>NC_045446.1:96199722-96213494 GCF_002776525.5 Piliocolobus tephrosceles
AAAAAAAAAAAAAAAAAAAAAAAAAAAAAAGCTAGGAAGGGCCGGGCATGGTGGCTCATGCCTGTAATCCCAGTACTTTGGGAGACTGAGGTGGGCGGATCATGAGGTCAAGAGATCATGACCGGCCTGGTCAACACGGTGAGACCACGTCTCTACTTAAAATACAAAAATTAGATGGCTGTGGTGGTGGGCACCTGTAGTCCCAACTACTCGGGAGGCTGACCAGGAGAATCGCTTGAACCTGGGAGGTGGAGGTTGCAGTGTGCTGAGACCAGCTCACTGCACTCCAGCCTGGGTGACAGAGTGAGTCTCCATCTCAAAAAAAAAACAAAAAAAACTAGGAAGGCCTGCCTTTGGGTGTTGATGACTGAACATGAGATGAGAATTGGATCTGGTATGCATAAATCAGAATGCTTTAACAGGTCAGGCGGACACAGAGAAAGGCAGCATACTTATTCTAAGACAAACTCTTTAAAAGAAAAAGAGCCTCACAAGTCAAGAAGATGAAAAAAAGTCAACTCTGAAGACCAGGATAGTGAATGGGAAATGGAGGAAAAATCAGCAACCTAAAAGATAGAGGGTGAGAGCGGGAATAGGTCAGGAACAACAGCAAAGCGTTTGTTGAGATCCGTACAATCATTGCCTTCACATGTTCGGCTAATGGGATGACAGATTTAGACCCTGTATGTGTGCCAAGCTGGCTAATGATTGAGAGTGAAGTTTTGGGGCTTTCTATTATTCATGGAGACAGTATTTTGTGAAAAGGCTTTTATTTTGTGCACTTAAGAGAAGACATCTATTTCCTTAGAAGGAGGAATGTTTTTAAAGGATCCACTTCATGTCTTTATATGCTTTTTTATTTTAACCTTTAAATAAAATGACAAGATAAATGGGGAGAAATCTGCATGTATAGGTTATTCTTAAATCAGTTTTTGTATGCATGGATGAATTTATTAATTCTTTTATAAAACAGTTCCAACCACACTGTTTTACATGCTGGAGATAGGTGAAGCTTATACTTTAGTGGGTAAGAAAGATATGCACCAAATTAATAATTTTGTTTACATATTTATATATTAAACTGTTATAAAAAATGACATAGGACAATGGGATGGACACTGAGGGGTAGCTATGAGTAAGGTGATAAAACCAGCTACTTATGAATCTAGAGGAAGTGTTCGAGGCCCTGAGAGTGGTGAGTGCAAGTGGCCGAGGCAGAGAACAAGTTTGAGAAGTGTCAGGGCTTTTCAAAAGGCCAGGAGAATTGTAGAGCAGGCAGAGGGGAGAGATCATGGAGAATCTCATAGGCCATGGGGTTTTATTCTAGGAGTAGTGGGAAATTACTGAAAGCTTTTAAGCAAGGTTTGCTATGATATGATTTGTGCTTGCATGTGTTACAAAGCAAACTTATGCAGGAAAAGTGGAAGCTGGAAACAAGCTAGATATCCATTACAGTGGTTTGGTTGAGAGATGACGATGGTCTTAACCAGTTGCAGTCTTACAGTAGAGATGGTAAATCCTGACTTCACTCTTTATAAGATACCAGAGGCTGGGAAAATTAACGACCTTATTTGAGTCTCTAATTCTTTCCCTATAGCATAGCATACAATACTGTGCCCCCCTTGTAGAGATGTGGTGACTGTTAAATAAATAAGGTATGTCGAAGTTCTAGAACAGTGTCTGGCAAACAGCAGACTTGAATCTGCATTCATTCCTCCCCTAAGCAGGCATTCTCATTTACCTTCTCACAGAATTTGCACGTTTGTCATGGAGAAAATGCCTCCTGAAGCGGAGTTGTAGTCAAGAGGACACTAAGAAGAGCCGCAATAACTGTGGCCTTCTCCCCAAGATTTCCAGAAACTTGGCTCATCTAGCCATTTACTAAAAACATTTTCATGAATAAATTAAATAAGAAGCTATGATTCAAGAAGAAATCAGAAATTCTGAGAGTATAATTGGAATTCACTCAAGTGCCTAATTTAAAAAGTGGAAACACTGTGGCCTAGAGTAGTTTTGATAGCATACCAGTAAATAAGCAACTAGTTAATCCTGGCTGGGCACAGTGGCTCATGCCTGTAATCCCAGCACTTTGGGAGGCCAAGGTGGGCGGATCACCTAAGGTCAGGAGTTCCAGACCAGCTTGGCCACGTGGTGAAAGCCCATCTCTACTAAAAATACAAAAATTAGCCTGGCGTGGTGGTGGGCACCTGTAATCCCAGCTACTCACGAGGCTGAGGCTGGAGAATTGCTTGAACTTGGGAGGTGGAGGTTGCATGAGCTGAGATCACGCCACTGTACTCCAGCCTGGGTGATAGAGTGAGACTCAGTCTCAAAAAAACAAACAAACAAGCAAAAAAATCCAGATCCTACACAAAAAAGCACACTGTTAGAGACTAGTACAACTCAGTAAATTTTGATTAAGCTGCTACATATGCTTAGTAGTGTGCTAAATAATATTTCCCTCCAGCCAAATGCCAAGCTGTTCACTTACTCTTATTTAAAGTATTTCTTCATAGACACTAAATCTGTAATGGTGTTTCCAGACCACAAATACTTCTCCGCTGATTGCCACTCATCAGCCCTGGACGACCACCTGGTCATCACTGTGGGTGCTGTGTCACATGCTCCATTCTGTTCCATCTGGTCTCAACTAGAATAAGCACTGCAAAAACACCAAGTGATGGGCAGCATCTAACATAATTTCTAGAGTGTCTTCTTAAAATAAAGATATTTGGACTGACACTGAGGTTTTTAGCATTTTAATTTTAGCATTTTGTTCAAGATTGGTTTGGGAGGAATGTGATCTCCAGGGGACATCCTTGCCTTGACCCGGAATCAACTTGGCATTTGACCTAAAATAACTCAGCCTCCCACCAGGGTAGTTACTCCTATGGACAAATTTTAATCAAACAACTTATTTGCTTGAAAATTCCTGTGATTTGGAAGTTAACATCCTGGTTGTCCAGGAGGACCTTGATTTAGTGGTAAGGGGGATTAGCTGCCCACCCATTCTCACTCCAGTAGCATATGTTGGAGGAGTGGGTATAACCCATTGCTGCTGGGAGTGGGTATAACCTAGCAACTGGTTGATATTTTCTCCATACTGTATATCTCAGAAAATCTCAAACAAACAAACAGTGCCCATTAGAAAGAAGTTATTGAGCACACATATCTAGGATGAACATTAGGCTTTATTCAGAAACCAATCAATAAGTGTCAAAGTAGTCTTTACTTATAACAACTTGGTGGCATAAGCATTCACTATGCATCATGCTTTTAAAGCCTCCCAGCTGAGATAGATGGGATGGTTAGAGTGGCTGGGGACTTGCTTCTGTCTTTATAATTTCATCATCGAGTAGGGAAACGGAGAATTTTTCACCCAGCATCCATGATTTTTGCCCTTAACACAGATGCTCGACACCATGGAGAAGCATTTTCTTTTTGTGAATAATTTACATATATATGCAAGCTGTTTTGCTTTGTTTTTCCATAGGTTAGTAGATTATTTTTGCAAATATGGAAACACAACTCCAGCACAGCTGGCAAAAGTCTTGCCAGTGTCATAGCTTTGCAACTCGTCGGACTCTGAGGTTGAAGGAAATATGCTTTTGAACCATTGTATTGAATCCATTTCTCCAATAACATTTGCTGGATGATAGTAAACCTATTAATGAGAAAATGGATCCAGAAATGAAATTCTGCACACCTCCCTCCCAAAAAAAATCTCTTGGAAGGATTCTGTGTTTCCCTTAGTGAATCTTGTCAAAGAAAAACTCTTGGCTGTATTCTTTGTAAACTGGTCCAACAAACAGGAAGAGAAATAAAAAGTATAATGTCAGCACTTTCAGCTTTAGGCATTATGTCTTGATTCCCTTGGTACTCATAGTACAAAAGAACCAGTTTCCTAACTTGTTGAAATTCTTCTACTTTATTATTCCCAGTGTTGGCCAGCATTTCTGGCATTTCATTGCCTTCAAACTGTTAAAGCTAAACAGTAACCTCTTCATAAAATGAGATCCTTTTGCTTGAAGATCTCCTTTGGCACTTCAGGATATTTTTGCAAGTCACTTCCTGGCAATTTTTAAATCTATTGTTTCCAAACTCAGCCTCCCCAGTGAAGCACATAATGTCTTTGGCATGCATCCTCATCAAGGTCTCAGTAAACACTAAACAATGTTAGGTGTAGACAAAGTAGGAATTTGCATACTTGGAGTGATTTAAGGGCATCATCACCTATCAGTATCTTCATATAATTTTTTTCTTGTTGACTGATATTTCCATCATTACAGAAGTATTATTTCTGTTGGAGTAGTCTACCTTTTTGTATGGATTAGTTCATCATATATTAAATAATCCAACCAGTCTTGATAAAATAGAATACAAGAAAAAGCAAGGTGGAAAGTGTGAAGAGTTTAAAATTAAAAATAGTACAACTAGGCTCTCTATTCAGTAGTGTCACCAACCGGCTGGGTGACCTTGTGTGAGTAAGTACTGACCCCTCTGGCCATCTACAAAATCAAGGCTGTGAACAAGGAGAGTGTTAAGGTTCTCATCAAGTGTGATGAGAATGTGCATGAGATGAGCCAGAAGCAGGGCTCACTGACAGGACACAGCCTGTTAGCAGTTTTGATGGGTGTTTTGGAACTCAGTGTCCACACTTGATTACTGCACCCTGAAGAAAGAGGCTCTAATGAAGAGAAAAGTAGCAGTGAAGGAAAGACATTAAAGGTAATGGACAGTTTTTCATTGTCCAGTTCAGTAACTGTTTATTGAGCATCTAGTATGTGTGAAACACCGTGCTAAGTAATAGGGATACAAAGATGAACCTGAGAGAGTCCCTGCATCAAAGAGATTAAAGAGAACCTTACAAAAATGCATTGTAACAAAATATTATTGCCGCACATTACGCCAGTTCTATGTTCCCCGTGCTGTACGAGCCTGGAGGAGGAATCACCAGAAGCTGCCTGGAGAAGATGACAACTGGACTAAGTCTAGCAGGTAAAGCGGAAGTTATCAAGAACAACAGGGTAGTGAAAGAATATCCCAGGAGAGCATTCCATGGAGAGGAAAGAGCCAAAGCCAAGTTGTGAAGATGTAAAAAGCGCAATGTATGTGAGAAGCAGCCTTCTGACAATAAACTTATGGTTTAGCAGATTAGCTCCTGGGCACAAGACACCATGGTTTTGAGGGTAGGAAGGAGAAGAAAAAAAATACTCTTTTAAAAAGTGTTCTCAGTTCTAGTGGGCATCATCATGTATGTTTCTGCTATTTTACTTCCCAGGCCTCAAAGTCATTAACTCCTAATTTTCAGTGTGTGGATGGAAGAGTTAGTCACATATTAAAGTCTCCAAATCCTTTTATCCAATTTATAGATGGTAGTGTTCATCAGAAGAATTAGGACATACTTTTAAATCCTTGGTTTGCCTCTGAATTCCTATACAGTGAAGCCAGAGACAAGATTTAGCTGAGATAGAAACCAGGGCTCATTTCCCTGGTTTTAATACTCTACTTGTCACTACACAAATATCAGTTTAATTCACACTTAAATATTTAATAGCCTCTAATCATATTAAAAGCATTTAAATTTGCAGCTGAACTTTCATTTCACCTCTACTGCACAGAGAAATTAAAAAGTCAGTTTCCAGATGGCTGCATCATTCAGTGTGTGCTCTCAGAGGTGACCTGGTTAATCTGGAATTCAGAGTCTGTCGAATGTGCTGGGAGATATCAGATTTCAATGTCCCAGGTATTCCCAAATCCCGTAGCTCACCGATGCAGGGATTAGCTAGCCAATCCATTTCTATTTCAGAATTTACTGTGTGCCCAGCACTGTACTAGACACAAGTGAGACCCAGTAATATCTTATTATCTCTAGTACACAGTATTTTTCTTGTTACAGAGAAGGCAAGCCAGCCTTGCTCGCATTAAGTAATTAGCCAAAAATTGGGAAAAATAGTTTTGGTGGACTGCTGTGTAATATCACTTAGTTTTTATTTTTGTTTTGTTTTTTGTTTTTGAGATGGAGTCTTGCTGTGTCACCAGGCTGTAGTGCAGTGGCGTGATCTCGGCTCACTGCAATCTCCGCCTCCTGGGTTTCAGTGATTCTCGTGTCTCAGCCTCCCAAGTAGCTGGGATTACAGGCACATGCCCCCACACCCAGCTAATTTTTGTATTTTTAGTAGAGATGGGGTTTCACCATGTTGGCCAGGATGGTCTCGATCTCTTGACCTTGCGATGCACCTGTCTCAGCCTCCAAAAGTGCTGGGATTACAGGCGTGAGCCACCACACCCAGCCTATCCCTTATTTTTTTAAAGGATCTTTCACTGGCTGATGAGCAGCCCATGACAGGAACAGAAAAACGAAATAGGACAGGTATAAACTGTTTTACACACTGAATCTGAGCCAAGGGGAGTCTGAAGTTATCAGGAAGTAATGTGAGTTTTCCTGGTTGAGAAGTGAGGTCAGTCTTTAGATGCTGGTGGAAGGGATGGACTACAAAAGGCACCTTTGGCATCCCCTGACACCACTATCTCTCAAGTTCTATTTTCAAAATGTCTACTATTAAAAATGTCCAAAGTGAATTATTTAGGACTATTCACTGAATCATATATTTAATAAATATATTTTGGCGCACTCTTAAAAATGCCACGGGCTGAAAATGCCAACATGATAAACATAACATTTAGCATCAAGAATCTTACATTCTAGTAGGCGTGGAAGACAAATACACAGTAAGCCCGGTACAGTGTGAAAAGCACTACAATAAACGCATAGTACCAGGTGTGATAATGCAGAGGGGATGTCTCCTAAACCTGCCTAGTCAGTCACAGATGCTGATCACCTTACAGGTGATATGATGCTTAATCTGCGCATAATTAAGCGTAGAAAGGTTTTCTAGGCTGAGAAGTGAATGAGTTGAGACATACTCTGGAAGTTAGTTTAGAATGGCTGAGATGTAGGTATTTGGGGGTGTAGCAATGATGAGGATGGAAACCAAGTAGGAAGAGGCCATGTCATGATGACAGCACTAATACCCTTTTGAGAAGCAAATTTTGGGGGAAGAAATAAACATGAATCAATTACCTTCCACTTACACTTTGTACCAAATCATTGACCAAATATATTGACTTCTGTTAAAACAATGGCACACAGGATAGTTATGTTTCTATGTAGCCTTTGAAAAACTACAAGACGTTGGTTACAAGGATTTGGTAAGGCTTACATACTCAGGGTGCCAGCTGAAGACACTGGGCCCCTTGGGTCTAAGATGAAATGTGTTTCCATAATAAAGGAAAGCTTCCTTTATTATTGAAGGCATTTATTTATCGTGCAAGCATTTTATAAAATAGACACTAATTCCCCTAATAGGAAAGTTTCTATTGGTAAACCACTCCTCCACTTATTCATTAATTTAACATGAATTCTTTTAATGTCTAGTCTATCCTGGGCTCCAAGATGCAAGATGTAGGACTTTCGGAACCTCATCTGAAATCACTGAAAACGTATGGCAGAGCTCCTGGCTGGGCTCCCTGCTCTGTCATCTCACTTTCTCCCTCTTCAGCATTTTATCTAGGTCCCCACTCCCCAATTACTGCTGGCAGCTCCAAGGAACTTTGCCCATCTCTATGCCCTGGGTTATATATAACAAAAATTAAAAGGTAAATAATAATATAGCTCTTTCATTCAAGAAGTTCATTTCCTAGGATAAAGAATAAATATACAAAGTAAAATCCTGGTACAAAATGATTGGAGCTATAAAAATGTACGGGATGAATTAGAAGGCAGGTAGAGACAATGGAAGCAGTGAGACCAGCCAGCAAGCTGCTGAACTAGTCAGGAGGGCAGGGGAGGGAAGAGGTGAAGGTGGACAGAACAGGGAAGACTTCAGATTTTGGAATTGTCCTGCTATGTAGATTGTGGCCATGACTCAATGCTTATTAAGGCATGGATCACATTTGACTGCTGGTGACTTCTTTAGCCAAATGCCAGAATGTTAAATCACAAGGGATAGAAATCAGCAGCAGATTTTTCAATGTTTTCCTCCAAATAGGGTCGAGCCAGGAGGTCTAGGTTTACAGAGGAACTGGGGAAGTTACTAGGACTCGCTGATGGAAAGTACAAAGATCAGATCAGGAGTCAACTATAGTTCTAGTTTGAGGTACTGAACATCTCACAGCCACACAGTTGTGATTTTTTTTTTTCCAGTACGATTTTGAGCAGCTCTATTACTCAGTTGATGGCAGGGGAGGAAGACTCATTACCCTGGGGAATTTACTCTCTCTCAATTTACCTTCTCAAAATCAAAATTATAAAGTGGGAATTAATGCAACACAATGCAACATACCATATGCAACACAATGGAACCAAGCCTCCGCGATTTGCTAAACATTCTCTTGCACATAACACCTAAGTCACAGCTTGCCAGTGCTGGATGGTGTAGTCTTTTGTTCTATCTTAGGTGTGTAGCATTTTTTTTTTTTCTTTTCTAGTATTTAACAGTTCCACTTAAGTACGACTTCAGTGGGAAGAGCAATCTTTGAATTTCACCAGCTTGTAACTCATACACCTAGATTCATTTTAGTCCTGGCAAGAGCAATTGGTTCATCTTTAGCACAGGCTGTAACAGGAAGGTGATCTACTTGTTCATCAGGTGCACTATTGTTTTCATCAATGGATTGTCATTTTTAAAATTAAACCCTTAGCAGTGTGGTCTCACACCCTTTCTTCTCTCCTAGTTTCTCTTCTCGGTTTTTCACACATTTTACTATAACAGAATCAGAAATATGCTGAAATATACGTGATTGTGCTTTCAATGCTACTGCATAGGAGTATTTCTGAGTTTGTCATAAAATGTCATAAATGACACGGGCACTACCAAGAAGCATTTCAATTCATTTACATTTAATGAAAAGTTATTTTTCATAAATCATGCTTTCCCAAGTAAACTTCCTGATGAATCATCAAGCTTTTGTATCATAATTCAAATACCCTCTGTAATGAGGACAGCTTGCAGCAAAACTGCATTGGGATTAAAACTGTTGTTTTCCTACCATCTTGTGATGGAGCTTTTATTGATAATCTTACTGTTATTAAAATGAATAGTTAGTATAATTTTTATGTATTTCTAAATTCTTTAGTCAATAAAAATTACCTCTTATTTTTGCACAATGGCAATGTCAAGTATTCCTGGGTTTTTATATAATTTCATAAAATCTCTTCATTATGTATTGTTTTATAGTCTATGAAAATTGTTACCAGTCTGCTGCCGATCGCTTCTATCTAAAAACAAATAAAACAAAAAATTGAGGAGAATCATACAACAATGGCAGATAGAATTTAGCAATTTAGGGTGCCTGTTACTCAGCAGAAAACAGGCTGGAGGCCGAAGCAGATAATATGGAAAATAAGTAAACAACTGATTAAATTCCCCTCATATTTTTATGATAGCTTTGCTTTTAGTAAAATGAGTTTTCTGTTTGTGTTTTCTTGATGTATTTTTTGGAGGGGAAGAAATTGCTAGCATCTTTATTCATGTTGGAATATCCTGTAGTGAAATTCAATGTCACTAGTTTGGTTTTCCATATTTTGACTAGATGTCAGTTCAGTAGTTGGAAGGTTCTCTGTGTGTAGTATTTGGCCCATTGACATTTCTGAAGGCTTTGCTTATGTAGTGTAAGAGTCACGAATTGAAAATTGGAATACCAGCCGGGCGCGGTGGCTCAAGCCTGTAATCCCAGCACTTTGGGAGGCCGAGACGGGTGGATCACGAGGTCAGGAGATCGAGACCATCCTGGCTAACACGGTGAAACCCCGTCTCTACTAAAAATACAAAAAATTAGCCAGGCGAGGTGGCCGGCGCCTGTGGTCCCAGCTACTCCGGAGGCTGAGGCAGGAGAATGGTGTGAACCCGGGAGGCGGAGGTTGCAGTGAGCTGAGATCCAGCCACTGCACTCCAGCCTGGGCGACAGAGCAAGACTCGGTCTCAAAAAAAAGAAAGAAAATTGGAATAACCATGCGTGAGAATCTCCTTAGTATAAATATTTACAGTTTATCTGGTTCCAGCACTTTAACAAAATAAATAACTTTATATTGTGTATGAAAAAGCAATTTAGAACCTTTGAGTATTTAAAGTACATTTATATATTGTCTACTTAATCATGTTTTTCTTTCATGTCTTAGGCTGGGTTCCCTGGAAATAGACTTGAGATGGAGATGCATAAGCAAGTAATATATTGGTATGTGTGCTAAGAGCAAAAATTATGAGGGATTGAGGGAAGCTGGAGTGGGTATAAGAAGTTGAATTCTGGTGCAATGACAAAACAGAGACTGTTTGCACAAGGAGCTCTGAAGCTCGCATAGATCTTCAGAGTTTCCCAAACTGGGCTGTGGTTCTTCCACGTCAACCAGTCATTGGATGTAGGCTGCTACTGTGGATGGGATGTCATCATGAGCAACATAGCTCCCTTTGGTTGATGGCAATTCCTAGGGTGAAACAAAGGTGTGAACTGCCAGGAGCCAATACTCCTGTCAGCTGGGGCAATGTGTACCTTTGTCCTGAAGGGAATAACTGGGCAGCACACCACAATATGGAGAACACCCATTGAAAACGCTAGACAAGGTATTACTACTTTTGGAGAATTTCTGTTAAAGCTTATAGACATTTGAGACTGAAAGCATTTAACTAAGAAATGGTATAGCATTGCATGTTTCAAAATTCATGGTTTAAAAAAATACTATCTGTTAAAAATTCCACTGAACTGATGATATGGCTTGAAGTTCTGGGTCTTGCTTTCTTCTTGAGTAACCTCAGTGCATTAGTCATGGCTGCCTCTACCTTGAGAAATGCTTGAGGCACTGAAAAAGCTAGGATATATTTACTTCTGAACAAAGTGGAGGCTAACGTTATTTTCTGAAAAAATGCTATGGTATAGATATGATTGGTATAAAACAATTTAATAATAATCCTGATAAAAATCTAAGAGTAAGTTTGAGGAATCAGTTTTGAACTCACAAATTTTATTTGTCCAGAGCAACAGGTATATTTCTGGTCATTTAACCAACATTTATTATATATCTACCATATATCAGGAACTATGGAGGAATCAGAAATGATGTCTTATTCTTGAAGAGTTTATAAACTATTTGTGATAATGACAGATTTATGTCATTAATATTCGTTACCCAGAGAAAGATGGGATTCTGTCATATTTAGATACAATCACTATGATAGTTCAGAGAGAGGATAGATAAGACAGTTTATTTTGAATCAGTAAGAAAATCTTTGTGGAAAATATGGCCTTTGATGAATGGAGGAGAACTGGATATTTGGAGTTTGGAAAAGATCAGTATTTCCATATTTAGGAAAGAATTGAATGAAAACATAAAGATAGAGGTATGAGATTTCCAGATCAGCTGGAACTTAGGATAATTAAGTAAGTGTTAGGCATGGAAAAGAATGTCAGCTGAGGATCATGAATGCTGGGCTAAGGATTCAAAGTTTTTAATAGACAAGTGGAAATTATTGAAGAGTTTTGACTCTAAGACTGAATAGATTTCTCTTGAATTAACTCTAAATAGTTTTGTTTCTCTATTTCTTTTTTCTGAAACACAGAGCTCTTAATTTTAAGCCATTCAACTAGCATTTGTTGTTCACTTATTATACCCTTAGTTTCTCAAAATCAGTTTCTAGTATACTCTATGGGGCTACTTAAAAAATAAAAGAAACACATTTCCAATTTAAATGCCTTCTGAACAATTTTGTAAAAAAAATACCGCTGGCACTTGAAGCTCAATATGTCCTACACTACTCATAATTTACACCACACTAGCAAACAGACACCAAGGCCTCCCATCCTGCTGGCTCTCATCACAATTAATTATATGATGAGGAAAAATGTGCTATTAAGCAAGTCTACCAGTAAACATTTCCACAATCTAGACAGATTTTTTTTTTATGTGTAGATGGTGTGGGCGTGGGAAGTTCGATTGTCTGCTTTTTCTTCATTCTGAGAAAACATTAAAATGGACTTTTTGGTTTTGCCAACACAAGTCTCAGATTGTGACAAAGAAGATCAAAATTATTCTGCACAATAAAGTAAGAGATTGTCTTCTTTAGATGAAAATATTATGATTTTAATATATTTTTTTCTACCGGAGACAGGTTCTTTGAGAGTTTGATACAGTGAGCACATTGTATAGGTAATTAATAAATATTTCTGGAATGAATGAATGAACATGCCATTAGGCTATGTATAATTAGTTATCACCATTTTGTAGTTGTGGAAAGTGTGGCTTAGAAAGATTAAATAACTTTCCCAAGAACATTCCGTTAGGAAGTGGCGGGTCCGTGCTCTTGACACATTGCTTCTGGTAATATGGCAGGAAGGGATCAACAGAGCTGCTATAAGCAGCAGTCCTAATCTAAATGTGAGAGGCAAACGGGTATTGGATTTTCTGCAGTTAGACTCCATGGGAGCTTGAGATATTTTAATTGACTATTAACTGAATGGATGATGCTAGAAGAATGGAACACTTGATCACCTAAGGCAAGAATCTTGATGTCAGACTTGACATTTTGTTCACTTCTAATATTCAGTCATGTGTCAGGCTGATCCATTCTTTACCCGTCTTTTCAAATCTATCTTCTTCCTTCTAGTTTCATAATCATTGTTGTAAAGTTAATGCACTGAGATGATTTTAACGGCATTCTAAATTACCTATCTCCAGATTCATCTAAATCCTAAACACTTCTCTCAGAATAATCTCTCGTTTGTACAATCCTCTAGTTCTTTGCAGACACACATTCTCACTCTTTTATTTCCCCCCATTTACTAAGTTTTAAAAAGACGTTTCTTTTCAAAATTTAAATTACACTTTCCTTTTCTTGCTCCTTAAAAGAGGAAGAAGCTTTTCTTTCTAAGCAATTTTTCCATCCCTGTCTTTGTCATCAATATTGCCATCTATTTTAAACTTCAGGTAAATGAAAATCCTTAAATTAAGGCATGTTTCTGCCAAACCACGTATCTATCATTTCTTATTTCTATATATTTTTTAACTAAAGTTTTGTGTCTTTTACTCTCCCTCTAGGTTTTATCATATTAGATTTAGTCTATTATTTAAGGTGGCTAACATGTTTGATAATCTTAATTCTCTTATGCAACATTGTCACTATCCCAGTCAGCTCTGAGTCATTTGATGAGCATTCTGCTTATATATTCATTCAGATTTTCTAAAAATATCAACCCAAGATTCTGGGAAGATAGACTAGGAACTGGAGATATAGCCAATACATGTACAGCACAAAAGTGAGGCTGGTTAGAAAAGGCCATAGGGGCCAATTCTTTTCTTCTTCCTTCTTTCACCATTTGCCATTTCCACCATAAACATTCTCTGCTCCTGTTTTCTCATCTCATCTGTAGGTGGAGATTATCACAGTACTCACTTTATAGGTATTATAAAATTTAAATGAGGCAATGCAGGCAAATAATGCATGTCAACTATTATCATAATTAAACTTACTACAAATTAGCAAAAACAACTTGGACAGTCTGTCACGCATGAAAATCCTGATTATGGCAGGAGGGATTTATGCCAAACAGCTCATGAGAGTTCAGTTTTGTTTTGTTATGATATCATTTTTATACCACCTATGCATCTAACAGAAATTATTACCTCTCTAGTTTACAAAAGATGCAAAGTCAAAGAACACAAAAGAGAAAGTGGCCAAAAGCTATTTTTTTTTTTTTTTTTTTTTTTTTTTTTTTTTTTTTTT
>NC_045446.1:96213594-96219049 GCF_002776525.5 Piliocolobus tephrosceles
TTTTTTTTTTTTTTTTTTGAGACGGAGTCTCGCTCTGTCGCCCAGGCCGGAGTGCAGTGGCGCGATCTCAGCTCACTGCAAGCTCCGCCTCCCGGGTTTACACCATTCTCCTGCCTCAGCCTCCCGAGTAGCTGGGACTACAGGCGCCCGCCATCTCGCCCGGCTAGTTTTTTGTATTTTTTTAGTAGAGACGGGGTTTCACCGTGTAGACCAGGATGGTCTCCATCTCCTGACCTCGTGATCCACCCGTCTTGGCCTCCCAAAGTGCTGGGATTACAGGCTTGAGCCACTGCGCCCGGCCTTTTTTTTTTTTTTTTGTAAGAAACTAGCTAGTTTGGCAAATCATCTATACAACATTTCTTTGAAGTCAGTGTTATGTTTTCGTTTACAGCATTAGCCTACTTCATGGACTATTTATGTCAATATTATAGTTTGGAATTTTGATTAAAGATGCAAAAAAAAAAAAAAAACAAAAAAAAAAACATGTGACTGCAATGTGAGTAACACCTTTAGTTTACAATCGGATTTAGCTCCCTTCCTTTATCAGGGTGAAGAAATTACTTTGTTACTCAAATACTAATATGAGCACGTAGTAATTTATCCGTTATTTAAGTTATCATGGAAAAAATAACTACAAAAGGCTAACATAACATTTAGGAGATTAGAGTTTTTAAAGTTCCCATGTTAATATCATATTAATGTCATTATTTTAAACTGGAATTCACTCTCCAGACTTATGGGTTATATAGATATGCAGAATTAGACTGGACAATTAATTTCTTCCTCTCGCTCTTGCTCATTCTATATAGCAGCTAAAATTCACTCAGAGTCTTTTGTATACTATGTTGTAATTTATTTTAACAGCGTCTTAACAAATTGATAGGTTTAGTAACCAAGTTACATATACATGCAGAGGAAAATATGTACTTGGAATAAAAGTTTCTACTATTTATTGCCCATGTATCTAATACTATATAAATATATATATACACACACACATATATATACATATACTCAAATCATCGTAACATTTTTGTAACCTAAATTTTATTAATCTTATTTGTAAATGATAAAACTGGGGATTGTGGACTATAAATAACTTGCCTTAAGTCACAAATCAAAGATTTAAGATGTTTTTTAACTTCAAAGCTTGCATATTATCCATTAAAACACAATGCTTCTGCTAATTTCTTTTACATCTATGCCAAATAGCGTTTGTTAGGACACAGGTAATGCTTCCCTGAGTTTATATGTTTACCAGTAGTATTAGGGATTGGAAGAAATATGAAAATAGAAGGTGGAGCAGAATGGCAGATTGGATTTGCTAAAACTCTACCTGCTACAAAATACCTATACCTAGTATAAAATATATTTTGTTATTTTGCTTGGACCCGGATTTAAGGGAGCATGCAAAGGGTTCAAGAAATAGAACAGCAGGCTGATTCTTGAGCAGTAAGCTCTAAATTAGGTTTTTCTTGGAGGCAAATACTTATATTAGCACCATAACCAAGAGACTAAGCATTGGATTAGCTGCAAAGTGGGAAAGCTGAACCTGAGCCTCATGGATTGAACTCAGAAGGGTAATAGAATGACCCCAGTCTGCATTAAAACCAGGGTTCAAAAAATACAAAAGCAAATCCTCCCTGGAAAAAAGCATCATAATGTTAGTTGTCTAGATTTTCCATAGACTAACATCTATGGCTCTCAATTGAAATGTACCATACACACAAGAAAATAAACTACTATGAATGAGAATCACCAGAATAAACAAACAATACAGGTACATCTCCAAAGAATTCCGATGTTAGAATTTTCAGATAGATAATAGAAAATAATTCTATACAAAATACATGAAGACATAAAAGAGTTAGAAGAATGAGCATGTAAAAAGAAATAACCAAAAATAATACCTAGGAGATTTGAAAGATACAAAATAGAACTTTCATCATAAAATATGATTGATAAATAAAAACTGAATAAGTGGGTTAGTTAGACCATATATAACTGAAGAGAAAGTTAACAAACTGAAAAATGGATGTACAGAAATAGCACAAAATATAATACAAATATATTACAAAGTATAATACAAGATGAAAACTTGTATTTTCTAAGAAAATAAGATTTATGAATGACAGAATAGCAGTTCTAACTCTGTTTAATTGTATTCGCAGAAGGAGGATACATAGATAATAGAAGAGAGACAACATATTGAGATATATTGTATATTAGTTAGTTTAGCCTGTGCTGTAGTAAAACAGTCTCTATCCATCTCCATGGCATAAAAGTTTGCCATTAGTCAAGTGGATGCTCTCAGTTCTGTTCTTCTGTTCTTCATGTAGTGAGTTCAGTAATCTAAACTGCTTTGATCTTGACACTGTCTCTGCCACCTCTATCCAAAGTCTTCATGTCTACTTTGAACAGAGATGAAAGAAATGCAGCAATACACAGGACTTTTCACCGTCTCAATCTGGAGTGATACGTATCTCTTCTGCTCACCTGCCATTGGCCACAACAGTTCCAAAACCTTTACAAAATATGACAATTATACTGAAAGTAGATTTCTCAGTAGCAACAATAAAAGTCAGTAGGGAACAAAATAACATATTTGAAGGGCTGAGAGAAAATAATTTTCGACTTAGAATCATGTTCCCAGAAAAAATATACATAAGATGGAAGGCAGATTAAGATATTTTCAGAATACATATACATATATATTATTTAAATATAAAACCATAAATGAACTTATATTGAGGGACTTACCAAAGAATCTATTTTAGCAAGATAATAAATTTTCTCAGGAGAAATGCCCATGATGATTGTGGAAGAGTGGTAAAAAAAAAAAAAGAAATTGGCAAATAAGTAGTGAAATCCAAACAGATATTTTTAAGTTAAATAATATCTAATTTATGGCATTTGAGAAAGGAAGAGAGATAAATTATTGGACAAAACTTTGCCTGTAAAATGTGAGATGATTGATCCAAATGATGTGTTATAAATACCCTTATATTGTTTGAGAGTGTAAATTATGATATTAACTTTAGACTGGAATAAGTTAGAATATAATGGCAAACCTCTGAGATAATCACCAAAAGAATAGAATGAGAAGAAAATAATAAATTCAGAAAGTGAAGAAACGCAATCAAAAAACTCAAGAGAGCTAGAATGCAATAAAATAGAAAACATACACACAAAATAAAAGTCATTGATTAGATAACACCTCACTGCCTCAGAATTTGTCTTAAATGATATTTTCAAGAACTTGTCAAAACATATTCATAGTAAAGAAATGGAGAAAGCATCCCAGTCTTAAGTACTAACTAAAAGAACCTTAAGGAGCAATACTAACATTAGACAAAATTGACTTTAAGAAAAACGGCAATTTTAGGTTATCAAAAACATTATTGCATAGTGTTAAAAAGTTCAATTGAAATAGCAAAATGAAAGTAGTGTAAATGTGTGTGCATCTTAGGCAATGACATTAAAAAGATATGAATACAAAGTCAAAAGTTTGTTTCTTTAAAACATTAATAAAATAGTTTAACCTCTCTCAACATCAAGGATAATAGGAAAAGTAAGAGATAATTCGTATGACAGATGAAAAGCAGTCATAACCCCAGAGTTTATAGAGTCTGAAAAGATAAGAAAATAATGCAAACAACTTTATGCCAACAAAATTGTTTTTAAAAAATCATGGCCAGGCCGGGTGGCTCATGCCTGTAATACCAGTACTTTGAGAGGCTGAGGCAGCAGATCACTGGAGGTCAGGAGTTTGATACCAGCCTCACCAACATGGTGAAACTCCATCTGTACTAAAAATACAAAAATTAGCTGGGCATGGTGGTGCACATCTATAATCCCAGCTACTTGGGAAGCTGAGGCAGGAGAATCGCTTGAACTTAGGAGGCGGAAGTTGCAGTGAGCTGAGATCGTGCCACTGCACTCCAGACTGGGCGACAGTGAGACTCCATCTCAAAAAGTTTTTTACAAGTAGAAAGAAAAATATAATTTACTAACAGTTATTCAAGAATTAGATTCAATTACTAATAAAGATGTTCAATACATAGATTAAAATCTTCCAACAAAGAAACCAACTGCCCCACTTGGTTTAATAAACAAGTCTAGTGAACCTTCATGAAACAGATAAATATTATCCTTCACAAAAGTTTTTACAGAAGAGAAAAAAGTTTACAGACCATTCATTTTAATAGACTAGTGTAATATTATAACAAAACACAAAGTGTGACAAATGTAAATCACAGACTAATCTTACTCATTAATATAGACCAACATTCTAAACAGAGTGTCAGCAAATCCAGCCATATAAACATCACAACACATCATGAGTAAGTTGGGCTTATTTCAGAAATAACTTGAGTTCAACACTGAAATTGTTTAAAGAAAAAAAGTGATAAACAGTAAGTGTCTTAAAGAATGCAGCAAAACTGTTCTATGAAATTCAATTTCTGTTTATGACCAAGAAGCCTTATAGCAAGTATTCATTCTATTTTTATTTTTATTTGTTTGTTTATTTTTTTATTTTTATTTTTTATTATTATACTTTAAGTTCTAGGGTACCTGTGCATAACGTGCAGGGTTGTTACATATGTATACTTGTGCCATGTTGGTGTGCTGCACCCATCAACTCGTCAGCACCCATCAATTCATCATTTACATCAGGTATAACTCCCAATGCAATCCCTCCCCCCTCCCCCATCTCCATAATAGGCCCCGGTGTGTGAGGTTCCCCTTCCTGAGTCCAAGTGATCTCATTGTTCAGTTCCCAACTATGAGTGAGAACATGTGGTGTTTGGTTTTCTGTTCTTGTGATAGTTTGCTGAGAATGATGGTTTCCAGCTGCATCCATGTCCCTACAAAGGACACAAACTCATCCGTTTTTATGGCTGCATAGTATTCCATGGTGTATATGTGCCACATTTTCTTAATCCAGTCTGTCACTGTTGGACATTTGGGTTGATTCCAAGACTTTGCTATTGTGAATAGTGCCGCAATAAACATACGTGTGCATGTGTCTTTATAGCAGCATGATTTATAATCCTTTGGGTATATACCCAGTAGTGGGATGGCTGGGTCATATGGTACATCTAGATCTAGATCCTTGAGGAATCGCCATACTGTTTTCCATAATGGTTGAACTAGTCTACAATCCCACCAACAGTGTAAAAGTGTTCCTATTTCTCCACATCCTCTCCAGCACCTGTTGTTTCCTGACTTTTTAATGATTGCCATTCTCACTGGTGTGAGATGGTATCTCATTGTGGTTTTGATTTGCATTTCTCTGATGGCCAGTGATGACGAGCATTTTTTCATGTGTCTGTTGGCTGTATGCATGTCTTCTTTTGAGAAATGTCTGTTCATATCCTTTCCCCACTTTTGGATGGGGTTGTTTGTTTTTTTCTTGTAAATTTGTTTGAGTTCTTTGTAGATTCTGGATATT
>NC_045446.1:96549020-96615179 GCF_002776525.5 Piliocolobus tephrosceles
CACACACACACACACACACACACACACACACACACACACACACACACTATGGCCCAGGCCTTCATGGATACTTACTAGTAACAGAAGAGTAGGAAAAACTATGGTCTTGGGGTAGATTAAGAGGCTCTCTACTTTTTGTCCTTCACTTCAGACATACACAGTAACTTGCCACTGTTTATGTCCCTGTTTTGCCAGATACTCAATAGGGTGGCTGGAATGAACTCCTAACCAAAGATGAAAATCTGTGTGATTGTAGTCAAGCAAAGGTGTCAGGTCCATGGAATACTCACTGGACATACTCGAAGATAAGCAGCTTGCCACCAGCCTTGAACCCAGTCTTTCGTTGTTCCTGAGGTTGCAGTTCTTTAAGATACACTGACCGTCTTTGAAGATAACTCATAAAGATCCACATCAAAAAGAGACAGGAAGGCCCTGACACAGACAAGGGTTCAAGCCATGTAGATGAAAGAATGCAGTTTTCATCATTTTCCTGGCTTAGACAAAGTGATGGGGATGTTCATAGAAGCCACATTCTTGAAGTTGGGAGCACTAAAAGTCCAGAACCAAGATGCAAGGAGGTCAGCACACAGATATCACTGTTGGCCAAGCACAGGTCCAACAATAGATGGCAGATGATCTGGAGCAGGGGCAACTTCCAAAAGTAAGAGTTAGTTACACTGATACCAGAACAGCCTGAGTATCTCCATGGGCTGCCCTGCTGAAGGTAACCTGGCTTTTCCTCCACATAACAGTTGGTATTTCAGGAGTTGGGCTAGAGATCCCTTTAAAAATAACAGCAATCTTATCAGGTTCTGGAAGGCTATAGTCTGAGGACCAGGTGAAGAACCTACAGTTGATATCCTGCTCCTACAGGACTGGGGCATGGGATCCTTGCCATGTGACTGGAGTGAAAGGAAATGCCACTTGTCCAGAGGATCTGACCCCATATTGTTTAATGATTACCTTGTTTCTGAAGTAGAGGTTTGTTCAAAAAAAGAATTTGAACATGTAGCATGTCCTTAGATGTCTGAACTCTTTTTACCTCTTAATTGAGATGGCCCTCGGCAAATCTGCATCTTAGCCTCTATGCATGACATTTGGGTGGGGGTGGTTTCAAAAGGCGGCATCTCAGAAGGTGAGTCTATTTTCTTTGATGAATCTGTGGTCTCATCTCAGTGTCACCGTATCCACCCAAACTTGGGCTCCAGCTGGAGGAAGGCCCTGTTAGCCTGTGCATGTACTGTCTCCAGCTGTAGCCTTCAGAAAGTCCTTGGCATTCAGAGGCCAGGGCTTTGCCTCCTCCTTTATCTCTGTCACTTTATTTTCCTTCATCATTTCCTCTCTTCTCTACATGGATATCGCTTCATCAACTCTTCTTCAACCTACATTTCTTCCTCCACCAGCACCTCTCCACCTTCTTTTCACCCACCACCTCCTCTGCTTTCCTCATTTCTCCTGCTGCTATTGAGAAAATGGCACCCTCCTCAGTTATCACTTTTTTAGCAAACTCACCCTACCAGCTATTGCCTGAGTCCCAGTCACAACCCTGTAGGTTATTCTCCCAATATTTATGGGGGTTGAGAGGGCACTCCTTCCTGAAAGCAGGATGCTCACCAAGACCAGTGGTGCCAGTAGAAAACTAAGTCATCACAGGCAATGACTGGCAGGGTGGGGTGACCTGAAAATTGCCATAGCTCTAGAGGAGGGAGTGCCCCTGGTCCCAGAACAAGAGATAAACAATGAGGAAGAAGACACTGCACCTCCCAGAGGGAACAAAGAAACAGCCTCTACCTCTTTGGCAGCTGGGCATAAGCATATGCATTTTAATCAGACATTATATTGTGAATCTACCTCCACATTTTAATTTTATCCTTCCCTATAAATGTGATTACCAAAAAGGAAAGTTATTAAGATGTTCTTTTGAGTTTCTGTAAGTAATCTTGTAGTCATTCAATATGAAGATCTGCATTATAGGATCTTATTTTATGATGCTAAAGGTTAATATTCTAGCAATAATTTTTGCATATTAATGAAATTAACGTTGTAGAGGCTGGAGCTCCGTACTTGTTCCCCATGTGAAGTCATGGGTAATATCTACAGAACTGAGGTGTGATAAAGAGTCATTAAAGTAACCTCGTAATACCTTGAACTTTCTATGGACATTACTATCTGTCATACGAAGAACTGAAAGTCCTCAGTGGGTACTGTCATTAACCTACAGTGGCACTTCAGAGAGAAGAATCTGTGTACACAGGTACCCATCCTTGCATAGGCTCAGGGAAATAACAGGTCATCTGCTCCTAAAGCCCACCATCATTTTTAGATGTGGATAGCTTTTTTCTCCAGTAAAGCTTTAAATTCAAAGCCTGATTCTCAGAGACCCTAACAGAGAGGATGGATTGAAACTAGGCTTATTTACTCTTTCTAAAGGCCCCTGAAAGGCTCCTGGATGCACATATTACTTTTAAAGGAGAAGATGCAAAAGGAGAAGAAAAACCATTTCCACTTCACTGAGTACATGACTTTTTTAGGACACATCCCAAACAAAACTGCAAACTAGGCAAAGTCTATCTCAGGACTCCACCCTCAGTATTTTCAAGTTTTCTTTCCTGATTTCTGGATCCGTAATTTTCTTCCTTTTTGTTTGGCAAGGAGGGATCTGTAACTTTCTTACAACCATACCTGATGATGGACAAATTTCTATCACTCTCACAGGATGTATCATGTTAATCTGTGTGTGTGTTTATACTCCTCTCTGCCTACTATATATTTACCTAACTTTATATCCCTGGACCTGAGTATAGTATCAGGATGCCCATAAGAGTTCTATTAAATGCTTTAAATTGCATCCAATTTCTACATTTTAGGGTCAGAACTGGCCCTTAAGCAAGTTTTCAGTTGCAAAATTCAGGACAACCTGCATAAGAATCACCTAGAAGGTATTTGTTAAAAATTAGATTCCCAGGCTCCACTTGGATTTACTGAATCAAAATATGGATATAAGGGCCAGCTATCTGCATTCACAAGCTTCAGTTGTTTTATATGATTCCCAAAGTCTGAAGACTTCTGTATATGAAGTGAGTTAAAAATAGTATAATATTCACCTGGATATTCACCTTTTTCCTTTTTTTTTTTTAAAGAGCAGTGGCTTTCACAAAGGAGAAAAGCACTTCTAACCTGATCCCAGCTATTCCCATGTACTCCTCTGTATTCCACTCTATGCAGAGGGGTAATAAACTTTTCCAGATATTTCCTTGTTTGTTGAAAGTGCAGACTACAACGACCAGTCCAAATGTGCACATGCACACGCATACACACCACACATGCTGAGAATCTAGCACAGTAGGCATTCAATGATCCAAAGAAAGTTTGGTGGGCTCAATTAAACACACCCAAGCTCATTGTACAAATGATTTAGCAATTCAAATGGAAACAAGTTTAAGGATTTACTGACAAGGCTACTTTAAAAAAGACCCTCTTCATTCTTTCTTAAAAAAAAAAAAAACAATCTGTCTACTTACACTCATTTTAGTTGAGATTTTTGACCCAAATACGGCTGCTTTTAAGGATGTCTCTACAGTGCTCAGCTGGTACAGTGTTGAAAAGGAGGTCATGGATATAAATAGAACAGTGATTTGGCCTGGGAACTACTCCCAAATGAAGGAAAATGGATTCCAGATGACTGCCTATCACAGAAAGCTCTCCTCCTGATAAAACTCTCAGTAGGTCTTTCAATGTGCCTTCCGGTTCCTGCACAGGAATCTCCATCGTGTGGAAAATACTGATTCTACCTCCCAGGTTGTTTATCATAAAGGATACTGAATACTGAAGCATGTTAGGAAAGAGAAATACATTAAAATGTCCAGTCATTGTTAGATGTGGGCAATTCTAACTTTCTTTCTGATAGTCCTGTAAGACCTTCAACAACAGGGCTCCAGTTTCCCAGGTTCATCCACCTCAACCACTGTAATTTACTCCATGTCCCAATCAAAATGGGTAACTCAATCTTCTTTGCAAACCTTCTGTACCTCCCACCACCATATTAATATTCAAAGTTATTGCTCTACCTAGAGTTCATCCACTCACTCTTTATAAAATAATATCGAGTCTATTATTTTTCAAGGATTTCTGATACAAGAACTTTAAATATATCCCCAGAGAATGGCGAATGTCTGCTATATTTTGAATAAACACATAAGGAGTGCTAAATAATGTTAATTGATGTCACAAAAGTAAATCCTGTGACCCAATTTAGCATATCAAGTGAAAATAAGAATTCATTTTTTAGTATTTTTTGTGTGGTGGTTTCTTTTTTATTTTTAATTGTGGGTATATAGTATATATTACATATATAATATATATAATTATCCTCAGTTATTTTTAAATGTACAATTAAAATATTTTTTACTATAGTCATCCTGTTGTGCCAACAAATACTAGGTCTTATTCATTCTTTCTCTTTTTTTATGCCCATTAACCATCCCAACTTTCCTATGTCGACCCTACTACCGTTCCCAGTGTCTAGTAACCACCCTTCTGCTGTCTCTCTCCATGAATTCA
The DNA here is from genome assembly GCF_002776525.5 of Piliocolobus tephrosceles. Classification (NCBI taxonomy): domain Eukaryota; kingdom Metazoa; phylum Chordata; class Mammalia; order Primates; family Cercopithecidae; genus Piliocolobus; species Piliocolobus tephrosceles. The sequence goes on from NC_045446.1 coordinate 96,553,581, forward strand.
GTTTTTTATATTTTAGCTTCCACAAGTGAGAATGTGGGAAGTTTGTCTTTCTTTTTTTTTTTTTGCTTGAAAACTTTATTAAAATAAGGATGAAACCTGAGAAAAGAACAATCAGAATGCCAGCCCTTTGCATAAAATCAGCAAGAAAGAAGAAAGAGAAAGGGAGAGAGAAGGGGAGAGAGAGAGAGAGAAAGAGAAAGAAAGAAAAAGGGAGGGAGGGAGGGAGGGAAGGAAGGAAGGAAAGAGAGAGAGAGAAAGAAGGAAGTTTGTCTTTCTGTGCCTGGCTTGTTTCAATTAATAATGACTTCCAGGTCCATCCATCTTATTGCAAATGACAGGATCTCATTCTTTTTATGGCTGAATAGTACCCCACTGTGTATATATACCACATTTTCTTTATTCATTTATCTGTTAATGGACACTTAGGTTTCTTCCAAATCTTGGCTACTGTGAATGGTACTACAATAAACATGGGAGTGCAGGTATCTCTTCCATATACTTATTTCCCTTCTTTTGGACATATACCTAGGAGTAGGATTGCTGGGTTTTAGGTTAGCTCTATTTTTAGTTTTCTGAGGAACCTACAAACTAGTCTCCATATTGGTTGTACTAATTTACATTACCACCAACAATGTACAAGGGTTCCCTTTGCTCCAGATTTTCTCCAGTATTTATTATTGCCTGTCTCTTGGGATAAAAGCCACTTTAACTGAGGTGAGATGCTATTGTATTATACTTTTGATTTGCATTTCTCTGATGATCAAAGATATTAAGCACTTTTTCATATACCTGTTTGCCATTTCTCTTCTTGTGAGAAATATCTACTCAGACCTTTTGTCTATTTTAAAATCAGATTATTAGATTTTTTTTTTTCCTATTGAGTTGTTTGAGCCCCTTATATATTCTGGTTATTAATCTCTTGTTAAATGGGTAGTTTGCAAATATTTTCTCCCATTCTGTGGGTTATCTCTTCACTTTGTTAATTGTTTCCTTTGCTGTGCAGAAGATTTTTAACTTGATGTGATCCCATTTGTCCGTTTTCACTTTCATTCCCTGTGCTTGTGGGATGTTACTCAAGAAATCTTTGCCCACTCCAATGTCCTGAAGAGTTTCCCTGTTTTCTTTTAGTGGTTTCATCATTTGAAGTCTTAGATTTAAGTCTTTAATCCATGTTAATTTGATTTTTCTATATGGTAAGACATAGTGGTCTAGTTTCTTTCTTCTGCATATGCATATCCAGTTTTCCCAGCATCATTTATTGAAAAGACTGTCCTTTCCCAAATGTATGTTCTTGGCACCTTTGTCAAAAATGAATTAACTGTAGATATATGGCTATATTACGGGTTCTCTGTTCTGTTCCACTGGTCAATGTGTCTGTCTTTATGCCAGTACCATGTTATTTTGGTTACTATAGCTCTGTATTATAATTTGAAGTCAGGTAATGTGATTCCTCCAGTTTTGTTCTTTTTGCTGTATAGTTTTAGCTATTCTGGGTCTTTTGTAATCCCGTATATATTTTAAGGTTATGTTTTATATTTCTGTGAAGAATGTCATTGGTATTTTGACAGGAATTGCACTAAATCTGTAGTTTGCTTTGGGCAGTATAGACATTTTAACAATACTGATTCTTCCAATCCATGAACATGAAATATATTTCCATTTTTTATGTCTTCTTCAATTTCTTAAATCAATGTTGTATACCTTTCATTGTAGAGATCTTCCACTTATTTGGTCAAGTTCATTCCTAGGTATTTAATTTTATTCCTCTGACTGTGTATTTTCAAATAGCTTGTCTTCAAGTTCACTAATTCTTTCTTCTGCTTGATCAATTCTGCTATTAAAGAGACTGATGCATTCTTCAGTATGTCAACTGCATTTTTCAACTTTAGAATTTCTGTTTGAGGTTTTTTAATTATTTCAATTTCTTTGTTAAATGTACCTGATAGAATTCTGAATTCCTTCTCTGTGTTATCTTAGTTTTCTTAGTTTCCTCAAAACAGGAATTTTCAGTTCTCTGAAAGGTCACATATCTCTGTTTCTCCAGGATTAGTCTCTGGTGTTTTATTTAGTTCATTTGGTGAAGTCACGTTTTCCTGGATAATCTTGATGCTAGTACATGTTCACCTGTGTCTGTGCATGAAGAATTCAGAATTTATTGCCGTCTTCACAGTTTGGGCTTGTTTGTACTTGTCCTTCTTGGGAAGGCTTTCCAGGTATTTGAAAGGACCGGGGTGTTGTAATCTAAGCCCTCGATCTAATGCCACGTGCATTAGCTCTGCATTAGGGGGCACCCAAGCCCAGTAATGCTGTGGTTTTTGCACACTCATAGAGGCACCACCTTGGTGGTCTTGGATAAGACCCAGAATAATTATCTGCATTACCAGGCAGAGACTCTTTTTTCTCCTTCCTTACTTTCTCCCAAACAATGGGAGTCTCTCTGCCTGTGCTGAGCCACCCAGGGCTTGGGATAGAGGGGCACAAACAACCCTGCGGCCACCAACACTGGGACAGTGCTGGGTCAGACCTAAAGCCAATACAACACTGGGTCTTGCTCAAGACCTGCTGTAACCACTACCTGGCTACTGCCTTTGTTTTCTTAAGGCCCTTGGGCTCTAACGGCAGCAGGTGGCAAAGTTAGCCAGGCTTGTGTCCTTTGCTTCACTGCAGTGAGTTACCCCAAGGCCCAGGGAGGTCTAGAGATGCCATCTGAGAGCTAAGGATTGGAATTAAAAAATCTGGAAGTCTACCCGGTTTTCTATTCTAGTGTGGTTGAGCTGGCCCTGAAACCATGAGACACCTTCCTACTCTTCCCTCCCCTTTCCACAGGCAGACGAGCCTCACCCTGTGGCCGCCACCACAGGCCCACAGGGACACTGGACAAGCTACTGCTGATGTTCACTTAAGGCCCAAGCGCTCTTCAGTCAGCTTGTGTGAATGCTGCCAGGCCTGGGACTTATCCTTCAGGGCAATGGGCTTCCCTCTGGCCCACGGCAGGTCCAGAAATGCTATTCAAGAGCAAGCCTTGAATCAATGGCCTACTTGTTGTTCTACCTCACTGGGGCTGAGCTGGTACCTAAGGTGTAAGACAAAGGCCCCTTTACTTTCCCCTCTGCTTTTCTCAACCAGATGAAGTCGCTCACTATAGCCTCCACAATTGGGATTGCTGAGTCTCACTTGAAGCCAGTGCATCTTAGAGTCTTGCTCAAGGCCCACAGAATAGTAGCTGGGTACCGCTGGTGGTTATTCAGGGCCCAAGGGCTCTTTAGGTGATGGGTTCAGCTAGGACTGGATCCTTCCCTTCAATACAATAGGCTTCCTTGTGGAGCATGGTGTGTCTAGAAATGTCTGGGAACCAGTGCCTGGAATGGGGGCCTCATGACTCTGACCAGTGCCCTATCCTGCTGTGGCTGAGCTGGTATCCAAAATGCAAGACAAAGCTCTCTTTACTTTTCCCTCTCTTCTCCTTAAGCGAAAGGAAGAAGTCTCTTTTGGAGATGTAAGTTGCAATGCTTGGGGCTGAGGGAGGGGTGCTGCAAGCATTCCCTTAGCTGCCCAAGTTGGTATCTCAGTAAGTTGTGTCTCCCACAAGTCCACTGACTCCAGGCCCAGCTCAGCACTAAAACTTGCAGTACTTGTGGCCTGGATTGACTTTTAAGTCTGTTTAAGACCCCAGAGCACTTTAGTCCATGGTGGCAAGTTTTGGCAGAACTCAAGTTCTGACCGCTGGCATGCGTGATTCCCCTCTGCCTAGTGCTGGTCTAAATGCTTCCTCTGTGTAAGGGTGTCAGCTGAGTTCAGCCTGGTTTTGCTTTCTGCTGTGACAGGACAGCACTGAGTTCAATGTAAAGTCTCACAATCACTGCAGTCTCAAGTACACAAATTTCTCCATGCTTTGCAGCTACTACAGGGGGAATTGGGAAGGTGTAATGTCAACAATTGAGGACTGTCTTTCCTGAACTCTTCAGTGTCTCTTTCAGCGATATGAAGTTTAAATCAGATACTGTGAGTATTCACCTGATTTGGGGTCTTACGAAGCTATGTGTGTGTGTGTGTGTGTGTGTGTGCACGCACGCATGCAGATGGTTGCTGAATTTGGTGTCTCTGTGAAGGAGACAATCAGTGGAAACTTCTGTTGTGCCATCTTGATCCACCCCCCAATAATTCATGTTTTAAAGGAGACCATCTTAACCCATAAATCCTACAATTTTTATATATCTACGGAATTACCATCTTTTATTTTCTCAGAATATAGATTTACAAAAAAGCCTCCCCTAGTCCCTCTTCCAGAAGTCAAATTTGTCACATGCTTCCAAGTCCACCTTTCATGCCATATCTTTTCTGAAAGTATCTCCAGTCCTCAGTAGAATAATATATTTGATTCCTTCAGAACACCAATAAATTTTGTTTTTTATATATCTTATACTGAACTCATTTATATTTCATACCAGAAGAGCTGGTACCATTCCTACTAAAACTATTCCAAAAAATTGAGGAGGGACTCCTCCCTAACTCATTCCGTAAGGGCAGCAGCATCCTGATACCAAAACCTGGCATAGATACAACAAAAAAAGAAAAAAACTTAGGGCCAGCATCCTTGATGAACACTGAGGCAAAAATCCTCAACAAAATACTGGCAAACTGAATCCAGCAACAAATCAAAACACTTACCCACTATCAGTCAGGCGCAGTGGCTCACACCTGTAATCCCAGCACTTTGAGAGGCCAAGGCAGACAGATCACGAGGTCAAGAGTTCGAGACCAGCTTGGCCAACACAGTGAAACCACATCTCTACTAAAAATACAAAAATTAGCCAGGCGTGGTGGCAGGCGCATGTAATCCCAGCTACTTGGGAGGCTGAATCAGAACAATCACTTGAACCCAGGAGGCAGAGGTTGGAGTGAGCTGAGATCACGCCATTGTACTCCAGCCTGGGCAACAGAGTGAGAGACTCCATCTCAGGAAAAAAAAAAAAAAATATATATATATATATATATATAATATATATATATATAAAACCCACTATCAATCATCAAGTAGGCATTATCCCTGGGTTTCAAGATTGATTCAACATACACAAATCAATGAATGTGATTCATCACAGAAACAGAACTGAAGACAAAAACCACATGATTATCTCAATAGATGCAGAAAAATGCTTTCAATAAAATTCAACATCCATTCATGTTAAAAACTCCCAATAAAATAGATATTGAAGGAACATACCTCAAAATAATAAGCACCACAAATGACAAGCCCAAAGCCAACATCATAACCAATGGGCAAAAGCTGCACGCATTCTTGAAAACCAGCACAAGACAAGGATGCCCTCTCTTGCCTATCCTATTCAACACAGTATTGAAAAAGAAATTAAGAAAATAATCCCACTTAAAGTAGCAACAAAAAGAATAAACTACTTAAAATTAATCAAGGATGTGAATGATGTGTACATTGAAAACTGTAATATATTGATTAAAGAAATTAAAGAAGACACACCAGTGGAAGAATACCTGTTCATGGAATGGAAAAAATAATATTGTAAAAATGTTCATAAAACCCAAAGTGACCACAGATTCAATGCAATCCCTATCAAAATTCCAATGACATTTTTCACAGAAATAGTAAAAATAATCCTAAAATTCATATATAACTGCAATATCCAAAATAATCTTGAGAATGAAGAACAAAGCTGGAGCCGTCAGATTTACTGATTTCGAGCTAATCATTATGCAATTGTAATGAAAATGGTATGGTGTTGGCATAAAAACAGACACATAAACCAATGACACAGAATGAGATCCCAGAACTAAATCTACACAATCTTTTACAAGGACACCAAGAAAACACAATGAAAGAATTTTCTCTTCAATAAATTGGTTGGGAAGCTAGATTGGGTTGGGGAAATGAAATTAGATCCTTCTCTTATGACATACAGAAAAATCAACTCGAAATGTAATAAAGACGCAAATGTAAGTCCCAAAACTGTAAAAGTCTTAGCTAAAAACATAAGGACAAAGCTCTGTGACACTGGCCTTAGCAATGAGTTTTTTGGATACACCAACACAGTCACCAAAAGCAAAAATAAGCAAGTGGGATTACATCAAACTAAAAATATTCTGCATAGCAAAAAAAGGAATCAACATAATGAAAAAGGTAACCTACAGAAGGGGAGAAAATATTTGCAAACCACATGTCTGGTGAGGGGTTAATATCCAAAATATTCAAAGAACTCATACAACGTGGTAGTAAAGACACCAAACAGCCCAATTAAAAAGTGAACAAAGGACCTGAATAAACAGTTTCATGAATATACACAAAAATGACCAACAGGTATATGAAAGGGCTCAAAATCAGTAATCATAAGGGAAGTGCAAATTAAAGCCACAATGAGATACCACCTCACACCTGTTAGAATGATGATTATCAAAAATCTGAGATAACAAATGCCGATGAGGGTATGGAGAAAAGGCAGTATTTGTACACAGTTTTTGAGGGTGTAAATTGGTACAGCTATTATGGAAACACAATGGAGGTTCCTAAAATATTAAAAGCAAAACTATAATTTTCATCAACTGCACTTCTGGATACGTATCCGAAGGAAATGAAATCAGGATATTGAAGAGATATCTGCACTTCCACGTTCACTGCGGCATTATTCAAAATAGCCAAGATGTGAAATCAACCTGTGTCTATCAACAGATGAATGAATAAAGAAAATGTGACACACACACACACATACATACATACACATACACAGATATATGTAATGAAATATTATTCAGCCATAATAAAGAACAAAATCCTGCCATTTGTGGGTGAATCCAGAGAACATTATGCTAAGTGAAATAAGCCAGACACAGAAAGACGAATACTGTATGATCTCACTTATAAGTAGAATCTAAATAACTCTCTGTGTTTCTCATATGAATAGAGAGTAGAATGGTGGTTGCCAAGGGGTGGAAGAAATGGGAAGATGTTAGTCAAATGGCAGAATTTTTCAGTTATAAGGTGACTACGTTCTGGGGATCTACCATATAGCATGCCGACTATATTTAATAATGCTGTATTTCTGCTAAGAGAGTAGATCTCAAAGTGTCCTCACTATACACACACACAAACAAACACAAAGGATAATTATGTCTGATAATAGATCAACTATATATTAATTTGATTGTGATAATCATTGCACAATCTATACATATATCAAACTGTCATATTGTAAACCTTAAATTTATACAGTTTTATTTAATTATTAATATAACTCAAAATAGCTGGATAAATAAATACATAAAATCCAATAAATAAAATCCAAATCGAATAAAATAAATATCTCAATAATGTTATTACCCAATGCCTAGATTAGTCCTTAAACACAGTATGTGATCAATAATTATTGAAAATGAAATTAATGAATAAACATACATTAAAAATTTAGCATGGTACCTGGCACATATTAAGCATTCAGCCAGTATCAGTCCCTGTCCCTTCTTTCATAGCAAATTCCTCAAGACATTCTCTCTGGTCTTGGTCTTCTTTCATATGAATAACTCCAGATGGAGTCAATTGCTGCTACTGTTGATCAATTTACAACAATTTTCCACATACATATCATGATTTTGAATTATGAATAGACAAATTCCAAACAATAATCATTTGCTGAACAAGTTTTTTGTGTCAACTGCAACAAATACGTGAGACCTCTAATACTGCTCCCATTTTATAGATGCAGAAGCTGAACACAGAGAAGTTATGTGACTTACTCAATTAGGTGACAAAGATATAATTAAAATCAGGTTTTCAGACTTTATCTTCAATACCCTTTCCCCTACATTTAGCTGCCATTGCACTGTCATAGGCAACTACAACAGTCCTCGTCTGGGCTCTCTCTGATGGTCAAAGGACCTTATATTAAGCAGAGGACTGAAACATGCCCCATTGGATATGAGGCAGTGACACTAATTATGGAATTTGGTAAGGGAAAAAGAGAGAGTCACAAAGTTGCCCTTTGATGACAGCATAAAAAAGCTATCCAATATTAAACTTTGACTATTATAGGAAAATATAACATTAAAAAATGCTTTGGACAATCTTAAGAACAGCATTATCTTAATAGACAGCTTTCATAGACTCCAACACATATGCACATATGCATGTACATGTGCATGCCCTCCACCCCAACACATGCAGCTAGATCAGCAGTCTCACAGGGATTTTGCTTCAAGTGATTTCTTATATTTTTCCAACTTGAAAGCCATGTTACCCATTTCAAAGCTTGAAAAATGCATCAAAACTTATTTATATCCATTTTAACCCAAATTTAAGATGACAGAGTTAAATTCTCACCTTTCTACTTTAAAAGATGTTTGCAAAAATAAACACAAATCATTTAAAACTTGCCGTGGGTTTTTACTTATTAATAGGGAGGCAGCAGCATTGATTTGCAGTTTGAAAACATTTTCCTAGCAAACTACATACAGCTCCAACACTAAGAATTTAGAATCTGAGAATCTCATAGAATCAGGGGACCTACTGAGAGCTGTTCCCACCTGCCCCATCAAAAGGCTGTGGTGTATCACTCCTGTGATCAGAGCATATGCTTCAGCCAGTCTATTTCATAGGGATCTTCTGTGCTGAAATTATTCTTTTAACTTTTGTACAAAGATCCTCTTTAATCTCCAGGAGCCAAAGAGAACAAGTGTTTATGATATTCAACACATATTCAAAAATAGTGCACATTTGTTGAATACCTTAAAAAAGGAAACCTAGTTATATTTTTACCTCTAGGCTAGAATTCAAATTGCAATTTACAAAGTCATGCTCATCCTCTAATTACTACATTGAGGGCCTCATGTTTGTAATAAGGACCTTTGGCTGATGGTTCTTTTCAGCCTCAGAACAGTCCTGTGACATACTATTGTTTTCATTTTAAAAAGATGAACTCTGATAATTTGTCAAAGTTTCTGGAGAGATCATACCAATTTATAAATAAATAAAGATTTCATTTTATGTATTAAAAGTAATGGCAAAACCCACAATTACTTTTGCACTAACCTATAGTATATAAGTGCCAGAACAATTTTTTTTCCTGGTTCTGCATCTAGGTAATTGGAAACACTAGCTATCTGACATATGAATGGTTTAAACCATTGCTTTCTAAAATATGAGCTTTTAACTAAATCAGAACTAAATTCAAGTAACATCTGCAATTTAGTAAACTCATCTTCAAAAGGGACACTTAGTATTTGATAGCACAACAGAGCAATCATAATAATAATTTAATTGTACATTTTAAAAGGGTCTAACTGGATTGTTTGTAACACAAAAAGTAAGTACTTGAGGGAATGGGTACCCCATTTTCCATGATGTGATTATCACACATTGCATGCCTGTATCAAAACATCTCACATACTCCATAAATACATATACCTACTATATACCCACAAACATTGAAATAAAAAATTTAAAAAGACAAAAGGGACATTGTAACACTTATTCCACAGGACTGTTCTGGAAAATAAGTGAAATATCACAATTTAAGCACTTAACACTGAGACTGGAACACAGTTTGGATTCAGTAAATGTGAATTCTATTAGTTTCATTTCACTTTCAGAAATTTTCTCTTTTGAAATCACTGTTATTAAATGATAAACAGTGGGAGAAGTACAGCATTTCTGTTACATAAAAGCATTAATTAAATGTTTGTTTAAAAAAGGTAATAGAAACACCTCAATTCAGTGAGATTTGCACATTGCATTAAGGCTATCCTATGAGATAAGTGAGATAGTGGTCCTGCCTAGAAAATCAATTTCCATTTTAGTAAACTCACCCTATGTACAAACCAAAAACAAGTTATTCATGCTGTTCTGCTGAAATGGTTAGTGGCAAAAATAAATGAGCAGTTTGAGCTTAGAGCTTAACTTCTTTACAGTTTCTTGATATACAAAAGAGAGATACTGTGTAATAACACAATTAACTCTATAAGGCTAATGAAAATCTTTTATTTGCATCATGGGGTAGCATTTATTCTTATTAGAAATAGGAAATCCTGGCAACATGGACTAATCTACTAAGAGAACTTACTAGAGATTTATATCATGAAGAAATATCCACACTGCCTGTAGAAGTGATATGCCTTCTCTTGGGATTTCAGTCTGCTCAGGCTGCTATACCAAAATACCATAGACTGGGTGGCTTAAACAACAGGAATTTATTCCTCATAGTTCTGGAGGCCGGAAAGTCCAAGATCAAGATGCCAACCAATTCACTTCCCAGGTGAGGGCTCTCTTCCTAGCTTACAGGTGGCTGCCTTCTTACTGCGTCCTCACAAAGAGGAGAGAAAGCAAGCTCAAGTCTCTTTTTCTTATAAGGATTCTAACTCCATCATTGACAACCCCACATTCAAGACCTCATCTAAACTTACTTAACTCCAAAATACTCCACCTCTAAATATTATCACATTAAGTAGGGCTTCAACATATGAATTTTGGGGGGGGTCACAAATATTCAGTTCATACTGCTTGTAAAAATCAAAAACATCAATCTCTTTGCAGTTGCCACCACTCTTTAGAAATTAAATATCAATAGGGACAAAAATAACCCCAAAACACTTTGAAAAATTCAGCAAGACACTTCATTAATATTAACTTCTGATTAGCAATTGAAAGTATTTTAGCCTTCTGTCTTCAGAATATGCCACAACACTAAAAGAAATGTTCTCTGAATATAGAAGAAAATAATTCAGGCTATCATATTAGAATATAAAAAATAGACATTTGGGGTTCAGTTTCATAGTATTGGTCACAGACAACCCACGAGTCATTATGGCTTTAAGAAAACCGTCATCTTTGTAAATTCCACATTGTAATTCAGAGTATGCAGCTGGAACCATCTTTAAGAATCTTTGAGGCCCCACGAAGATGACACAAATAATGCATTTCGAAAAGCTATTTATCTCCCTCCCTCCTTATCTTTTATTTCTCTCTACCCTTCCTTTACAGTCTTTGGCATACAGTGCAATTCTAATAACCTAAAAGAATAAATCCAAATAAATAAGCATTTTATCTATTTCTAGTAAGGATTGGATACACAATGTTTACATACATAAAAATGCCTGCACATATACAACACACACACACACAGACACACACACTTCCCATATGGGACCAGATATACCTGTTTGAATAGTATGTACATTTACTACCATGAAGCAGACACTGTTCTAAGCACTTTACATAAATCTCATTTAAAAGCTCACTAAATAAAACTATAAAGTGATAAAATTAGTCTCTTATTTACAGATGATAAAACTGAGGCAGAGAGATTAAATAAGCTATGAAAGGTGGAAAGATGAGAACTCTAACTAGTGCACTCAAGATAGCACTGGGATTCCACAGCCTCGGCTGAATGAATTGAAAGAAACGTATCTTACCCTTGCCTCTTCCTTATCTCCAACTAAAGTGCTCGCCAAAGGCAAACATATAAATGAGGTTAAACCCTCTTCAGGTAATTTTTACAGCATTATGGTATTTTGAAACTGACATTATAACTCCCCCCATAGAAAGCTATCAGAACAGAATGCTTATCTGTGACTTTCACCTTACTTCCTAAAGCATATAAATGAGTTCTTTTCTATTCACTAAAATTGTTCTAAAAATACATTCTAATTTCCATAACATTTTAAAGGTTCTATGGAAGTCATGGCTCCTTATCAAGTGAGTTATAAATGTTTATTGAGTGAATGAATGAGTTGAATAAATTTTTGACTTAAGACATTCTTATTTCCTAACTTACTAAAAAACATTACTGCCTTGTTTCCAACAAAATATCAGCAAAAGCAAATGATGTTGATGTTGATGGAGACTACTGAAGATAACTAACATAAATCTTAAACAATGCTCAATTTTAAAAGTGTGTGCACTGATCATTAAGAGAGAAAATATGTAAATTTGGGGAAAAATGAAGCAGTTACTCTTTACTAAATGGAACTGGCATTTCACGCTGCAAATGAAGTAAAATGGCATATACATATTTATAAAATTCCAACAATAACTTAAGTACCTAAGTACTTTAAAAGGCTTTCTGTTTTACAACAAAACAAGGTGGAAGTGAAGCATTTCATTTTTCTGTGAAATCTAATTCATGCTGAAGTGATATCCTTGAGAATCTGTTGCATTTTCTAAAATCTGGCTTAAGGTCCAGTGAAGTAGCTTCGCATCAAGTGGCAAGACAAATCAAAATTCTTGAGGCATAAAGTTGTGTAGCCCTAAAACTCTATGTCAGAAACATCTGTTTTCAGCTTTTACAAAGGAGGTTAAAGATGGGGATTTATGTCTGCTATAGCTCCTTAGCCAATGTACAAATTCAGGTGCTGTGAGTATTATCAGTACAAAGCCTCGGCAGTCTTCACCGAGATACCCTGACTAAAAGGGCTTGCCTGACTCTCAGTTTCCCTGGGATATTAACATGCACACTCAAAAGTGAACACTGATCACTTATATATAAGCTTATGTACAAGCATCTCTATCATGGATGTTTATCACTATTAACTTTTGCATTTTGTATTTATTTTTAGAAGGTGCCATGGTTTGAATGTGTTCCTCAAAATTCTTGATCCCCAATACAAAAGTATTGAGGGTGGGACCTAATGGGAGGTCATGAAGATGGAGCCACTATTTGAAGAGCTTGTAGGAATAGGTTCACTCTGCTCTCTCTTGCCCTTTGCATTCATCCATGTTGGGATATAGCAAGGAGACCCACACCAGATGCCAGCACCTTCATCTTGAACTTCCCAGACTTAAGAACTGTGAGAAATTAAATTTCTGTTCTTTATAAATAACCCAGTCTCAGGTATTCTATTATGACAGCACAAAATGTATTAAGACAGAATGTCTAGATTTTTTTTTCCCACAAAGTGGTTAAGGAATTACAGTTAACAGGAGTCTACAGTTAATAGAAGACTAAAGCATAATAATATGCTGGCATAAATTAAGTGAAATGTACATGATCTTAATGGCTTTTCTGACCCCTTTAATTGGTATTCATGGAGTTTGCAATGTATAAAGTTAACACAGTGTTTTCATTGGCCTTAAAAGACTTTTAGAAGAACTCAATGTATCTAGTAATTTTCACACCGTATTAATTCCAAGAGAGTCCCCAAGCACATTTTCTGCATTTTCAAGGAGGGATATAACCAACCTCCTAACTCTAGTATCTCAGTGATTCTAATCCTGTTTTAGTATTTAAAAGCTCAGTGGACATCTCTATATCCTTTGATGAGGTTGCCATATTCAGTTCCCCTTTAACACTGTAGACTTGTCCTATGTACCCTCTGATTCTAAGCTTAATTCTGTCCAGGGAAAAGACTCTGCTTCTTTATCAAAGTTTGTACTGATACCCGTATTTATACTTTCTATCTAGACATGCCGCCTGGTTTCCAGTTCCTGTCATCTAGACCCCTTGGGCCCAGTCCCAAGGTCTTGTATTCCCTAAGAGTTTTCCTGGATTTCCTCCTACTTTGCTAATTGGCCTGAACTCTGCTTTTCCAGCTAGACTTATAATACTTGCATTCCTTTGCCAATATGAACTTTGTGTTGTTGTTTTTCAGATTTTCAACATCAGATTCCCTAATGTAATAGAATTTTGGTCCTGGTATTTCCTGGTTGCACTATCTTGTCTTACTGTGGACTTCTTCCCAATCTAAACCTGACAATGTTTAATGCCATGGACATTTGCAAACCACACTTGAAAGCTGTGATGGGAACACTCCCTCTACCTTTACTCTGACAGAGAAAAGTATTTTATCACTAACATTTTTTTTTCAGATGGAGTCTCACTCTGTTGCCCAGGCTGGAGTGTAGTGGCGAGATCTCGGCTCACTGCAACCTCCACCTCCTGGGTTCAATCAATTCTCCTGCCTCAGCCTCCCAACTAGCTGGGATGACAGGTGTCCACCACCATGCCTGGCTAATTTTTGTATTTTTAGTAGAAACAGGGTTTCACCAGGTTGGCCAGGTTGATCTTGAACTCCTGACCTCAAGTGATCCACCCACCTTGGCCTCCCAAAGTGCTGGGATTACAGGTGTGACCCACCGCGTCCGGCCATCACTAACATTTTTAGAGTTACCTGGGCAAGGTGATTTTTAAAACCAGATCAACTTTTATTCCATTTCACTGTTTTAAAAATATACCTCTTATTGCCTGCACCTGGGACCACTGCTCCCACAATACTTCTTTTGGTATGCTACTTTCCATAGGAGGAATGAAGACAGAGGTGCTGGCTGGTTTCTAACAAAGAGAAAAGATGGCAGATGGGAGAATCTCCAACTTGACAGTATAACTACAGTTACTGATTCTGTAACACTGTTTTTAAACAGTTTCCACTTGGTTTCTGTCATTTGATCTTTGTCTAGATCACAGCCTAAATTGTACAAAAACTATAGGCTTTAGAATCAGACAAGTCTCAGTCCAAATTCTGACTTATGAGCCATGTTATCTGGATTTAACCTTTCCAAAACTCAGTTTTCTTATCTGAAAATATACATAATGTCACATGTTATTCAAGGAGGGATTAAATGAGATCATATTTTATTCTTTTCTAAAAAGCTCTGGGCCTACTAGGTATGTATATAACACACACACACACACACACACACACACACACACACACAATCACATAACATGCATCCCTGTATGTCTAGATAGATACACATGTCTGAGAAGTTCCAATGGCAGCTAATATTTACATTTACTACTATGTACCAGATGCTATTCTAAGTTCTTTGAGTATAGGAAAGCTCACTGAAATGCTTATGATGTAACTATAAGATTGATTCACTAAGTATCTTTATTTTATGAGGCACAAAACTGGAGAAAAGTCAAGTTAAAGTGCTTAAAGGTGAAAAGATGGGAATGCTAAAGATTGTATTTAAAATAGCACTGGAACACTGCAACCGTGGCAGAACGGAATCAGAGAAAGTGGAGAAGTCTTTCTCCCTGTTTATCTAAAATCAAAGGTCTTCCCCAAGACAAATGTAAAATAAAGCAAAATGTACATTAATTTGCTTCAATAGTCAATGCATTATTTATTATTATTATTATTTATATGCCATTGATTTACAAAATTAGATACTGGTTCTTTATGTTCATGAGAGAATAAGCTGAGAAGCAAAATTATGTCGACTTTTACTGAAAATTTGCCTTTCTAATTACAAAAGAAACAAAATTATAATCCAGACTTCCTTCAATTTGCCTAGCTCTTACTTAGTATTCATATACCTGTAACATCATGGCAGTTAAGCATTGTAAAGGCTTTCATTTTCTCAGTGCTTGATATGAGCACAGCAAAATCTACAGCTTCTTCCTCAACCCTCTACTTTATAGAAAGCTTGATTATTTTGGCGGAATGATCTTATTATGTCTTAATTTATCTGGATTCTACCACTGAAATTATAATTATTCACTCTATCATCTACCTAATGATAGGAAAACATGGAGTAATGACATGAAGAAGAGAGGGGCAACCACAAATTTAGAGACTAGTATCTCATGTCATAGCACACTATGAAAGCCCCATGTGGGTCACTCCATCTAGTTCTTTTCTCTTGGCATTTAGTTTTGCCTGGCTTCCTTTCACATTTCTAAAAACACAAAAGGTGGGCTGTACCTTATTTTTCTCTGTGGTATCGTTATTCTACATAATTACCGAAATTCTATACACACTTTCAATTTAGCAAAACTCTTTTCATTTCATAAAATAAGAAGATTTGTGATCCTTACCAAAAAATTCTACCACCTCTGGGATTTTTTGTTTCAATAGCAATTAAAAATTTAGCAAATAGTTCATGGTTTAAAATAGCACTATGTGTATTTTCTAGAAAATACACTAGAATGTTTATGAAGATTACAAATCAGGCTGGTCAAATAGAAGTTTTCTAATTTATATCCCTCCTGATGCATTTGTCCCAATGTACTTTTTTAATCCTATACAGGACCAATATCTCTTTATTTGTCTTTCCTTCTCTGGCCAAACCACTAATTGCTATGGATTTAGCATATATTGTATTTCCAGTCTGGATTTCCCAAACTCAACCTCCCTAATCCTGAATAAGCAGCCAAAGCAGCCCTATACACCTATCCTAGATACATATACTTACTAGCTGAGATGGTTGAGTGTCAACTTCAATGGATTGAAGGATAAGAAATATTGTTCCTGGGTGTGTCTATGAGGGTGTTGCCAAAGGAGATTAACACTTGAGTCAGTGGACTGGGAGAGGCAGACCTACCCTCAATCCAGGTGGGTACCATCTAATCAGCTGCCACCGTGACTAGGATAAAAGCAGGCAGAGGAATGTGGAAGGACTAAACTGGCCTGAGTCTTCTGGCCTCCATCTTTCTCCTGTGCTAGGTGCTTTCTGCCCTCAAACATTGGACTCCAAGTTCTTTAGCTTTTGGACTCTTGGACGTACACTAGTGGTTTGCTTGGGGTTCTCAGGCCTTCGACCACAGACTGAAGGCTGCACTGTTTTTGAGGTTTTGGGACTCAAACTGGCTTCCTTGCTCCTCAACTTGCAGACAGCCTATGGTGAGATTTCACCTTGTGATCGTGTGAGTCAATACCCCTTAATAAACTCCCTTTCATATACACATCTATCCTATTAGTCCCATCCCTCTAGAGAACCCTGGCTAATACACTAGCACTGAAGATACGTTAAGAACACCAAGCCCTGGAATCTTATTTAGTTATAATTCATTGCAAAATTTCTGAAGCAAGTTTAGTTTAAGAAAAGTTGTGAACTAGAATTATTATATGTGTGTGTATGTGTGTGTGTATATAAACATTTTGTAAGTTAAAACTTGATTATTATTATGACTAGATGGAACTGTTCATGGTTTAAAAATATATAGGAAAATTTCAAGATCATACAGAATATTTCTACTGTTTTTCTGTGAGATGTCCTAGCTTATATCAAGGGAAGGAATGCTTGATGTCTAAGAAATCAAGTTGTATTTTAAAACCTTGAGCCTGCTTTGGTATACTCAGAAGCATCACATTTCTTCTTTCCTCAAAATTTAACTGATACTTATGTTTGTCAGGAATTCCCATGTTTTTTCCAAAGAATAATTTATTTATCTATTATCATTCTCATTTAGTTGTATGAACTTAGGGCTAAAAAAACAAAATAAAACAAAACAAAACATGACTGCTTTAACTGGAGGACACGAACACTGCAAATCAGTAGTTTAGAGGGAAAAGACTGTTTGTTGCAGAGATTGGTGTAATAGTGCCCCAAGTATGGAGGAAGGAAAGTGTTGCCAAATTCAGCTGATCTCCTCTGTCCTGAAAGTGACAGTATAACATTATAGTATCTCTCTGGTTTAGAATCAGACATTTGGCTGCCACTGCTATAAATTATATACCAATAAATTATAAGGGAGTTAAAGATAATTTATAAGAACTTAATTTTCTGTAACAAGGAAAATCCCTCATACTTACTTCATACTGAATGTTTACCACTCAGAAGAAATTCAAGTAAAATATTTAACATTGGCTATATAGTCTACATAATGAAACTAAAGAGTTCCTTTCCCCAAGACATACCTTCATAAAATTACCCTCTGGATGATAATACAAAATGTACACAGTGAATCAGACAGGTTCTTTCTAAATCTGCTTATGTGAAGATCATACTATAAAGTAAGTAGCTGGTCAATATGTAGTAGTAAAGAAGAAAATAAAACCTGCAGTTCACAACTGTTTATACTAAAAGTACTTGATTCCCTTCATATAAAAAAAGCCCTGCACCCTGACAAATTGTGCAATCCACGTAAGATTCTAGGTAAAGTTGTAGAGTTATCAATTAGGTAGATGTGGAGCTAAATGGCTCAAAATATTGCTATGATCTTAATAAGAAATAAAGAATTCACCAAATCAAACCAACAAATGGTGGTTGGCACCAATTTTGGAAGTTTTTCCATTATGTAGCTTGGAAAATTAAGGTACTTCCTCAAAAACCCATTAGTCATTTGAGCAATAGCTGGAGTATTTATATATAAGTCTTTTTTTTTTTAGAATTATAGAGATCTCAGTTAATAATGCAGTGCAAAATACTGATTAGCCATATTTGATAATACAATGCATATTTTAACTTGCTATTTCTTTTTAACTGTAAAAATAAAATTCTTAGTTTATATTGGAATCCTATTTTCTAAGCAAGAATAATTCTGTGGTAAAAAGTTGCCTAAAATTCAACAAGTTTAATTTTTTAATAAAAATAAACATAGAGGAGTAGCTATACAGAATTTTTCCTTACTGAGCAATATCACGATTTTTCACAGTTATCTATGTCAATACAAATCAACTCATATTGAAAGTTTACTCATAAAGAAGAAACACCTGTATTCTCTATAAAGATTTCTAAATTAAAGAGTTGTCAATTATTTAGTATTAAGTTAAAAAATCAATTTAAGATGACAAGTTACTATTAAAAAACATTTATATATAAGTAACTAAACTCCCTTACCTTATAAATATCCAAAAATCCACACTGGTGGTCAAATCTGGTGTACAGTTCATTCAGCATGCTGATTACTTGCATGGGAGTACACTGGGCACATATGGCTGTGAAGCCAACAATGTCTGAAAAGAGCATGGTGACATCATCAAACTTTCTGGCCTGTACTTGCTGCCCTTGCCACAATTGCTGGGCTACATCGCCAGGGAAAATAGAATATAGAAGATCCACTGTCTTCTTTTTCTCTTCTTCCAGGGCCTGGTGAGTTCTTTCCAAAGTTGCCTTTAATTTATCCATCCTTTTCTTCAAGCCATCTTGGGCCTTTGCCTGCTCACCAACCAAAATGACATCTCGGGTGGCATCATGGATAGGGATGTCTGAGAGATGTAGCCCTCGGCCCATGAGTTCATCCAACTTGTCCACACATGGAGAGCCCAAAAATAAAATGGAATTTGATTCTGGAACATGGATCATTTGTCCTTTGACTTCCATCACCTGTGAAATTAACATGGAATTTTGATCAGTACTCTTCACATAGTAGGTTCACAAAATTTAATATATTATCTGATGAATAGAAAGAAAAAAATGTTGTATTAGCAATACTCAGTTACTGCATCCATATAAGCAAATTTAAATCTGATTGTCAGCCAGTTTAAAATTCATGGTTCTGAAGATAAACAATTGTTTTATATCTCACTCAGCTACTTTCTAAAGACAATAATGAAATGGAAAGTGAGATCAGTGAAAAGTGAATCAGGAAAACATTTTTTATTTAAGATGATACTCTCAGGTACATCATGAAACTGGTTTATGAGCCAATT
The DNA here is from genome assembly GCF_002776525.5 of Piliocolobus tephrosceles. NCBI lineage: Eukaryota > Metazoa > Chordata > Mammalia > Primates > Cercopithecidae > Piliocolobus > Piliocolobus tephrosceles. Next base: position 96,572,910 of record NC_045446.1, read on the forward strand.
CAAAAGCTTTCAGCCTGCTAAATAATAATAAAATTATGGTAAATCCATCTGTCAAAATAACTATATTTAACTGTCATTAAAATAATACCCCTTTCAGAAAATAAATCCAGGAGGTTAAAATGAATCAAAGTAATTGTTTGGCCTTATGTAAATCATTTCTCAACCATTATAGTACTTTGAAAATGTCCTAGTTATTGTGCTGCTTAGATTAGTGGACAGTTCTCTTATTCTTAAAGATAAAAATATAAACTAGATATCATTAAGCTAACATTATCAGAAAATATCACTCAACTAGCATGTTCATATAAGCTAAAAATAAATGAAAAATAATACTTATAATACTGAAGGAATTTGGGTCATATGATAAAGAATCTGAGGGTACAATAATTTAAATCTATTCCTCTTTTCTATGCCCTTTCACTGGAGAATTTAGGGAACTGAGATTTAACGGGAAACAGTGAACACAAGCTTACACCCGGTAGCCTAACGAACACCTTCAGAGGGCACAATGAGCACCAGTAGAAAAGGAAGGTGAAGGTGGGGTATGGCTACAACTATAGCTATTTGGATTGGACTAAGGTGAAACTAAGAACACCTGGAGAAGAAGCTAGTTGCAATTACTTAGAAAGAATAGGCTAAAAGTCGACCAATTGGGACTGTGCATCAGTTTCATCTATGTTCCACTATCACACAGAATGTGCTCAATACGTGTATTTTCCTGTCTTCTTTATAGCTAAATAGTTAAGCTAGTTGATAAAAACTGGTGGCACTGAACAAACATGTAATAAACTGTAGGGATTTGGATTTTTAAGTCCGTTAATATTTTTACTTTGCTCCCTTGTACCATTCACCAAGATCTTATTTATATAAGAAAATAAAATGGAATCTTGCTTGATGTTATGATTTTTATGGAATTAAATGCTCACTTTACCTTATGTAAAATTTCTGCTGAAGTTCAGTATTTCATCCTTTTATTTATATTACTCTCATTTATTCACTAAAATATTTATTGAGTATTTTCTGTTTACTAATAATGCTCTGCTCTGGATGATAAGGATAGAAAGATAAAATATGGTTCCCCTTTTCAAACATACCACAGTATGGTGGAGAACCAAATCTATATTGGGCCAGAGAATAGGAGGAGGAAGACAGTCTAAATTCACCACCTAAAATAGGCTCTCAAAATACTGCAGGCTATGGTTTGAGTAAAAAGAAAATAATTGTCCTGTAAAATATTTACAGATTGTTTTGTATATGTTTTGTATGTTTTTGGGGGGAGGAGTGTTGTTAATAATACATACTTTCTTGTTAATAGGATCTTAAGGGCATGGTAAGGAAGATACACATAATGTACAATCCCATAGTTTAAAAATTATTATTATTATTATTATTATTACTATTATTTTGAGACGGAGTCTCACTCTGTCACCCAAGCTGGAGTGCAGTGGCGCGATCTCGGCTCACTGCAAGCTCCGCCTACCGGGTTCACGCCATTCTCCTTCCTCAGCCTCCCGAGTAGCTGGGACTACAGGCACCCACCACCACGCCCAGCTAATTTTTTGTATTTTTAGTAGAGACGGGGTTTCACCGTGATAGCCAGGATGGTCTCCATCTCCTGACCTCGTGATCCGCCCGTCTCGGCCTCCCAAAGTGCTGGGATCACAGGCGTGAGCCACCACGCCCAGCCTAAAAATTATTATATCCATTTTTTTAAGATTGACATAAGCACAAAAACCTTGATAAGCTTAATAGAGTTAATCATATTTTTAAATGGCAATGATAACATCTGATACTCATATGTTTAAACTTCTATGTAGCCTCTCTCTCTCTGTCTTCACATTTCTTTCCAATTACTTCATTTTTCTTCTCCCTCTTGCTTTCTTCTTTCTTCGCTCTTGCTTCCTGGAGTTGCACTTTTTTCACCCTCCTCTCTTCATTTGGTGTTTGTCTCTCCTTCTGCTGGTCTCTCTTCCTCATCTCTTGGACCTTGCTCTCTCATTTTTTTCCATTGGTTCCTGTTTTCTTTTTCTTTCTCTTTTCTTTTTAAGTATCAACTTTAACATTTACCATCACAACTAAACCTTATTCTCTTTTGCCTTTATCATCTCCATCTTAATTTTAAATATGGAATCAGTGTACGTACGTATGCATAAATTAATATATATTGTTGCCTATATATAATACATTTTAAAGATTTCTTTAATTTATAAAAGTTTGAATTGAATAGTTCACATTCCTGTCTCAAAAATATAAAACAGTAAATATGTCCTTGATTTATATGTGGCCATTAGTTTTCTGAAATCTCTACATATACAGACCCTGAAAGAAGAAAAAGTTGTTGATTGCCTACACTACAGAAAAATAATTCATAGAAGAGAAGCCCAAACAAATAAAGTAAACAACTTCCTTTTCAATATTTTCTATCAGTGAATTTTTTATTTAATAAATGGGCAGATTCAATGGCACCATTTGTATCTCTGTTGCCAATGTATTATTACGTTAATTGGAAAATAATATAAATTATCCTTCTTGAATTATTTTTCTCATTATAATTATAAATTCAGAAATTCATCATTTTGAATTTATTAACTTAGCAATAAGCAAAACTATTATAAGAACTACATATTTGTATGTAAAAGAATTGTGGAAAATTGCTTAAAATAGAAACATCTATCTAAGGTTTTATTGCATCTTACATCATATTGAAGTTACAATGAGATAGCACAGAAGACATCAGAAAAATAAACTGTCATAACATTTGACAGATTTCAGAAATTGGTAAGCATGACAAAGGGGAGTATTTTGCTTTGAGCTATAGTAAAGGGTTAAATGTCATACTATCACAAACCTTGGTTGTCAGGTTCTGTTAAAGTGTCTGCTTTATTTCTTTTTTCATTTTACTTTTATACTTGGTTGGGGGATACATGTGCAAGTTTGTTATATAGGTTATTTCATGTCATGGGGGTTTGTTGTATGTTAATACACAGATATTTCTATGAAAATATTTACCACTGTTATCAATAAGTAATCAGAATCGAGTAAGTCCAAGTCATATAACTGCACATTACATGTTTTATATTTTTGCATATCGTGAGCATGGCCTAATCCATGCTCTCATGGAGCCTCAAGTTTTATAAGAAAATCATTTGAGGCAGTGTTACATACTAGTTTGAAAAGAAGGATTTGGAAGAAGTCAGGCCTGAATTTGAACTTCAACTCTCCTGACAATTAAGTGGGAAAACTGACCTAGGTTCAGTTCCTTATCCTTTCAAAGCCTCTGTTTCCTTATCTATAAACTGGAAAAGATTATAGTGGTATTGAGGATGATAATGCCTGTAGCTAACTCAACACATCTCTGAGTACTTGCTATTGCCCATATACTATGCTGAGTAACTTAATACTTAATTTATATTTTATTACTGAATTTTACTCTTTTGCTAGCTATTACTATCCTCAGTTTTAAGATTTAGGGAGGTTAAGAGATTTGTTAAGAATACATAGCTAATAAGCAGTAAGACCAACACTCAAACCCAAACTGGACTGACTCCAAAGGCAACAGTCTTAACCACTGTGGAAGCCTGATGGTGAAGGAGAGAGAAGCGAAGCAATTACAATTTTAAATATAAATCAATTTGATGGCAAAACAACCTTAAAGAGATGTTCACAATGGGCAGTTGAAAAGAGAGAAATTGTTGCTACACATATAGATGTAGTTGCTATGTGCATGCCTATTCTTTAAAATTCAGTTCAGTAACAATTAGATTTAGTTTCTGGTCTTTCAGATCCCTGCAATGTCATCTATGAAAGCACAAACACAATGATATGTCCCCAGTGCTTCAACAATTAAAGGGGCTTCCAGAAGGGCTATTGCTCTCACAGAGCAACATTTGCTTTCAAAGAACTAGCTCTAGCTAAAAAAGCAGGAGACAGTGCCCAGCCTGAGAAGCTTCCATGTCCTTTATGTCCTGATATTCTCCCTCTCAAACCCACCATCACTCACTACCCAAGAAAGTATATGGCTAGAGTCACCAGCAGGAGAAATTTTGCACAACAAATGCCCAGCTAGGAATTACTCTTCATCCACATGGGCTGAAAATCCCTCCATATAGAGACATAAGGATATCTGACCTGGAGAAGCTTGCTCTGCACCCTCAAGCAGCATTACCAAGGACAGTAGGAGCCATGAGGCATGAAATAAACCAAGATGAAAATAGCACCACATAACCTCTGAAAATTACACAGTCATTGGAACTAAAAACCACAAAAGTAGGCCAGGACCTACATGCCAAGCCTAAACAGAGGAATTGACTGTTAAAATAAAAAATTTAAATAGAATCTAGAGTCTCCTAACATAATACCCAAATTGTCAAAAATATAATAGAAAGTCAACCATCATAATAAGAACCAAGAAAATCACAACTTGAGTGAGAAAAGACAATCGATTGACGCCAACACTAAAATGAATCAGATGTCAGAATTATCTGTCAAGAATTTTAAAGAGGGCATAAGAAAATATTTCAACAAGCAATTATAAATTCTTTTTTAAATGAATTTTAAAAACAAAATTTCAGTAAAGCAATAGGAATATAAAAATAACCAATGGAAATTATGGAACTGAAAAATACAGCAACAAAAATTGAAAACATGCTGGGTGGACTCAAAATTAGAATGGAGATGACAGAGGATAGAATCAGTGAACTGAGGACAGCTTAATAGAATTTACTGAATCTGAACAACAGAGAGAAAATAGGCTCAAAAAAAACCAAAAAACTTTTAGGGATCTTTCGGACAATAAAAAAGAAATCCACATTCATATCCTAAGAGTTCCAAAAGTATAGGGGAAAGTAAGGTTGAAATAGTATTTGAATAAACTATAGATGAAAATGTCTTAAGTTTGTTGAAAGACATAAACCCACAAATTCAACTATATGGATTCTAAATAAGGATAAACTGAAAGGAATTCACTCCAAGATACATCACAGTTAAACTTCTGAAAATTAAATACAAAGAAAAAATTCTGGCCGGGCGGGGTGGCTCAAGCCTGTAATCCCAGCACTTTGGGAGGCCGAGACGGGTGGATCACGAGGTCAGGAAATCGCGACCATCCTGGCTAACACGGTGAAACCCCGTCTCTACTAAAAAATACAAAAACTAGCCGGGCGAGGTGGCGGGCGCCTGTAGTCCCAGCTACTCGGGAGGCTGAGGCAGGAGAATGGCGTAAAACCCGGGAGGCGGAGCTTGCAGTGAGCTGAGATCTGGCCACCGCACTCCAGCCTGGGCGACAGAGCCAGACACCGTCTCAAAAAAAAAAAAAAAAAAAAAGAAAAAAAAAATTCTGAAAGCAGCCAGAGAAACATGACACATTACTTACAGGAAACACCAATTTGAATGGCAGCTGATTTGTCATGTAAAATTATAGAGACCAGAAGAAAGTAGCACATTATTTTTCAAAATTGAAAAAGAACTGTCGACTGTGAATTGTACATCTGGGGAAACTCCTCCAAGAATTAAGTGGGGTGAAAGAACATCTGCAGACAAACAAAAACTAAAAATCTTTGTCTTAGCAGATCTACTCTTGAAGAATGGCTAAAGAAAGGTCTTTAAACGAAAGAAAAAGATAGAGAAAAAAAATATTTGAGCACCAGGAAGGAAGAAAAGGAACAGAAGGACTAGAAATATGGGTAAATACATAGAATATCTTCTCCTCATGAGTTGTCTAAATCATATGCGATGACTGAGACAAATATGATAATATTATACATTCTGATACTTTGATCATCATGAGTGGCCTTACAAGAGGAAGGCAGAGGGAGGCCACACATGCACACATACACCACACACAAAGGAGACGGTGACGTGAACAAAGAGACATACATTGGAGTGATGTGACCTCAAGGCCTGCCAGCAGCCACAAAAAGCTAGAAGAAGCATGAAGCAGATTCTACCTCAGAGCCTCTGGTCCTTCTGACACTTCGGCTTCTGGCATGCAGCCCTATGAAAGAATAAACTTATGCTGTTTTAAGCTACCAAGTTTGTGGTAATTTGTTCCAGTAGCCACAGAAAACTAATACCTTAACAACAAAATCTACAAAAATAACAAAATCTACAAATACTACCTAATTAATATCTAAAATAATTTGACAATCCAACAACAGCAGAATACTCTTTCTTAAAAAAAAACAAGGACATCATGGAACATATACTGACCAAATCCTAAGCCATAAAAAAAACACACCAGAATAAATTTCAAAAGTTGAAATTGTACAGAATATGTTAACTAGATGAAATGATACTAGAAATCAGTAACTGAAAAACAGAAAAATTCCTAACAACGTGAAAAGGAAACAACACTTTTCTACACAAAAAGGGAAATATAGCATATTAAAATAAGTAGCATGCAGTCAAAGCAGTGAAGAGAGTGCTTATAATGAAGGTGAGAACAAATCACCAATCAATAATCCAAGTGTCTACCTCAGAGAATGAAAAATATAAGAGCAAAATAAATCCAAAGCAAGCAGAAGGGAGGAAATGAAAACCGTAAGAGAGGTAATCAATGAAATTACAAACAGGAAAACAACAAAGAAAATGAGCAAAAAAATGGGTTCTTTGAAAAAAACATCAATAAAATCAGTAAAGTCTAGCAACACTGATGAAAATGACAGGTAAGTAAACAAAAATCGACATAAGGAATAAGATAGGGGTTATCACTATAGATAATATAGCCATTAAAAGAATAATAAGGGAATATCACAAACAGCTTTACATTCAAAAATTTGACAGTTTAAATGAACCAGCCCCTTGAAAAAACACAAACTACCAAAACTCAACCAAGATAAAACTGATAATCTGAATCTTTTTATAACCATTAAAAACATTAAATATATAATTTAGAATTTTTTCAAAAAAAATATTCAGGACAAATAGTTTTGCTGGAAAATTCTAACAACTATTTGAAAACGAATTAACACCATTTTCCCAGTCTCTTGCAGAAAATAAAAGGGGAGGGAACATTTAAATGTGGTGCAGTTCCACCCCTTCCTACAGATTACATCAGCTAAGTTAATGAAGAAATAATTCATTTGTCCTCTAACATTCATCTTCTAGCTAGGATATGATGAGGTATATGAAATGACATTTATATCTGGCCCAAATTAAACAATTACAATATGAATTTTCCTTAAAACATATTGATAGGTGTCATCTTGCCCCAAAGATTTATCATTATGCAAAGTTTATCATTTAAGCTTGGAGTATTTGCACTAGGACCTCCAGCAAAAATAGCTCCTATAACTTTAGTTCCAGTAGCTCCTATTTAAGACTAGAAACTAACTACTAAAAGAAAACATAGAGGAAAAGCTCCTTGACATTGCTCTGAACAGCGACTTTTTGGACATGACCCCAAAAGCACAGACAATAAAAATGAGAATAGATCAATGAGATTCTATCAAATTAAAAAGCTTCAGCACAGCAAAGGAAACGTCAACAGAGTAAAGAAACAACATACAGAATAGGGGAAAATGTTTGCAAACCATATGTCTTACAAGGTTTTAGTATCCAAAATATATAAAGAACTCAAATAACTGACTAAGAGGAAAACAACAGATTAAATGGGCAAAAGGTCTGAGTACAGACATTTCTCAAAAGAAGACACACAAATAGCCAAGAGAAATATGAAAAAAAATGCTCAACATCACTAATCAATGGTAAATGCAAGTTAAAAGATAAATGCAAATTAAAACCACAATGAGTTATCACCTGATACCTGTTAGAATGGCTATTACCAAAATGATGAAAAATAATGAGTACCAGCAAAATGCGGAGAAAAGAGAACCCTTGTAGACTGTTGGTGGGAGTGGAAATTAGTACAGCCATGATGAAAAACAGTATCGACATTCTTCAAAAAAGTAAAAATAGAATTACTATATGATCCAGCAATCTCAATACTGAGTATATATTTTAAAATGAAATCAAATGACAGTTATCTGCACCCCCATGTTCACTGCAGCATTATACACTATAGCCAAAATATGGAATAAACCTAAGTGTCCATCAACAGATGAATGGATACTTGTGGTATGGAATGTGGTATATACAAGCATACCTCATTTTATTGTGCTTCACTTTATTGCCCTTTGCAGATATTGCACAGTTTTACAATCGAAAATCTGTGACAACCTACTGCCACCAAATCTACTGGTGACATTTTTCCAACAGCATATGCTCATCTCATGTCTCTGTGTCATATTTTGCCAATTCTCATAATATTTCAAGCTCTTTCATTATTATATGTGTTATGGTAATCTGTGATCAGTGATCCTTGATGTTACTCTGGTAATTGTTTTGGGGCACCACAAACCACCCATATAAGACAGTAAACTTAATCAACATCATGTGTGTTCTGACTGCCCCATCAACCAGCTGTTCCCCAGTTCTTCTCCCTCTCCTCAGAGCTCCCTATTCCATGAGAACAACAATACTGAAATTAGACCAATGAATAACCCTACAATGACCTCTAAGTGTTCAAGTGAAAAGAAAACTTGCAGGGCTCTCACTTTAAATCAAATGCTAGAAATTTAAGAAAGGCAGGTCAAAAGCTGAGACCTGTGGAAAACTATACCTCTTAAGCCAGTTAGCCAAGTTGTGAATGAAAATGAAAGGTTCTTGAAGGAAGTTTCAAAAAATGCTACTCCGGTGAACACACAAGTGATAAGAAAGTAAAACAGCATTATTGCTGATCTGGAGAAAGTTTTAATGGTAAGCATGGAAGATCAAATCAGCCATAACATTCTGTTTAGCCAAAGCCTAATCCAGAAAAAGGTCTTAGATCTCTGTAATTCTATGAAGGCTGAGGGAGGTGAGGAAGCTGCAGAAAAAAGCTTGAAGCTAGCAGAGGACGGTTCATGAGCTTTAAAGAAAGAAGCCATCTTAAGCATTAACAGTTTGGATGAAGTTTATTTCAACCCTCAGTGATGACTTTGAGAGCTTCAAGACTTCAGTTGAGGATATCACTGCAGATATGGTAGAAATGGCAAAAAGCACTAGAATTAGATATAGAGACTGAAGATGTGGCTGAATTGCTTCAATCTCATGATAAAACTGAAATGAATGAGAAGTTACTTCTCACGGATGGGCAAAGAAAATGACTGCCTGAGAAGCAATCTACTCCTGGTGAACACGCAGCGAACACTGTTGAAATGACAACAAAAGATTTAGAATATTACCTAAAATTAGTCGATAAAGCAGCACAGAGTTTGAGAAGACATATTCAAGTTTTGAAAGCAGTACTACCGTGAATACAATGCTATCAAACAGCATTGCAAGCTATAAGGAAATGTTTTGTGACAGGACGAGTCAATCGATATAGTGAACTTCATTGTTGTCTTATTTTAAGAAATTGTTAGAGCCACCCCAACCTTCAGCAACCACCACCCTGATCAGTCAGTTGCCATCTACATCAAGGTAAGACCCTCCACCAGCAAAAAGATTATGACTTGATGAAGGCACAGATAATCATTAGCATTTTTAGCAATAAAGTTTGTTTTTTATTAAGGAATATACATTTTTCAGACATAATGCTATTGCAAACTTAACAGACTACAGTATAGTGTGAAAAGAACTGAAAATGCACTGGAAAGCAAAAAATATTGTGTGATTTGCCTTTTTGTAATATTTGTTTTATTGGAGTGGTTGTAACCAAACCCACAGTATCTCTGAGGTGTGCCTGGATACACAAGAGAATACCATTCAGCCTTACAAAAGAAAAAAAGACTGTCTTTTGAGACACCATGTTTGAACATGAAGAACATTATGTAAAGTGAAATAAGTACAGAAAGACAAGTACCTAAATACTGCATGGCCTCACCTGTATTGGAAGTATAACATTCAAACTCATACATAGAGATTAAAATGGTGGTTACCAGAGGCTGGGATATGGAAGGATTGAGGGGATGTTGATCAAAGAACACAAATTTTTCAGTTAAAACATAAATAAATAAAAATAATGTAGAAGAGGTTTGTTTTCCTTGCTTATTTGTTGTCATCATTCGATTTGTATTTGTGTTTTGATTCTTAACACACAATTATTCCAAAAAAATAAGGTACTTTGAAACAAAACCAACTTTCCCCCATAGGGCTATTTATTTTTTTCAAAACATCCTAATGTCTGCATTTATAATAATGATTCATTTATTTGTTTTAAAAATATTTACTTAATATCTAAAACCTACCAATATTATGGGCTTCCTTAAGAAATTGTCACAGTCACCACAGCCTTCAGCACACACCACCTTGATTAGTGAGCAGCCAACACTAGGTTAAGCACTTTTTAAAAAAAATATTATTCATTTAGAGACAGTCTCACTCTATCGTCCAGGCTGGAGTGCAGTGGCATGATATTGGTTCACTGCAACCTCTGCCTTCCAGATTCAAGTGATTTTCCTGCCTCAGCCTCCTGAGTAGCTGGAACTACAAGTACACACCACCGTGCCTGGCTAATTTTTGTATTTTTAGTACAGACAGGGTTTAAACATGTTGGCCAGACTGGTCTCAAAGTCCTGCTTCAAATGATCCACCTGCCTCAGCCTCCCAAAGTGCCGGGATTATAGTCATGACCCACGCACCCGGCCTAGCCTAAGCACTCTAAATATGCAGGAACTAAAGCAGAAAATATTTGCCTTTTTACTGAAGTGAACCATAGAAAAGTGTATGTGTGAGGAAGGGATATTAACTCAAGGCGAATTCTGCTACTGTCTATTCAATAGATTGAAATGTTGCCTTTGTTGACATGAGATACTATATAATTCATATTGTTTATTCATTAAATAAACAAAAATACCAAAAATATAGCCCTTCAGACAATTTATCTTTCTGTGTTTATTTTCTTGTGTGTTTGCATTTAGTTTCATTTCTGTTCTTTAAATCTCAGAAATTCATTCTAAAAATGGATTTGAATTCTTTTTTGATAAATAAGCCGTAAACTACATAACCAAGTTGATTTAATGTTCCATGATTAGATGTCACTTTTCTTTTTAAATCACAGCAGGATTCATATAATATTCAAAGGAAATAAGTCTATGCTTTATAGTTGAAAGAACATCATCAACAAATATTTTGGCATTCTGTTGTGCAAATTTTCCAAATATGAAATGTTTATGTTTTGCTTTTAGATTTATTCAATTTTACTTAAGCATTCAATTTTATGCTATGTGGAGAATATTAAATTTATATGCAGTCTTTAATACCTTACACAAGCTGCCTTTTTTCCCAAAGGGTGAAAACGATTTTATTTTTCAGCACATTCACACAATCAGCAAATCATACACATTAAAGGCACAGAACTAAAAGTTTTCCTTGCTTTAAAACCAGCAGTTAGCCTGAACCCCTGGGGTGCTTTGGTCACCACACTGTCATTCACACATCCCATGGGAGATGTGGGTTCTATTTCTATATATCTGGTTTATATAACTACACTTCAAGAAGCTATAAGAAATATATAGCACCACCATTCAATGTTCTGCAAAGACAGAAAATTCTCTACTTTTTTCAAGGAAATATTACAAAAACGATTCTGCAGAAAGCACTAACACAGTGTTACACAGGAATGAATGAAACCTCCTCAGCATAATAGAGAGCCATTTGGATGTGTAAAGTCTTACTGGCCATTCTGACCCAGCCAATTTAACACAAAATATTCTGATAAAGCCTTAAAAAAGATTAACATCAAATTATTATTTGTTTATTATTTTATACTATCATTAAATTATTATTATTATTTTATGTTAAAATTCATTTGTTCTTCCATTCCTCATTTCAATTCTGTGGATTAAGCATGAGGAACAAGTCAGGGGTGTTTGTTTAATATATTACTTAGTAATAAGGATAGTGTTTTGGCATTCTGGCTGAATTGCATTAAATATTTAAAAGAAATAACTAGAATTTATGCTGGGACCCAAGTTGGCAAAACCCACTGTTACATACTGAAAATCCTGGCTGTTGCATAAGCAGAATTAAGAAAATTTGAGTACAAAAGGAATTTTTTAAAGGACTAATAGAGCAGTTGCTTAGTCTATGGCTAAAGAAATACAGAGAACTGCTAAATTTAATATTTATTTATTTTTCAAATTTTAGGATTTTGTAGAAATTCAAGACTTATTTTTTTACATTACCATATGAACAATTTGTTTTTTTCCTTGCTTTGCTAAATATTAACATTTTAATTGACCATGACACAAAAGTAAAATTATGTAATTTTCCACTATCATTGTTTCTTTTTATTTTCTTTTCTCAACTTTTATTTTAGATCCAATAAACACATGTGCAGGTTTGTTACATGGGTAAATTGTGTGCTGCTGGGGTTTGGTGTACAAATGATTTTATCACTCATGTAGACAGCATAGTACCTAACAGGTAGTTTTTCGACCCTCACCCTCCTCTCAGCCTCCTCCCCCAAGCAGGGCCCAGTTTCTATTGTTCCCACTTTTGCATCCATATGTACTCAACGTTTAGCTCCTACTTATAAGTGAGAACGTGCAGTATTTGGTTTTCCGTTCCTGTGTTAATTCACTTAGGATAATAGCCTCCAGCTGAACAATTTGAACAAGTAATACAAATTCCAAGAGTTTTGGTCTCAAAAAGGTCTAGAGTTTAAAAAGAATATTTTTTAACTCCTGTACTCATCATTGTCCCTTATCAAAGTAAAGCATTTCTTTCATAGGTTATACAGTATAATGTGTATTAATAAAAAAAGATACATTGGAACATCACAATTTGTCATCAACAATTTTGTGATTAAAATAATAGTTGAAGGCATTGGAATGTATTCTAGGAAGAGGGAGAATAGAGAATAAGACACAGAAGATATTAATATTTGTAATTGTTATTTTAAAAAATGTAGATTCAGGGGGAACATGTACATGTTTGTCACATGGGTATTTTGAATAATGGTGGGGACTGGGCTTCTGGTGTACCCATCACTCAAATATTGAACATTGTACCCAAGAGGTAATTTTTCACTCCTCAGAGCCCTCCTGAGTTCCCTGCTTTTGGAGTCCCCACTGTCTACTATTTCCATCTTTATGTCCATGTGTACCCATTGTTACTGTAGACTTATAAGTGAGAACAGGGGATATTTGATTTTCTGTTTCTTAGTTCACTTAAGATAATGGCCTCCAGCTCCATCTATGTGGCTGCAAAGGATATGATTTCATTCTTTTTCATGGCCACATAGTATTCTTTGGCATGTATATACCACATTTTTAAAATAAAATCAACAGGTGGTAAACACTTAGGTTGGTTCCATGACTTTCTTATTGTGAAGTACTGTGATGAATATTCCAGTGCAGGTGTCATTTTTAAAACAATGATACCCAGCAGTGGGACTGCTGGGTCAAACATTCGTTCTATTTTTAGCCCTTTGAGATATTTCCATACTGTTTTCCATAGAGGTTGAACTAATTTACATTCCCACCAACAGTGTGTTCCTTTTCTCTGCATCCACACCAACATCTATTGTTTTTTAACTTTTTAGTAATAGCCATTCTGATTGGTGTATGCTAATATTTTAGTGTGGTTTTAATTTGCATTTCTCCAAAGATTAGTGATGCTGATCATTATTTCATGTGTTTGTTGGCTGCTTGTATTTCTTCTTTTGAGAAATGTCTGTTCACATCCTTTGCCCACTTTTAATGTAGTTTTTTTTTTTTTTTTTTTTTTTTTTTTCTTGTTGAGTTGTTTGAGTTCCTTGTAAATTCTGGCTATTGGTTCCTTGTTGGAGGCATTATTCGCAAATATTTTCTCCCATTCTGTATGTTGTCTGTTTACTCTGTTGATTTTTTTCTTTTGCTGTGCAGAAGCTTTTTAGTTTAATAAAGTTACATTTGTCTATTTTTGGTTTTGTTGCATTTGCTTTTCGGGTCGTCATCATAAATTATTTGACTAGGCCCATGTTCAGAAAAGGTTTTCCTAGATTTTATTTTTAGGATTTTTGTAGTTACAAGTATTATATTTAGGTATGTGATCCATCTTGAGTTGATTTTTGTATATGATGAGAGATAGGAGTTCAATTTTATTCTTATGTGTATGACTAGCCAATTTTCCCAGCACCCCTTATTAACTAGGTTGTTGTTTCCCCACTATTTATTTTTGTCAACTTTGTCAAAGATCAGTTGATTGCAGCTATGCGGCCTTATTTCAGATTTTTTTTTATTTTAACAACTACACGTGATTCAAAATATCCACTAGACCGGGGAACTATTGTCTCAAATATCATTTTGTCCATCCAATCCATCCACTCAATGGTATAAATGAAAACAAGGCATGGAGAGGAGGACAACTTGCATGACATCACAAGGCAAACTGGCAAGAAGGCAAGGATTGAACCCTGACCTCTTGACCTACACAGCCCACCATAGACAACTCTGTGCCAGAATATGTTTTCACAAGAGTGAAGACTAGAATGTGGAGTTCAGTGGAATCCCAGAGCTAGGACATGAACAAGTCCATCAAGTAGCCTGTAAATATATTAATCAAAGATGAATCATAGAACTATTTCAACAAATGCTTCAGAGAGTATTTGTTTCAACAACTTTGTTAATGATTTTCCTCCATATTCGTGAAAACATTAGAGGTGTAAAGGGGCCCTTACATTTTCAGTCGCAGTGCTATATTTTATAAGAGGAATTATATGTTTGCTGTTTCCAATTTGGAGATTTGAGTGCTCTGGGCATATCCTTAATATTTGCCAAGAGTCTGCTTGATGAACAAAGTCAATCTGTCACTCAATAATAATCTTCCAATTAACCCTTGGATTTGTATAGCATGTTGGAATTTTCAAAGTTTCCACATAACTTGTTGCATTTTGTCTTCCTGCAGTTGTGTGGAACACACAATCACAATTACTGTAATCAGAGAAGCTAAGATGAGGGAGGGTGGGGTGAGTTGCCAGAGATCATACAGTTTATAAGTTAGGGAGCCCTGATTGGGGCCTGGACCGCCTGTCTCACTCAGTATTCTTTCCATACATGGTGTGGAAAGATGAAAAGAGTGAGACTTTTGAAACTAAAAATGGCCTGACTTTAAAGCCTTGTTCCACCACTTGCTGGCTGAGTGATGACAGACAGATTACATGGTCTCTCAGGGTCTTAGCATCCTCATCTGTAAGACTGGGATAATGATAATTGTAACAGAACAGGGTTAGGATGAATATGATGGTTAATATTGAATGTCAACTTGATTGGATTGAAGGATGCAAAGTATTGAAGAATGCAACAATTCTATTAAGCTGGAAGTTAAGATTGCCACCTGGATACTTCTTTGAGCTCCTCCTACCTTTTTTTTTTTTTTTTTTTTTTTTTGAGACGGAGTCTCACTCTGCAGTCAGGCTGGAGTGCAGTGGCCGGATCTCAGCTCACTGCAAGCTCCGCCTCCCGGGTTTACGCCATTCTCCTGCCTCAGCCTCCCGAGTAGCTGGGACTACAGGCGCCCGCCACGTCGCCCGGCTAGTTTTTTGTATTTTTTAGTAGAGACAGGGTTTCACCGTGTTAGCCAGGATGGTCTGGATCTCCTGACCTCGTGATCCGCCCGTCTCGGCCTCCCAAAGTGCTGGGATTACAGGCTTCAGCCACCGCGCCCGGCCAAGCTCCTCCTACCTTTAAGTCAACAGGCTAAGAAGGGAGTCACAGTGTTGGTTGGGGTGACTGACCTGGACTATCAAGATGAAATCAGTCTACTACTTCAAAATGGAGGTGAGGAAGAATATGTGTGGAATACAGGACATCCCTTAGGGTGTCTTTTAGTATTACCATGCCCTGTGATGTGATTAATGTCAACGGGAAACTAGAACAGCGCAATCCAGGCAAGTCTACAAATACCCCAGATCCTTCAGGACTGAAGGTTTGGGTCACTCCACCAAGTAAAAATCCACGACCTGCTGAGGTGCTTGGTGAAGGCAAAGGGAATACAGAATGGGTAGTAGAAGAAGGTAGTCATCAATACCAGCTACGATCACATGACCAGTTGCAGAAATGAGAAGTGTAATCGTCATGAGTATTTCCTCTTTGTTTTGTTAAGAACATGTTTCCGCATGTATACACTTGTACTAAGAAAATATATTTCATTTCTCCTTTATCATATGACATAAGATTTATTGACTTCATGTCAGCATTTAAGTGTTATTAACTTTATGTGAAAGTGTTTGGATTGGGGATTGGTGTATTTCTGGTTGTACAAAGGATAGTTGTATTATGTTAGGAGTAATTATGAACTTATTTGTCTTTATTTGAAGATTATGTGTGATTTCAGGAGATGTGTATGGGTTCAAGTTGACAAGGGGTAGACTTGTGATGGTTATTAATGAGTGTCAATTTGATTGGATTGAAGGATGCAAAGTATTGTTCCTGGATGTGTCTGTGAGGGTGTTGCCAAAGGAAACTAACATTTGAGTCAGTGGACTGGGAAAGGCAGACCTACCCTCAATCCAGGTGGGCACAATCTAATCAGCTGCCAGCACTGCCAGAATAGAAGCAGGCAGAAGAAAGTTGAAATATTAAACTGGCTTAGCCTCCGAGCCTACATCTTTCTCCCGTGCTGGATGCCTCCTACCTTTGAACAACAGACTCCAAGTTCTTCAGCTTTGGGACTCAGACTGGCTTCCTGGCTCCTCAGCTTGCAGACGTCCTAATGTGGGACCTCACCTTATGATCATGTGAGTTAATACTTCTTAATAAACTCTTCCTTATATATACATTTATCCTATTAGTTCTGTCCCTCTAGAGAACCCTGACTAATACAATGAAGTTTAAATGAAATAATACATATCAAAAGCATAGGCCAGTACCCACATATACATGCACGCAACAACTACGATCAATTATTATTGTTTTCTTTTTATTTTTTTATTTAAGCCTTTTTGATATATCTCAAAGTTTGTCATTTTATTTTTATGTGAGCCCTGCCAATTTCTTGTTAATTGTGCTTTATATTTTGTTTGGTTAACTTTGATAAAATATTTTTTAAATTAATTTATTTATTATACTTTAAGTTCTAGGGTACATGTGCATAACGTGCAGGTTTGTTACATATGTATACTTGTGCCATGTTGGTGTGCTGCACCCATCAACTCGTTAGCACCCATCAATTCATCATTTATATCAGGTATAACTCCCAATGCAATCCCTCCCCCCTCCCCCCTCCCCATGATAGGCCCCAATGTGTGATGTTCCCCTTCCCGAGTCCAAGTGATGTCATTGTTCAGTTCCCACCTATGAGTGAGAACATGCGGTGTTTGGTTTTCTGTTCTTGTGATAGTTTGCTAAGAATGATGGTTTCCAGCTGCAATTATTATTGTTATTAGGCATTATGATAATGATAATGATAATTCAGCTGGCATATGAAAGATACTACCAACAGGAACTATTAATAATGAAATTATGTTGAAGAATTTATAATACATTTTATGAAGCTATATTGAATAAGCATGGAATACAGATTAAAAATACATCCTTATTCAGTACAGCATTTTCAGTAACAGTGAAACTCTAGAAACAACTAAAATGTCTACAAATAGATTTCTGCTTAGTTTTATCAATTAAAAAGTTTCACAAAGCATAAAATTACCACATAAATTATAATATCATGATGAAGGTTGATTTTGCACTAGGCAAAATGTCTCAGACGCAGATAAGAATTTGTCTTTCTAGACATTCCCGTGAACATGAACAACAGGTAAAAAAACTCCTTGACAAGATAATAGAGTTCAACTGAAGAAGTGTTCCTTGGAGGCTTGCTGTGATGGTGAAAAGCACGTGGGTTATTGGGATATGGCAAGGAAGTGCCCCAAGATGGGTAAAGGAAATTTCAAAGTCCCAGAGGGAAAAGAAAAATTGCATATTTAGAGCACTGAAGAAAGGCCCATATAATGACAGCAGAAAGCAAAAGGTTATTGGTCAGTGTCTTGTCAGGTTACAGAGATAATGACTGAGTTATGGCCATTGGAATGTGAGTTTAGCCCATGTGATTCTCCACTTCTTTCTCTACTCTTTCCCCAGTAACCATGGAGGCCACTTGTCTAAGACGGTAAAATCACAAGATAGGAGATTGGATCCCACAGTCTCTCTTGCAGCAGGGCTGCTCAGTAGAGACCACCTAACCTGCCTCAGAACTATGATGTGAGCAAGAAATAAATATTTCCTGTTTTAAGGGACTGGGATTTCAAGATTGTTTGTTATAGCAGCTAGCAATATTTACCTTGACTAATACACCAGGTCTTGGTAAGAAATCATTTTCCCCCAACTCCATCATACACTTGAGATGTGATCTAGATGCGCACCTCCTCCATACTAAGACTGTGGTGAAAAGAATCCATAAAGATTTTTTCCCAACCCAGTCTGACTATATTCACTCTCATTTTAATTAATATACTTCCCATTTTTAGGTTCTATGCCATAAATTAATTAAAGGCAGGTCCTGAGATTAACACATATTTTAATCTATTATTCTGAGTCCAAAGCTTTGCTCAAAGGACTAATATGCAGTTGGTTTTATGCTCATTCAACATTAATCATCATGAATTATAATTTCATATCAATTTTTATCTCTTTGAAAGTAATTGTATGTGTAGTTTGCATTCCAGTCAGATGGTTTTAAAGCCTTTCAAGTATTCTCTAAATTTAAATGGTTTCTTAAATCTCAGTGTTCACAAGTAGAGTATAAATTAATACATTATTTGGGAAAATATTGAGGGTAATAATCCCTCTAAAAATGAAAATCTCTAGGGCAAACTATGTATTAGAGACTTTATTCCTTTGTGATGTTTATTTTAACATTTAAAATTATCATCTGATTTAATTTTATAGTAACCTAGTTAGTATTAGAAGGTATAAGACGGAGGCTGAAAGAAGTGATGTGTCCAGGGTCCATGGCTCAGGAAACAGAGGTGCAGGACTAGGATACAGCTGTTCCTGTCTGGATCATGTCCTTTGCCTATGTCTTTCACTGTCACTAGAGAATGGACTTTTTAAAAACTTGCATATGTGTGCATGTGTTATGTGACACCCTTGGGAAAATCCCCTATATAAGGTCTAAGAATGTCTGCCCTGCCATATAATGTTTGCTTGAATGTTTTCCTGACATCTTTAAAATGGAAATAATAAATGAACCTAGATAACACAATTGTTATTTGGATGCACATTGGTTAATATTTACAAATTTTCTAGAATAGTCCCTAGTATATCATAAACATCATATATTTGTTAAATTAATGAAAGCAGCTATATAGTAGACTAGAAGTAATTTTAGAGCCCTTAGCTCAACATCTACTGTTGTCCTACATACTATTAAGCTGGCTACATAAGTTTGCTAGGCTGTTGAGTGGCTTACACAACAGAAATTCATGCCATATGTATTGGAGGCTATGAGTCTGAGATCATGGTGTTGACAGAGCTCCATTCTCTCTCCTAGGTTCTGGTAGTTCCTTGGCTTGCAGCAGCATAACTCTAATTTTCACATGACATTCTCCCTGTGTTTGTGTCTGTGTCCACATGTTCCCCCTTTTGTAAGGACAGAGGTCATACCGGATTAGGGTCCACCCTACTGGCCTCATTGTAACTTGATTATTTCTGTAAAGAAGTAATAGAGAAGCTTATCTGTAAAGAAACTTATCTCCAAATAAGGTTACATTCAGAGATACTGGGGGTTAGGACTTCAACGTATCTTAGGAAGAGGTACACAGTTAACCCGTAACACTCACTGTCCTAAACAATCTGTTCACTAGATTATGGGAGTGATCTGCCTGTGATCTAACAGTCCACAGAATGCATTAAGAAAAATGCTCAGACGCATTGAATCCATCTACCCATCTAGTATTACAACAACTTGAACCATTCTTGATTCCTTTTCCAAGCTTTATTTTTCTCCTTAGCACTTACTATCTACTGTACTATTTATTTTACTACCTTTTCTCATTTATGTATATCATGATGATTGGATACTAGAGCCATAAGAGTGGAGATTTCTGTCTATATGTTCCTTGCTATGTTTTCTACCATGTGGAAGAGTACACGCCATGTAGGCACTCTATAGATATTAATGGAATGGCTAATTTATATGAAATAAATCAACCATAAGTAAAGATTATTAACTACTGGAAAAATAGACAAAATATCTTTTAATGTCTTAGACTTCTTATTGAGTCAATTCTCCATTTTCCCTTTAATTTTCCATTGCAAATCATATTAAAATAAAAAATAAGTTTTAAGAAAAGCTAGGCAGTAGTAGTCACTGAGTGGCCCAGTCACCACTCTGTAAAAGAGAAATTTTTTTCAGCCTTATTAAGGTATAATTGATAAATTAAAAATTTTATATATTCAATGTATACAAAAATATGTTTTGATGCATGTATACATTGTGAATTGATTACCATAATCAAGCTAATTAACATATCCATCATTTCACATATTTATTTTTTGTGGTGAGAATATTTAAGATCTACTTTTTTAGCCTATTTCAGATATATAGTACATTAACTATAGTCATCATGCTGTATGTTAGGTCCCTAGAACTTGGTCATCTTATACTTGCAAATGTGCACCCTTTGACCAACACCTGCCCATTTCTCCCATACCCCAACCCCTTGTAACCATTATTCTACTATTTGCTTCTATGTATTAGCCTTTTTGCAGTTTCCACATATAAATCAGATCATGCAGTAATTGTCTTTCTATGCCTGGTTTATTTCACTTAGCATATTATCCTCTGGGTTCATTTTAAGTATTTTACTAATACAATATTTTAGATTGCATCCAAATAGCACAAAGTAGAAAGAATCAGTAGAGACTACTAAACTGGACAAATCAGATGCCAAGTTCATTTTTGTTTGTTTATTCTAAAGTATTCCAGTTTGGCTTACCTATATTGATCAAAACAACTTGATAATTTCCAGACTGATATTATGCTATAGGCAAAAAATAGCTACCATTCAGCTTCTGGCAATAGGCTGGAAGGAGCCTCATGAAAAACAAAAAAAAAAAGTAGATTTTGCATAAAATGTAAGTTTTATAACGCCGCTGGGCTTAAAATAGGTGAGAAAAATCTCCAAGGGGCCTAAGCAAAAATAAAAGCTAAAACGTTGAGCTAAAAGCTTAACTATGCGCTGTAAGTGCAAACTTAAGATAGGATAGCTTGAGGGTAAATGCCAATCTCTGCGCTGCATTTTGGAGATTTAGCCTACCTTACCAGCAAGGAAGAGAAGCTGAAAATGAGATTCTTGGATTATACCTGAAACCTTGGAAGGGGCTAAATTGGTTCTAGGGTTGTAATACCTCCAAGATCCCTGTGGAAACACATGAACCTTCTCTTACATGGAATATATCTTTAAATTAAGCATCATAGTTTTCCTCAGAATAAAATAAAGTCAAATATAAGGTAACAATCAACAATCACCAAATTTACAATAAAACTCACCACCAGAAATGAGAGTAGGCAGGAAAAAACACAATAGATTTAGCTCACCAAGGGCATCAAATACTAGATTCTAAGACTTGGAATACAAAATATACATAGGACATTTAAAGAAGTAAAGAATGACATCACAAAAATACAATGAGAGACAATTAAAAACTGATGAGGGAGATTTGAAAAGAAAATAGAACCTTTATAAATTTTTTAAAAAATGGTTGAAAGTAAAACAAAACAGCAGATGGGTTAAATAAAATATTAGATGCCACTAAAGAAAATAAATGAACTATAACTGGAAGATAGATCAAAAACTACTGTAACATGTAGCACAAATACCTAAAGAGTAGAAAATATAAGGAGATCAAGTGATATGGGATATAGAATGTGAAAATCTAAATTAATCAGAGTACCTGAGGGAGAGAATAAAGAGAGTAGGGGAAAGGTAAAATTTGAAGTACCAGACTAGAAGCTCCCTGAAGTAATGAAAAATATGAATGCACAATATCAAGCACAGCATCCACCAAGAAATATAAATAAAATGAAATCCAGAATTAGACACTTAGTCAGAAATCCACAGATACTCAGCATAGAGATCATAAAAGCAGAGACAGAAGACTGACACTAGATAGCAGTAATAGAAATCAGAACACAATGGAATAATATTTTCAATGGATTGAGAAGTAATGACTGTCACCCTAGTGTGGTACACTCAGAAAAGCTATATTTTTATAATGCTAATGAGAGCAACACAGACCAAGAGACCTCTCCATGAATAATCTAACATAAAAGAAAATTCTAAAAATGCATTATTGAGACAAAGAAAAATGAACCCAGAATAGTCTAGGATTAAAAAAAACCAGGAAACAAATAATTGGACAAATGTAGGTAAATCTAAGCAAAAATTTTCTATGGAATACAACCAAATAATTATATTAATAACAATCATAGTATGCCATCTTTTACAAGCATCCCAAATGGTTCTTTGTATTGAGTGAGTTTAAGAAACAATTATGTAATTGAAAAGTTTTATAAGCCATATAGGGATTAAAAAGCGTAAACATTAAGAATGAAAAAAGTGCAGCTGACCCTTGAACAACATGGGAATTAGTAGCGCTGGTGCCCCATGCAGTTAAAATTCCATGTATAACTTTTGACTCCCCCAAAACCTAACTACTAATAGCCTACTGCTGACCAGAAGCCTTACCAATATGATAAACAGTTAACACATATTTTGTATTTTATATGTATTATGCATTATATTCTTAAAATAAAGCTAGAGAAAAATAAAATATTAAGAATATCATGAGAAAATACATATATAGTACTCTACTGTATTGATCAATACCATAAGTTTACATTGTCTGTTTACAAGACGAATCATCTGTCTGAAATGACAGGCAACTGCAGCTGCAGGCCTCAACATACAGTACATATAAAGTAATTCAACTTTTTCTTGTAATGTCATGACTTTTCTCTGCCTCAAGGAAGCCCATTCAGTATCACTAGTGGGACTTCATGTGGGCCCCATGGTGTTATTCAAGAATTACATTGTTGCACTAAACACAATAAAAAAATATACAAAAATCAAGAGAGGTAACTTTTTACTGTCATACGCAATTTACCGGAGAAATGAACTGCTCCTGCAGATCTGATTAGCATCACATGCCATTTTAAGAGGACATAATAGGACTTCCATAGCAACAAGAGGTGGTTATGAAATTATTGCCATAGTACAGTATGTACTATGGATAATATTATGCAGTTATGATGTAATACTACATCTTTACATTTGTTTATATTTCTCTCAACTGCAAGTGGTAGTGCCAGGCAGAGTCAGTGTTTGTGTGCACAAGTTTTTATAAATTTCAACTTTTTGCAATATATTTGTATATATTTTATAGTAGTAAATGATGAATTAGACTAGTATCTACATTTTTTTAACTTTTATTTTAGGTTCAGGGCTACATGTGCAGGTTTGTTATATAGGTAAACTTTTGTAACAGGGGTTTGTTGTACAGATTATTTCATCACTCAGGTACTAACACTAGTACCCAGTAGTTGTTTTTTCTGATCCTCTCCCACCTCCCAACCTACACACTCAAGGAGGCCCCAGTGTCTATTTTTTCCCTCTTTGTGTCCATGAGTCCTCATTAGTTAGCTCGCACTTACAAGTAACAACATGCAATATTTGCTTTTCTTTTCTTGTACTAGTCTGCTAAGGATAATGACCTCCAGCACCATCCATGTCCCTTGCAAAGGATGTGATGTTGTTCTTTTTAATGGCTGCATAGTATTCCATGGTGTATATGTGCCACATTTCTTTATCCAATCTGTCATTGCTGAGCATTTAGGTTGTTTCCACGTCTTTGCTGTTGTGAAGAGTGCTGCAGTGAGCATTTGCGTGCCAGTATCTTTATGGTAGAATGATTTATATTCCTTTGGGTATATACTCAGTAATAGGATTGCTGGGTCAAGTGATAGTTCTGTTCCTAGCTCTTTGAAGAACACTGCTTTCCACATAACTTTTAAATTATTTCAATATATCTAGGCCACACAGTTAATCTGCAAGTTTTCTCAAATTGTCGCAAATCTCCAAAACATTTTCCAATGTATTTATTGAAAAAAGAATCTGTACATAAGTGAACCCACACCGTTCAAATCTGTGTTGCTCAAGGGTCTACTGTATACTGAAAAATTACTACATATAAATTTATAGTCACCACTGTATTGCAACTGTTCCTGCAAACAAATGAATCCCTACCGTATTATTAGTTTCTTCCTGAGAAGAATCACCTTGCTATTTATGTTTAATAATAGTTTTTGGTTATTTTTCCATTTGTAGAACATGCAGTCTGATCACCATTCCAAGCCTTTCCAAGATCCACTCTTACTCCATGCTTTGCATCTTCTCTATTCTGAGTGCACTCTCTATGCTAATACTTTCCTCACAGGCTGGAAAAATGTGCTTTTCTCCAATCCTGCTATGTCTCTGTCCTATCCATTCTGGGAGATGCTTTCCCAATTTCACCTCCAGTATAAAATTGTCCCTCATGTACAACCCTACCCTCTCAAGTAGAAATAACCTCACTTACCTCAGATGTAGAATGGCTTTGCACAAGTCTTTCTTTTGGTGCTTAGCACATTCTCTCTTGTATGTCTTCGTATCTTACCCCCTTTCTAAACTGAAAGCTTTTTCAAAGCAGAATCTGTTTAGAAGTCAACTTTAAAAATAGAGTCTAGCATGGGACCTAACACACAGTAGTGTTTCAGTTGATATTTGTAGAGTCAATCAATGTATGAATGAATAAATGAAAATATATAAAGTTGAAGTTGAAAACATCTTGGAAACAAGTAGAATTCATTTAATTTCAGAAGGATCAAATATTTGCAAATTTATGTACATATATTCACAATTATAGTCATATCTGTTAACTAATAACTAATGGACAAACAAAATTTCATCTTTATAAGCAACCACAGACCATGAGCAATTGGTGTAATTTATCATAAACTATATCTCAGAATAATCCCACATTTGGCAAGATCAGAGCCTACTGTATACAAATTTTCCAGGTTTCTTCATGATTTGAAAAATGTCTACTGTAAAATAATTTAACATGAGCCACTGAATTCATAAAGTTTGAAAATATGACACTGTGAGCTGGTTAAGAAATCATTCCTTCAATTGTGTCCATCCATCTATACATTCACCTAAGAAATAAGGTACTTCTCATCTGTGCCAAAAATGACAGTATTGTTATTGGAAGAAAAGAAGCACTATTGATTGCACTATTCTTTTTTTCTGTGTTAATATCCATCAGGGCTACGGTAGTGGTTAAAGAAGATACTTGAAAAAATAATAACATGGAGAAACATATGATTGACAGGATCTCAGTAATTCTGACAATGATCTTATGATAGGTTTTGACAATACATGTTTGTACGAAATGATACTGTCTGCATAAATGCTTCTAGCTCAAGAGGGACTCTGCATGTCCTTTTTGCTTGGCTAGAATTCAAAGAAATACATATTGGTTGTGATTTACCTTCTACAGAAAGGCAAAATAACTATATTGATATAGAAGTATCAGTAAGCTGAGGAGGTAGATGAATAAGTTAGAAAGTAAGTGCTATTGCTGACAAAGAGATTAAGAAATTCCAGCAGTAAGAATACACACATACATACACAAAAAGAGGCATAAAATTTATTACCTAATTATTGACATAATTCTGTGATATTTTTTGTATCCTACTTTTGGCAACAATTAATTTAAAATGGTTCTATCTTTATAGAATTGCTAATAAAGAACATTTAACCAACTTCCTTTTAAAAGATGTTATTACTTTAATATACAGCAAAACATGACAGAAAATTCAGAACAGTTCAGCTATTTTCTTAAATCATAAGTAAAAAACAAACTTTGGAAAAATTTTTGAGAAAAATTCATTCTTGTGCCTATTTCTCAGAAAATCTTCAGAAATAAACAATGTCAACATAAAGTTTTAATTCAAAACGGTAATAATAGAAGTCGAAATTTTATATTCATAATTTTTCCATTTGATAGAGTGATTCATTTACTTACAGTCTTTTTTAATACCTTTCTGGTGCTGTAGGATAAAGGACAAACACCACACTCCCTTTACTTTCTGCTCCAGTTATAATAGATTACTTTCACTTTGTTAAATATGCCATGATCTCTTTTCTCCCTGGGCCTTTTGAACACATGATCTTCTCTGCCCTTCTGCTATTACGCCCCTGCAAACACCCTCATCCACTGGCCCCCAGCTGCCCTTCACCTTACTATCCTCTATGACATGAGTAACTTCTTATTTATACTTCTTAAATGCTTCAGAGAGGCTTTTTTGGCTCCCCAATATAAGTTAGGTGTATTTGATATAAATTACTAAAAAAAACTCCGTATTTCTCTTTTCAAAACACTTATCATGCTTGAATTGTGTAATTAAAGTCCATCTTTCAAACAAGATTACAAATTCCCTGTGGACAGGGACCAAATCATTTTTGATTCATTATTTGTTTTGCATTTCCGACTGGACTCAAAGGCATTGCCTGGTATATAGCAGGTATTTAATAAATATTGGCTGAATTAATGAAATAAACCATTCCATTCCATGTGCATATTATAAACGTATTTTATATTTTTGCTCTTCAACCAAGACCATAGCTCTCTGAGGAAGGGACCATGTTTGATACTTTAGTGTCCTTAGCAGAGACTACAAAAGGGTATGTGCTAGATAAATACAGATTAACAACATTCTCTTATATAAAACTTTCCACAGCAGAAGAAAGTATAAAGTCTCTTCAAAGCACACACTTTCTGCTACATCTCACTACTTCTTAGAAACTCCTCCTTGTGCTTAATACACATACATACATAAGTGTATGAACATATATGTAAACAAGCAAATGAAACCTTTCCATTAGAATTTTACTTTATTACCTTTCTTTTTCCTATTTACAAATCCAACTATTTATCATGTTAGATATTCCGAATTTCCTCTTCAGAATCACCTTCCACCTTCTGTACCCTGCTCTGTACCCCAGGAAGATGACTTTTCGGGACTGCGTCAAATCACTCCCCTGCACTCTAGTTTCCAGTTGGGTTTGGCCAGTGGTAGACAATGGCAGGTGACTAGAGTGGGAGAGGAGAGAAAGTCTGGTTTATTAATCCTCTTGGTTTGCTCTCTGCTGATCTGTGATTTGGCAGTGGCTATATTCTTCCACCTAAAGCAAGAGCTCCCACAGTTCCCTTCCCACTGTTAAAGCTTTCCCTAGATTCCATCCCTTCCCTTGCTCCATCAAGATTCACAGTGTTAGTGGTTCCCACCATTGCTAGTCCCTAGGGGCTTCACCATCCCTTAGTGGTTTCCTTAAGATTGCCCACAACTTTGTTAAAAAGTTACCCATTGAGTGTGCCATTAAGTTCCTGCTGGGTCCCTGACTGATATGCTAATATACACAAAGGCCACTATGTAGTCCCTTTCTTTGAGTCAATGTTGTAGAATAAACAGAGCACTGGACTGTCTACTAAATAAAATAAAACCCTGCATTCTATATTCCTATATTTCTAGAAGACTCTAAAAATGGCATTAGTGCCACTATTTCTTGTTCTTCTTGCGCACTGGGCTTCCAGCTGAGAATCAGTCAGTGTGGTATGTGAAAGGACAAAATGAACATCATTCATCTCTATGAGTTAACTAGTCCAGGAGTTACTTTTCAAATGGAGTTGCATCTATATCTAAAGTGGAACTTCTCAAACGTTACTGTGAAACAGATCATGGTAGGTAGTAAAACAGGAGTGGAGAGGAACAAAGGTGGGTGGAAAGGGCCTGTTAGAATGTAGATTTTGATTTAGTAGGTTCCACTGGAGCTTGAGATTGTCTAATAAGCTTCTGAGATTCTGCATCCCTAACCAGCTGATGCAGCTGATTCCTGGACCACACTTTGAGTAGCAAGGCCCTTGGGTGTCTGTGGCAGTGCCATGTCAGTCTCATAAGGATGGGAAAGGCCAAAAGGGTAGGACTCAAGGACTTCTTCTGCATCTTTGCCTTCATCTGTTTTACATATTATGATTCCAAGTAAAAGTTCATTCAAGGGAGAAAAAGGTTCTATTTATTTTTAAAAGTGAAATCATCAGCAAATTCCAAATTTATTATGTTCTTCGACACATGTACAAATTCCAGTAAGGCTCTGCTTATGAAAATAATTGCAATGATTTTGAAAAGTTTATAAGAAAAACAGAGAGGCCGGGCGCAGTGGCTCAAGCCTCTAATCCCAGCACTTTGGGAGGCCGAGACGGGCGGATCACGAGGTCAGCAGATCGAGACCATCCTGGCTAACACGGTGAAACCCCGTCTCTACTAAAAAATACAAATAACTAGCCGGGCGAGATGGCGGGCGCCTGTAGTCCCAGCTACTCAGGAGGCTGAGGCAGGAGAATGGCGTAAACCCGGGAGGCGGAGCTTGCAGTGAGCCGAGATCGCGCCACTGCACTCCAGTCTGGGCGACAAAGCGAGACTCCTCCGTCTCAAAAAAAAAAAAAAAAAAAGAAAAAAGAAAAACAGAGAGAGCTATGGATGAGTAGCTTAAAGGAGTAATAAGATGCAATATCTGAATATTATTAAGAAAGTAATAAAACAAAATGATACATTGGAGTTTGGGGACTCGGGAAAGGGTGGGGGTGGTGAGAAATAGAAGACTACACACTGGGTACAGTGTACACTGCTTGGATGATGGGTGCACCAAAATCTATTCATGTAACCAAACACCACCTGTTTCCCAAAAACCTATTGAAATAAAAAATTAAAAATTAAAAAGTGGATGAACATAGAGGGCTACTGAAAGGCAGGGAAATACACCTGTAGAGATGTATTAGATACAGTGGGGTGTAACAGCAAGTGGGAGAAGTTAAATTAAATTAAAAGCATGTGAAAGTAAAGAATAGGAAAAGGGTCAGAACTTCAGGAACAGTTTAACTGTAAAAGTAGAGGAAGAAAGTTTTCTATACTTCACTGATAAAGGTTCTATTTCTTCAAACATTTGGAAATTACTGAAATACTAGCATAATGTTCATTTTGCAAGTGAAGTCAATAGGTAAGATGGTTTACCCAAAGTCTCTAGCTAGTTGCTGACAGAGACATAACTAGAATTTAGTTCTCCTGACACGATACTAATTATTATTACTTTACTGATTCTTTTTTTCCTTTTCTCCTTCCTATCCTTATTTTTTAATGTCACATTACTTTGAAAATTGTGAGGAAAAATCTCCTATTTATTATTACAAAGCTTGTTGACTCTCAGCACCATAGGATCCATCATAGAGCACCTAGAAACTTTCAGGAAATGAGGTGTAACATTGGTCAGCATCTTATACCATTGGAGGGCACTCTTAAAGAAGTCATTATATGAAAAAGACACTTGCACATGCATGTTTATGAAGTAAGCATCTTCTTATACAGAGCTCCAAAGCAATATTTTCAAATACAAAGAAAACTTGTAGTTGTTTATATTTCAGATTTGGCTGGCATTACTCTTCCTTTGTATTCTGGAATCTGTGGACATAAGTATTTTTAACCTCAGGTACTAATTTAGATTTTTAATTTACTTTTGACATGGAAATATGGCCCATGTTGTCTGCCATTCTGCTTACACAATTTCTCTAAAACTTGTGCCTTTCTGAAAATATGGTATAGGAAAACATTTCCGAAGGGTTTTTTTTCCATGTTTTTATGTAGTATATGTATTTATGAATTCAGAATACGTGCAATACCTAAGAAACATTTATCCCCAGACAAATTCAGTAGTATGGATCATCAATATTTACTCATATTCATCTTCAATTTAGCTCTTCACAGTGGATATCAAAATTGAAACCTTACTCTGATCCGAAACCCTGACAAAGTTGGGTTTATTCTTTTCAGTTGGTAGCTATCTGTGACTCACTGCTCTTAATGACTGTTCCTTCAAAATATTTATATTATGTTTCTTGTGTCTCACAATCAATATTTACAGGCTTGAAATACACGTTTTAAGCCTGTGGTCAAAGCAGAAACATAAAAACCAGGATTGTACTGTTTTGCTCTTTTTCAATAGCATTGCTATTATCACACATTTTCAATAAACCCTGTTTTGTTTAATATCTTGCCACGGATGGGCCTGTCTAACAGAATCAGAGTGAAAGGGCTTATTGTGCCACAAATGATAAGTTGCAGGCTGTTATCAAGAACAGTATCTTACTCTTCCCTAGTATCACAGAAATGCTTCTGCCTGTGATTCTCACAAATGAGTGAACTTTAAGGCACTGTTTTTCCAGTTACCTTTCAGGTAAACATAACAGGAAAAAAAGGCTTCATTTGTGGAAAAGAATGGCAAATCCTTGCCATCAGTAGGTTAATCTTTGCTTGTGTTATTCTCTTCACCTACAGTTACCTCCCACAATCTCCACATGTCCTAATTCTATCCATCTTTCAAGCTGGAGTTCCCTGTACTTCTAAAATTTCTCAATCCTGACTGCACATTAGAATCACCTGGAGATGCTGTGAAATATCAATGTCCAGCATCTACCTGGACGCTGTATATGAGAAGGCAAGTATATGAGAAGGCAAACGGCTTATGTTTCATAGAAGTAATGCTTTCTTCTTATTTAAAATAAAAAAAAAAACTAACAAAAATCTGTGAGGCCAATTTAAAAAAATACTCCATTTTCCAATAATAGAGTAGGAAATTTGAAGTCCTTACAGTATTGCTCCCCCTCTTCTTTCAGAATGAGTTTCATATTTGCAATTGGGTGTTTCTTAACTGTTTACTTGAAGGAAAGGAGACATATCCAAGGATGAGTGGTAGAGACAAACATGTTACATGGATTTTCTTTGCTTTCCTGAAAGATCACTTAGGTGCTCATTGACTTTCTCTTCCATATTGGAAGAAGTTAAACAGCAGGTCAATGTAGGTTCACATTTTTTGTGTTCCTGACGCTCATTAGACATTTAATACTGTACTTATTTCTTTTTTGTAAAAGAGATCTTTCTGTATCTACCAGATAGTTAAAAAAAAAAAAAAAAAAAAAAGAGGCCCAGAAAATTTGGGATAGCTACTTTAATGAGGTCATAGTTGTGCTTAAGAGGATTTGGGGGTAGAATTAGAAAATCACCATTTTGCCACCACTAATATAATTGATTCTGGCAAGGATCATTAATGATTGCTAAATCCATTCAATGAAAAGTTGTTGGAAAACAGGGTATGTTCACATGGTCTAAAGTATCACCCTACAGATAACTTGTTAATTAACAAATAAAAGTTGTCCTAATGAAAAGATTTACAGTCAACACCTTAACTAGGTACTTTAAGATAACATTAAAAAGAATAGTATAAACTACTATTTTGTACCACTTAATGTGATATCGTTCTTGCCAAAAACATTTAACCTAATCTAATCATGAAGAAACAATCAGAAAAATTCAGATTGTAGAACTCTAAAAAATGTTAACGTCATAAAAACAAGAAGCGGACACTATTTAGAATAAAGGATGTTAAAGAAACATGAAAACTAAATGCAATGTGTAATACTCAATTGGATCCTAGGAGAGACAATCTACAAATAAAATTGTTGAGAAAATTGGGAAAATGTGAATATAAATTACATTTCTGGTAATATACTTTCAAACTGTGTAGATGAATCATCTTCTTTGGAGATACATGCTGAAATTTTAGAAGTAAGGTGGTGGCATTTAATTTTAAAGAGTAATTAGTGAATCTAGATTTGTTTTAACATTTTGCTAGTTTCCACATTTTCGGGAAGCTTAAAACTTTGTAAAATCAAAAGTTGGTTGAAAAAAATCTATATTTTAAACTAAAGCATTAATATATTTTGTCTTTACAGGACTTAGCACACCGTAAATACACACTAAACGAGGGTTAAATACTAACTTAAAAAACAATTAAGAAGGAGCAGTGCTCTATTTGTACTATTGTAGGGAGTCTATGATGGCTGATACAATACGGAGATCTTTGGGGGAAACATTTTGATTGAGTTTCCCAGACATTCTGACCTCTTCAACTTGTGTTGAACTATACATCTGATACCTTTCCTTAATCTTTGCTTCTTATAATGTCTAATATCTACTTAGCCTCTAACCATTTCATATTTCCTCTTATCTTCCTAAAGTAGAGAACTCAACAAATGAAATAGAAAATTATTCAAAGATATAATACAAGAACTTTTCTGTGAAATAGAGAATTCAATATTAAGATAGAAATGGCACAGCATGTATCAGGGGAAAAGGTTATTAAATTTCAATATTAAATTAAAAATTCTATAGGCACCAAGCAGAAATAAAGTAAGTCTCAAGGGACCAAAAAGAGGCCAATTTCAAATGTCCCTAACAAGAGGATTAGATATAAGAAAATAAAAGGTTCTGAAGGGGAAAATGTAACCCAGGTTTATTTTGCACAGAATAATTTGCTCAAATTCTCATTATGAGCAGAAACAATCCTTATAAAAACCATATATATAAAACTGAAAAATTATATAAATCCATTCACTCATTCCACCAATAGTTAATTGGATACTCAACATGTGCCTGGCAGTAAACCAAGACCCATATTTGTTACAGTGATATTGCAAAGCTCTCTCTATATATTTTATATATATATATATATATATACATATATATATATATCAAATCGTGGTTTTTATAAGGATTGTTTCTGCTTATATATATATATACTCACATATGTATTTATATGATTCTACATGCGATAAAATGATATATGATAAAATGAAGACGATAATAATACCTTTGCTGTAAGATAGTTGTAAGAAATAAATAGGATCTTACATATCAAGTGTCTGACCCAAAGGAAATGCTTAATCAATAATAATCATTGCTATTATTATTATTAAGACAACTAAGAACTATACACAAATTACTGCAAGACGAGGCAAAATAAACAAAGCCACAAAACCCTGGGAACCCAAAGGAAGGAGAGGGCATTTCAGCAGAGCCCCACTAGTGGAAGCTTCCTGAAAAGGTGATATTTCATTACATATGCTCATAGTAAATTTCAGCAACACAAAAAAAGTAAACTATTAATTAAAATTTGAGTCTGTAGAGGCTGAGCCCTAGAAATTTTTGAAAGGTGTAAAAATTCATTGTATTTCCTTCTTTTTCAACATATGTACTTATTTATTTATGGGATAAGAGGCTTAAGGACAGACCAAAAAATTAATAAAAAGCAAGTTTTGGAAAACACTAAAAGAAATAAGGAATGCATTTTTTACATTAAGAAATGTAACCCAATGTATTAAATGGGGAGAGCAAGAATATTATAAATGACTCCAGAAAAATCTCTGTTTCTAAAAAGGACCAGAAAAGCAGACATTGCAATAAGAGTGCAAAATACCATGACCAAATAAGGAAGGATCTGGACACTGATTACTTCAAGTAACTTAATGGATTGAAATCTGTGGGCCCAATGATGTTTATTATGCAGAAATTTCCAAATAGGCTGAAGACATCACAGAGCTCTACCAATCATAACAGAGAAGGCATGGAAAGCTGGTGAAAATGCTGGAGCAAGTGTCCTTTTACATGTTGTTCAATTTTTATTTTTGCAATTAGGCAGAGGTATATAGAAATCAACAGAATGTATGTCAATATAAATAGGTCAAAAGTCATGCACAGAAAAAAAAGAGTTCAAACAGCAAGCATAAGCACATGATCAGTATATGCAAACTGTGAATATAAAATAATTGATTTTTCACAAACATATACAGATATTGCTAAAGATGTACTCTCTTTAAAGTAACAGAAAAATTATATTAATTAATTCATTCATTAAACCAACATTTGATTGGATACTCAACATGTGCCTGGCGGTGAACCAAGATACACATTTGTTATACTGACATTGCAAAGCTCAAAATCCATTTTAAAAACTGTAAATGGTAGCATATCTTCTTGTGTTAACAGTGGTTATAATTTTGGAAGCACCCCAAAGTGAGCTAACCCTAGAATGAAGTGGTTGACTAACTGGAGTATTATAATTTTTGTTATAAACAATTATGATGGAAAAGTACCAAAATTGTTTATTCATATAATTTGTACACTGGCTTTGAGAGAAGGATAGACGTTCCAAAAGAACAGCTTCAAAAATGATTTTACAGCAGCAGCATTAGTGGGAAAAGTATGCTGCCTGCCAAGGACCTCCTATGAAAGATGCTTATTTGAATGTTTAGTCATTTATTGAAAATTCCATCTTACTGCTATATTGCATCTTGCACATGTGGAATACTTGTACCAAGTGAAGTATTTTCATCAGCATTTGTTTTTAACTTTGTAAAAATCTGTGAGAGGAAAAATTATGTTTTGGATTTTATTTAGAATTCCAGTAAGTTAAAGTCTTCTAAGCCAATTCTATTTCACAGAACTACCATTTTCTGTACAAAAATGAGTTACGAACTGATGAGCCCTGTAAGATCGTATAAAGTGTCTTTAATCTTTGCAAACTATTTATCCAACAAGGGACTAATATGCAGACTATACAAGGTGCCATTCTATAATTTTCTGGATTACTGGTAAAAGCCACTCACATTAATGTTCAACCCCTTCTCTCTGGTGTAGACACAGGCATTATTTCCTACCCAACTAGAAACATTTATTAATTAGCTCGTATATGTAGTGAACTGTGTTAGGTCTTTAGGAAACTTTAAAAAGCTTTCTTCTATTGACTTACAATTTATAAATTAAGCTAAATATATATAATATGTAAATTATTTTGCATATATGTTAAATATAAATATATATATTTAACTTTATACAAGCCTGCATATGGTAATTATAAGCAAATTATAGAAAAAGAAGTATTACAAAGGTTCAAAAGAGGTAGCAATTAGTGTTTTGTGGTTTAAGCTGTTGGATTTGTAAGCTAGTACATAATTATTATGGTAAATATATTCAATTGAGTGTATTTTGAGGAATAATATAGAAAAATAGGAGCTACAAAATGTAATTTGAGCCCTCCCGCAGCTCCATAACTGAATTTTAAATCTTTTATCATGTATCTATAGCTCTGTTTATATAAACATTTTATAATGTTCCAAAGGAAAAGGTAATCCCCATTTAAGACACTCTTGAAAAATATCTAATGGAAAACCACCAAACCTACCTAAAAATTTCAGCAAAAGGAGAACTAATAATCCTCCAAACTGAGCATTATCTTGGAAAGAATTTAGGGAAAACAGTCATAGGAAGGAGAATATAACTGAGGTGAAGAGGACCCTTTGTCTTTAATAGTTTTATTTAGATATAATTCACATACCATAGAATTAACCTATTCAAAGTATACAATTCAGTGGATTTTACAGATGATTCAGAGAATTACAGAATCATCATCATAAACCCTTTTAGAATAGTTTCATTACCCCACGAAGAAACTTTGTATCCATTAGCAGTCAGTCTTCATCTCTCTCTCCCTGCCTGCCTGTCATAGGCAAACTACTAATCTAATCTTCACAGATTTGCCCATTCTGATTTATTAATATCAGTTGAGCTTTTCCATTTAGGTCTACAATCCATTTTTTCCTTTTTTCTAGTTGACATTTAATAATTGTATATATTTATGGGATGTAGAATGGTATTTCAATATGTGTGTACAATGGGTAATGATCAAATCAGGGTAACAAGCATATCGGTCACCTCAAACATTTATTATTACTTTGTGTTGTAAACATTCAAAATCCTCTCGTCTAGCCTTTTGAAAAGACATAATAAATT
This sequence comes from Piliocolobus tephrosceles, assembly GCF_002776525.5. Taxonomy (NCBI): domain Eukaryota; kingdom Metazoa; phylum Chordata; class Mammalia; order Primates; family Cercopithecidae; genus Piliocolobus; species Piliocolobus tephrosceles. The sequence goes on from NC_045446.1 coordinate 96,608,649, forward strand.
ATAGTTATTCATATTCACTGTAAGGTGCTGCAGAACACCAGAACCCATTCCACCTATCTAGCTGTAATTTTTGTATCTGTTAACTAACCTTGTCCCGTCTTTCTCTATCCCCTACTCTTCCCAACCTCACCCACAATTCTAGTCTCCATTTCCATGAGCTCAAAATGTTTTTTAGCACCCACACTGACAACATGTGGTTATTAATCTTTCTATGCCTGATTAGTTGTGTTTAATATAATGTCCTCCAGGCTCATTCATATTGCTGCAAATGACACGGTTGCATTTTTTTTTTATGGTGGAAAACTATTTCATTGTGTTTATGTACTGCATTTTCTTTAACCATTCATCCATTGATTGACATTTAGGTTGATTCTATATATTAGCTATTGTAAATCATGCTGTAATAAACATGAGGGTATCAGTATCTTTTTAATATCCTGACTTCCCTAGCTTTGGATAAATACTCAGCAGTGGGATTACTAAACTGTATGGTATTTCTATTTATAGTTTTCTGAGAAACCACCATGATGTTTTCCATAATGGCTGTACTAATTTACATCCTACCAACAGGGTATAGGAGTTTCCTTTTCTCTGCATCTTTGCCAGCATTTGTTATTTTTTGTCTTTTTGATAATAGCCATTCTAACTGAGGTGGCATATCTCATTGTGGTTTTGATTTGCATTTCCCTAACAATTAGTGATGCTGAATGTTTTATTCATATATTTGTTGGCCATTTGTAGGTCTTCCTTTGAGAAATGTCTTTTTAGTTTGTTTGCACCCTTTTTAATTGGGTTATTTGGATTTTTATTTTGTTTTGTTTTGTTTTTGCTGTTGAGTTGTCTGATCCTTGCACAGTCTGTGTATTAGTCCCATGATGGTCAAATAGTCTGCAAATATTTTCTCCCATTCTACAGGTTGTCTCATCACTGTTGATTGCTTCCTTTGCTGTGCAGAAGCTTCTTAGTTTAATATAATCCCATTTATCTGTATTTCTTTTTTGTCACCTGTGCTTTTAAAGTCTTACCCATAAAATATTTGCAAATACTAATGTCCTGAAGTGTTTCCCCTATACTTTCTTCTAGTGGTTTTATCATTTTCATTTTACATTTAAGCCTTTACTCCATCTTGAGTTGGTTTCTATCTGTGGTGAGAGAGAGGGGTCTACTTTCATTCTTCTGCATATGGATATCCAGTTTTCCCTTAAATATTTATTGAAGAGTGTATTCTTTACCCAATGTATGTTCTTGGATCCTTTATTGAAAGTCAGTTGGCTGTAAATATGTGGATTTACTTCTCTATTCTCTTCCATTGATCTATGTGTCTGTTTTTATACAAATAGCATGTTATTTTGATTACTATTGCTTGGTAGTATACTTTGAATCACACCATGCCAGGTGGTGTAATGCCTACAGCTTTGATCTTTTGCTCAGTATTTCTTTTGCAATTAGGGTCTTTGAGGGTCCCATACAAACTTTAGGATATTTTTTCAAATTCTGTAAAGAATGTCATTAATATTTTTGATAGAGATTGCATTCAATCTGAAAATTTTGGGGGATAGTATGGCCATTTTAGCAATATTAATTATTCCAGTCATGAGCAAGGGATGTCATTCCATTTGTTTGAGTCCTCTTCTATTTCTTTGATCAGTGTTTTATAGTCTTCATCATAGCAATCTTTTAACCCTTCAGTTTAATTTATTCCTGGGTACTTTTTGTAGCTATTGTAAATGGCATAGTTTTCTTGATTTCTTTTTCAGCTAGTTCATTATTGGTGCATAGAAATGCAATTTTACTGAACTTGTGTATCACTTCTAAGAGATTTTTTATGGGGTCTTTAGGTTTTCCTATATGTAAGATCATGTTGTTTGCAAAGAGGGACGATTTGACTTGCTCTTCTCTAATTTTGATACCTTTTATTTTTTCTCTTTCCTGATTTATCTGACTAGGACTTCCAGTACTATGTTGAATAAGAGTGGTGAAAGCAGGCATCCTTGTCTTGTCTCAATTCTTACAGGAAAGGCTTTCAGCTTTTCCCGATTCAGTATGTATGTTAGCCGTGGGTTTGTCATACGTGACCCTTATATGGTCATACATCTATGATGTATGCTCTTTCTGTGCCTAATTTGTTGAGTCTTTAACACGAAGCAATGCTGAATTTTATCAAGTGCTTTTTCTGCATCTAGTACAATGAACATTTGGCTTTTGTCCTTCATTCTATTGATATAACATATCATATTTATTGAGTTGTGTATGTTGAACAATCATTTAATCTCTGGGATTCCTATTTGATCATGGTAAATGATCATTTTGATATGAAATCGGGTTTGGTTTGCTAGATTTTGTTGAGGAGTTTTGCATCTTTGTCAGTCGGGAATATTGGCCTGTACTTTTCTTTGCTCTTGTGTCCTTGCCTGCTTTTGGCATAAGGGTAGTGTTGGTCTCATATAATGAGCTAGGAAGAATTTCCTTCTATTTGATTCTTTGGAATTGTTTGACAGATTTATTTCTCCCTCATGTTTGAAATATAGCTTTGCTGGATATAGGAGTTTTGGCTGACGGTATTTTTCTTTCAGCACTTTGAATAGATCATTCTGTTTTCTCCTGGACTGTAAGACTTCTGTTGGAAAATCTGCTGTTAAGTCTGATGTGGCTTCCCTTACATGTAACTGGACTCTTTTCTCTTGCTGTTTGTAGAGTTCCCTTTTACTGTTGACTGACTATAACATGCATCAGAAAAGATCTTTTTAGATGAAATATGTTTAGGAATTTTTCATCTTTCTGTACCTGGATGTCTATATCTTTCAAAAGACTTGGGAAATTTTCAGTTATTATTTCATTAAATAGGTTTTCTATAGCTTTGTCCATCTCTTCTCTTTCTGAAAATCCAAATATAAGAATTTTTTTTTTGTTATTTTTTGTTTGTTTGTTTTTACTTTATAGCATTCCATGTGTCACATGGATGTTCTTCATTCCTTTTGTTTTCTTTTGGCTTTTAAAATTTTTTTTGGTTTTTTGTTTTTATCGGGGCTGGGTTATTTTGGAAGATCTATGTTCAAGTTTAATTATTTCTTTTGCTTGATCTAGTCTATTACTGAAGATATCAATTGTATTTTTAAAAATTCACTGAATTCTTTAGTTCTACAATTTCTGTTTGGCTCTTTTTTACATCTATCTCTGTCAGATTTCTCGTTCAGCTCCCAGATTATTTTTCTTATTTCTTTATATTGCTTATCTGTATTGGCTTGTATCTCACTAAGTTTCTTTAAGATCATTATTTTACATTTTTTTCATTTAATAGACCTTTCTTTCTGTAGGATCTGTCACTGAAAAAGTATGTTCCTTTGTAAGTGTCACGTTTCCTTGCTTTTTCATGATTCTTGTGTCCTTATATTGATATCTCTGCATCTGTCTTAATAGTCACTTGTTCCAATTTTATGGACTGGCTTTAGTAGGGAAAGATTTTTTCCCTGTAAGTAGATCTTTATTAGTTTGTTCAGTAGGGTGTTTTGGCTTTGACTCTCAGAAGGTGCAGTAGTGTAGTCTCCATAAGATTTATTTGGCTGTAATATATGTGAGCAATATCAGTGAGTTCCTCAGTGACATTGGCTGCAGTTGTTACTGGCAGCTGTGACAAGGACTTGCTGGGGACAAGGTCACCAGGTGGGCTGGTCCTTGGGCATGAGTGATGTTGCCGGTAAACTAGGCATGCCAGTCCTTGGGACCTTGGATAGTATACACTGGCACCAGTAATGGCTGTGGAATGACCCAGGTAGGCTGATCCTCAAGCCCCAGGAAGCATGCTTGGACATTAGTGGTAGCTGAGGAGGGCCAGGCTGGCATGTCTTTGGGTCCCTGGACAGTGTGCATAGCACTGGCAGTGACAATAGCAGTGGCACGACAGCCTTGGGCCCATGGAAGTGAAGACACCAGAAGTAGTGTTTGTAGATTGGGCAGACCAGTCCCTAGGATCTTGGGTGGAATGCCTAGATGAGGAGTACAGCAGCAGACTAAGTGGCCTGTCCCTGAGGGGCTGGGAAGTGCACATGTGCAGTGGCAGTGACCGTGACAGCAGATGGCAGTAGATAGGCATATGCCAGTGGCAATGAACATGGTAGGCCTGTCCTCAGTCTTCTGGCTAGTGGACAAGGGTGCATGTGGTGGTGAGAAGGATGGGCTGATCCTCAGGCTTCAAAATAGTGCCTGCAGGCAAAGGGGGGTAGTACTATGTAAGGCGGACGTACCCTCAGGCTCCTGGACAACATGCATAAGCATCAACAGTGGCGATCAGGTGGTGGTGGTGGCAGCTATGAGTGGGGCAGGCCAACATGCAGGTATCCAGAGGGTGTATGTGGGCACTGGAGACAGTACTGCCTAGGGAAGTCCTGTCCTAAGGCCCTGTGTAGGTGTATGCAGGTGTGAAGTTGGAGTGGGGGGAGGAGGTTGCTCTCAGTTGCAGCAGCCCAGGACAGGCAGCTCTAAGGCTCGGGGGATTATCACTTCCCTTTGTATTGGGGCAGCCAACCTGGTGTGGTATACTACCTGTTCCCCAGGATGTAGTGCACCACATTGGCCAGAATCCTGGGGACCAAGCCACAATGCCAGATTTAGCTATCATCGTGATGTTGCAGCTTTCTGGATGAATAGAGGGGATATAAGTGGGACTTTGGGGATTTGAAAATGCAAGAGCTGTTGGGCCTCAGGGAATAATGTAGTCTGGTGGGAGGTGGGTTCTCAAAGTGGCTCCATGCTGCAGCTGCTTTGGTCTCGGGGAGTGAGTGGGAGCCAGTGCAAGTTCCCTCTCTGGAACAATTCACTTGCACAGACCCTAGGCAGCTCCCTATACTAGGCTAAGGGCCTGTGAGTGCTGAGTGGCTCTCCTGCGGCTAGTATTACCAGCATCTGTGGTGGGAAAGTGGACAGCTGGGGATCTCTCACCTAACTTTTCCCCATAATGAAGACATCTTCCTCATTCCAAACTGATCCTGGCCAGGTCAGCTGCTTGGCTGCCCTCTACCTCTACGCCTCAGAAGGTCCCTGTCACTTCCTTGCTGAATTTCAGTGTTCTCTCTTAGATACTCTATTCAATGTGTGGTTATCCCCTTGCTGTTTTGGTCCTTTTTCTGTGGAGGAAGTGAGTGCTGAACACTTCTAGTCAGTCACTTTGATCTTTCTCCCAGGTCTACAACCCATTTTGATACTTCAAGGGTCTACAACCCATTTTGATACTTTCATACTTCAAGGGTGTTTTATCTGTTTGAGTCTCTTGTATTTTATTATTATTTATTTATTTATTTATTTTTGGTGACAGGGTCTCATTCTGTCACAGAGGCTGGAGTGCAGTGGTGTGACCTCAGCTTACTGTAGCCTTGACTTCCTGGGTTCAGGTGATCCTCCCACTTCAGCCTCCCAAGTAGCTGGGACTACAGTCATGTGCCACCACACCTGGTTAAATTTTTTTTTTGTATTTTTTTAGAGACAGCATTAAAACTACAAAAATTAGCCAGGCATTGTGATAGGTGCCTATAATCCCAGCCACCTGGGAGCCTGAGGCAGAAAAATTGCTTGAGCCCGGGAAGCAGAGGTTGCAGTGAGCTGAGATCATGCCTCTGCACTCCAGCCTGGGCAACAGATCAAGGCTCCATCTCAAAAAAGGAAAAAACATGTTAGCTAGAAGAAAATTATTCCTTCTTTATATGTCTAAAAGCCTGGGTGTTTTGTTTCGTCGTCATTTTATATAAGTAATATGACAGAAAGAACCACAGAGAATAGAAAAGATCTGCCTTTTTTCTGAATCTGAAGCTACATGCATTTTGGCAATCTTATTTTCCTCATCTGTAACTCAGAGATAAGACCATAAGTTCTATCTGTTTTCAAGGATTAATTCTGAAGATAAAGTGAAATTATGTATGTAAAGTCTTTCTGTAACTAGAAAGTTTCATTCCTATATATCCTATTAAATTTATTATTTCTTGAATATAATACAAAAAATTTTATCTGCAGACAGTCAAAATTTCCATTAAGTGAGAAGCAAGCCTGGCACCTTAATCTATGTCCCGGGGGTAAGTATTACAGCACCACACAGTGTGCACTGTACTGAAATGAGTACCCATGGTGATGTGTACCCAGCTCCTTTTTCTTTCCATTACTCTTTCTTCTAAACTCTATAGCCCCAAAAGTAGAAGTCAGAGCTCTGCCAACTTCCCTACTTGGTGTCTTTATAAGAAATGCAGATATCATCTGGACATTCTTTTCACTTAAACCGAACAGTTTATACTAGTCCCCATAGTGCTTTTCACTGCTAAGAAAACAAAGCTAACCTCCAAATAACTGGTGTGGTCCCTTAAAACGGACTATATATCCTACCTACAGAATTACCTAAATGAGCTATTACATATCTGCTTCTATGTCTAAACCTAGCATTAAGTCAATTAACTTCCTCATTTCTATAACCTTGTGAATAAATGTAGTCCTTTTCTTAGCTAGGGCTGCTATAACAGAGTACCCAGACATAAACATTTCTCAAAACTAAGA
>NC_045446.1:96615279-96640391 GCF_002776525.5 Piliocolobus tephrosceles
TTTTTTTTTTTTGCTGTGATGTAATACTGGGTACGGCTTAAACAGCATTTATTTCTCATAGTTTTGGAGGTTGGAGGTCTGAAATCAGGGTGGCAGAAGGGTCAAGTTCTTGGTGAGGACCCTCTTCCAGGTTTTAGACTGCTAACTTTTCACTATATCCTCACATAACAGAAAGCTAGCTAGCTAGCTCTCTTTTTCTTACACGGGCACTAATCTCATTCCTGAGGGCTCCACCCTCATGACCTAATTACCTCCCAAAGCTTCCACCTCCAAATACCATCACATTTGGATTAGAATTTCAACATATGGATTTTGGGGGAACATAAACATCCCATCAATTGCAGTCCCCTACTTACACATAGCTTTATATAAAACCAGTCATTGCTGCTTCTTACATCTTACTTTCTCAACCTTCAACTGATCTGACCTTTATCCTAACTCCTCCCTCTATTGTAGGTCACCTTGCCTTTGCCAAATGATTCACAGTTTTTCAAGAATGTACAGTCAGCCCTCGGTATCTCTGAGTTCCACATCTGTAGATTCAACCAATTGTGAATTTAAACTACTTGAAAATAAATTCCATCTGTACTGAACATGCATAGACTTCTTTCTTGTCATTATTTCCTTAAAAATACAGTATAACAACTATTTACATAGCATTTACATTGTATCATGTATTCCAAGTAATCTATAGATAATTTAAAATATACAAGAGGATATGCATATGTTATATGCAAAGGTTATATGCAAATACTATACCATTTTATATCAGGAAATTGAGCATCTTTAGATTTTGGTATCTGCCAGGGATCCTGGAACCAATCCAGGAATTTACGAAGGAAAAATGCAAAAGAAAAAAAAATGTATGACAGAAAGATTAAACTTCTGCAAGCTAAATCCAAGACAGGCCTCTCAGCAATGACAACCAGCCTGAAAGGCAATGTGCCCCAAATGTACCTTTCACCTATATTGTCTAAAGCTTTCACTTCAATTCATTGTCATGCCTACATTTTCAATACTTAACAGATTTCAAAAAATAGATATCTCTTAAAACATAAATAAGTCTTGGAGAGTTATGATTACCAGTGACTCACATCTTGGTAAAAATTAATGTAATTAGATTGTTTGCCTTTTAACATCTATTTAAATTCTATCAGTTATATAAAGAAATGAATTATTTGTCAGGGATAAAGTAGATTAGACCATCTTGAATGAGAAGCAATTTGTAAAGCTGCAAAGCCTTGGCTGTATACCACATTAAAGGACTTAGGGCACTATAATGGTAATACTTATCATATATTTAGTGAGCTATGTCGTGTAATCTTCTTAACAAGCCTATGAAATAGGTACTACTGTTATCTCTGTTTTATAGATTAGAAAATTGAGACTATGGGGGATTAAGAAACTTGGCTAGGATTACATCATCAAGAGGTAGAGGCAGAAGGATTTAAACACAGGTCCATCTGAACTCAGAACCAGAGTTCTAGGCCTCTATGATGTCTGGCACATATAGACCCAAGACCAGAAGTATTATGACTTATAAGGCAGATAAAGATGGATTACAAATATGGGAGACAAATTCCTTTGACAACCTTTGTTGGTATCAAATATTGCTCTAGGCCTAAATCTAGAAGACAAGGAGAAAAATCACTATGTTGCCAGCCCACTCCCAGCTTTCTTCAGGCCAAAATCTTAGATGAGTACAATCCCAGGCCACTCTATTTAGATAACAGGTTTTCAGAAAGCAACCTGAGAACCTAATAAGAAATAATATCATATAAGCAGATAATTGTTGTTTTGATTACAAATAGCTGATTCAAAATCGAAACATCGGAGCAGGGACCATTAATAGTTCAGGATTCCTTGATCACATATAAGATACATAGGTTATAAAATCTAAAAACTCTAAATTAAAATTAACTCTGGCCTCCTTTTGTCATACTTTTTAGGGACTGTATTTCATTGTTACAATAATTTGACCTACTACTGACATGTAAAATTAATGAATTCAGATTAAAATGAAGGGTAAGAGTGTGGTAATTATAAATAATCTTACATCTACAATTCAATTATCAGGCACCAAATGGTGAACCAAGATTGTCAGTGAACTGCTAACTTTAAATCTGAATCCAATCCTGTGTTAAGACTTGGTATTTCTGTATGAACATTTGAACTTCCCTGAAAAATTAGTATTTATTTATTACCAAAAGGAGATAATAGATATTGTCTCATATTTAAATTGAGCTGGCCATCCATGCTTAATTCATGTATTTATTCTGCTGAACCTCATCTATATCTATTTTCCCTACCCTGTTAAAAAATAAATTACAAGAAAGGTATAGTGCTAATGGAATTGTACAATAGATTTAATTAATTGACTTCATAAAAGTTTACTAAGCATCTATTATTCAAAAGGCATGATCAAAAATTTAAGTACCAGTCAGACAGATTCCTGTTCTCAAGAAAAGTGCATTTGAAAGTGAAATAAGAGTCTAAGAAAAATAATGACAATACAAATACCATGTAAAGGTACAGTCATATATCACCTAACAATGTCCCAGTCAATGACTGACCACTTATACAACGGTGGTCCCATAAGATAATACCATATTTTTACTGTACCTTTTCTATGTTTAGATAGGTTTAGATATACAAATACCATCATGTTACAATTGCCTCCATTACTCAGCACAGTATCATTCTGTACAGGTTTGCAGCTTCAGAGAAATAGGTTATATATAGCCTAGGTATACAGTAGGCTCTACCATCTAGATTTGTGTAAGTATACTCTATGATATTTGCACAATGATGAAATCACCTAAAAATGCATTTCTCAGCAATTATCCCCATTGTTAAGTAATGGATGACTGTACTGTAATCTAGCATTAATGGCAGGAGTTTCATCTAATTCAGCATAAATAAATGAAATTACATGAACTAATATGTGTAAAGTGCTTTTAATTGCTATTTTACTCTTATTACTCAACATATTTAAATTTTATAAATTACTTAAGTTTATGTTTTAAAATACCAAAATCTGTTTCAGTTTTAACATATTGGGTTAAAAAGAGCAAATAATGTACACACACAGTGCTCCACTGTTTTACAGAGTACCCAGACATAAACATTTCTCAAAACTAAGAGTAATAGTATCAACATTGATTTTTTTTTTTTTTTTGCTGTGATGTAATACAGTAATACTTGCAGAGGAAAAAAGGAAAACACATGACATGAACTAAGTGTCCAGTATTTATCAAACATTTTACATATTAAATATGTATTTAAAATGTATATTTTAATATTCATTAGAGTTTCTGTCTTTCAAATTATAGGTCATTTTCCTTTATAGCTCCATTTACATCAGGTTTTCCACTGTCACATTTGCTGCCATTACGGGCAACTCTACCCAACCACAGTGTATTTTACCATATTGTATCTAATCTGTTGTGGACTGAGAAACCAGACAACCATGCATATTCAACTATGTATAGAGAGAGTAAGTGAGAGCATAATGAACTCTTATTACATGCCTGGTGACTCAGATTTTGTCGTCTATATTTTAGCTTTTCAGAGCTTTCTATACATACTTAGCTGAGTTCATAAAACTTGAAGCTATCAGATAATGCAACTCTATATAAACAAAGTGCCAATGACTATCCTTTCACTTATTGTTCTAATGGCTGAATTAACTCACAAAAATTAAGACAGTGTATCTTCTGTTGCTGCCACTGAATATGCAATGCCATCACAATTAGCTAAAGAATACACTCCCCAACCCTCATTTCAGCTTGACTCCAGTACAAGTGATGAATCACAGATAAGAAAGGGAAAAGCTCCACTCTTCCTGTTATAAAGATAAATTTTAAGAAGGAGGAGTAGGAGGAAGACGAGAAGAAGGAAATTATTTGCTTATAAAGAGAAACGAGGCAACTTCCTTCTCTTCTCCTCTTGAAAGAGTCTCCTTGAAAACACAATGTGCTTGAGTCCTCGTTGTAACCTATTAGATATAAATGGTCTCCACAGGGTCTAGATAAACCCAGTCTCTAGTTTCACATTGCAAAGATGTCTCCAAGGTTGCAGGCCTCATAACCCCTTGAAATATAAACATATACTCTTAGAGCTAATCTAGGAGCCTATCTTGAGATGTAACTGAGGAAACAAGAGAAATGTTATTTCATTTTCTTATTCTTTGCTGTATAAATTGTGTGAAATGTCATTCTGACTTCATAGGATTTGTGGGCTGTCTACATGCATGTAGTCTGTTGTGTTTACTCAATAACAAATCAGTATTTTTTTTTTTCCCATAGTGATGTGGATAGGTCTCTCTTTGCTGCTAGGACGTTTTACTTATAAACTTCCCATTTATCAGTCATGTTCCCATCAACTTTCAGTCCTGAAATAATCATCTTTCCCAAAGCACCAAGCGTCAGCAACAAGTTTGGGCTCTATCACCCCAGAGTCATCATAGCTATGGTTAGCAAGTTAAAGAGTTGTTCTTAGGATAATAAATACATTCCTAATTCTGAAGGCAGAGATGTGTATAAAAGCATTTAAAATTAGGATTTCCTTTTATATATTATACACTCAAGCTTAAAATATGGTAATGCAATTTTTTTGAACAAACAAGCTATTAAAAATGAAATGCTCAAAATCAAATATGGGGAAATTACTCATTTAAAAAAACACTTTTACCTCATTTTTCTATATTTTATTCCCTTAACACTTGTCATTATCTAACATTAGTTTTTATTCAACAAACCACTTCTTTATATCAAATTTTCTGTAAAGTAACAAAACTCTGATAAACTAATGGTGAAAAGAGGAAAACTTCTAAAAGCAAGTGTTAAGTGCAGTTTTGGTTTCCTCTTCATTAAACACTGTAGAAAAATCTGTACCTAAAGACATAATAAATGAAAAACGCAAAATTATGTAGTTGGTCCCCTTCTTCAACACAGATGACCTTAAGTCCCCTAAGAATGCAGCGCATAGCATCTATTGTCCTGCCCACCCCACTAATACGTTTAGAATGCTGTTTTCTTCACCAGAGGCTGTGTTAATAGTGTAAAGACTGTATAGGCTTTGAGGTCACAGAAGATCTGTGTTTAAATAAAATATCTATTACTCACTGACTTCAAACAAGTTCCTTAGCTTCTCGTTGGTAAAATGAAGATAATACTACTACTTTCATATAATTGTTATGAGGATTGAATGAGATGTAAAAAATCACATCAATAGATTCGTTTCTAGTACAAACAAGGGGGTTAAATGGTAGCTGATATTATTATCATCATCATCATTTAACCATCCTCAGCATCCCAGCCAGAAGCATCTTGCTCCTGAATAGCTCCTGGATTTTATGTAACTCTGTGAAAAACAAAAACAAAAACAGTCTTTTCTATTGTGAAAACTGAAAGAAGAAGCACCTCACTGAAGGAGCAAAGAAACATTTAAGACCTTTGTGGGCACTCTAGGTAAATACCCAGAGAAGAGTTATAATGGCTGTCTTCCTTAGGCAATTAATGCTATACTGAACTGTTTTTGCTAGATTAATGGGAGATTCTATTCCAATTCTTTCCATGACCAGAAACTGGAATGAGGAGAAATTCTCTGCAAATTGAATTTCAGAAAAGGGAGACATGGAAGAGGCTCTGTAAATGACTCTGTTCTAACAGATCCCTGGCTGGATTTTCAGGTACATTAGGACAAAAATCCTGGGAAGTGCAAACAGCTCTTCGTTTCTATGCTTTTACACTTCTCTCTTTCATTGAGATGCCTAGCGAAGATTTCTTTTGAAAAATGCTATGCTTTGTAAACTAAGAGGAAGAAAGATCTACCAACTTTAGGGCATTTGTCAATCATCTGTGACCTGGGACAGAGGTGGCTGGGGCTGTCCCTGACTATGCTGCCCCCTCTCACTGCTTAGGCCTCAAAGATAAACTTGTAAGAGATTTGTATTGAGGCTAAACACAGAGGGAGAGTAAAAGATAATCCCTTTTGCTGTGCAGAAGGTCTTTAGTTTAATTAGAACCCATTTGTCAATTTTAGCTTTTGTTGCCATTGCTTTTGGTGTTTTAGTCATGAAGTCTTTGCCCATGCCTATTTCCTGAATGGTATTGCCTAGGTTTTCTTCTACGGTTTTTTGGTTTTCAGTCTTACGTGTAAGTCTTTAACCCACCTTGAATTAATTTTTGTATAAGGTGTAAGGAAGGGGTCCAGTTTCAGTTTTCTGCTTATAGCTAGCCAATTTTCCCAACATTTATTACATAGAGAATCCTTTCCCCATTGTTTGTTTTTGTCAGGTTTGTCGAAGATCAGATGGCTGTAGATGTGTGTGGTGTCATTTCTGAGGCCTCTGTTCTGTTCCATTGGTCTATATATCTTGTTTAGGTACCAGTACCATGCTGTTTTGGTTGCCGTAGCTTTGTAGTATAGTTTGATGTCAGGTAGTATGCCTCCAGCTTTGTTCTTTTTGCTTAGCATTGTCTTGGCTATATGGGCTCTTTTTTGGTTCCATATGAAATTTAGAGTAGCTTTTTCTAATTCTGTGAAGAAAGTCAATGGTAACCTAATGGAGATAGCATTGAATCTATAATTACTTTGGGCAGTATGGCCATTTTCACAATATTGATTCTTCCTATCCATGAGCATGAAATGTTTTTCCACTTATTTGTATCCTCTCTTATTTCCTTGAGCAGTGGTTTGTAGTTCTCCTTGAAAACGTCCTTCACATCCCTTGTAAGTTGTATTCCTAGGTATTTTATTCTCTTTGTAGCAATTGTGAATGGGAGTTCACTCATGATTTGGCTCTCTGTTTGTCTATTATTGGTGTATAGGAATGCTTGTGATTTTTGCACAATGATTTTGTATCCTGAGACTTTGCTGAAATTGTTTATCAGCTTAAGGAGATTTGGGGCATCTCTGAGGCCTGTCAGGGGGTGGGGGCAATAAGGGAGGGATACCATTAGGAGAAACACCTAATGTAGATGACGGGTTGTTGGGTGCAGCAAACCACCATGGCACATGTGTTCCTATGTAACAAACCTGCACATTCTGCATATGTATGGCAGAACTTAAAGTATAATAATAATAATAAGAATAAGAATAAGAATAATAATAATAAAGGTAATCCCAGACTTGAATTCTTTCTACTCAGGATTTTTTCTAAAAAACTCATATGGCAATTATTATATAATTATATAAAAATTGGGTTTTCTAAATATACAATCATGTCATCTGCCAACAGAGACAATTTGACTTCCTCGCTTCCTATCTGAATACCCTTTATTTCCTTCTCTTGCCTGATTGCCCTGGCCAGAACTTTAAACACTGTGTTGAATAGGAGTGGTGAGAGAGGGCATCCCTGTCTTGTGCCAGTTTTCAAAGGGAATGCTTCCAGCTTTTGCCCATTCTGTAAGATATGGGTGGTGAGTTTGTCATAAATAGCTCTTACTATTTTGAGATACATTCCATTAGTACCTAGTTGAGAGTTTTTAGCATGAAGGGCTGTTGAATTTTATCAAAGGCCTTTTCTGCATCTATTGAGATAATCATGTGGTTTTTGTCATTGGTTCTGTTTATGTGATGGATTATGTTTATTGAGCTGCATATGGTGAACTAGCCTTGCATCCCAAGGATGAAGCTGACTTGATCGTGGTGGATAAGCTTTTTGATGCACTGCTGGATTCGGTTTGCCAGTATTTTGTTGAGAATTTTTGCATCAATGTTCATCAGGGATATTGAACTGAGGTTTTCTTTTTTTGTTGTGTCTCTGCCAGGTTTTGGTATCAAGATGATGCTGGCCTCATAAAATGAATTAGGGAGGAGTCCCTTTTTCTACTGTTTGGAATAGTTTCAGAAGGAATAGTACCAGCTCCTCTTTGTACCTCTGGTAGAATCTACCTGTGAATCTGTCTGGTCGGCTATTGATTACTGACTCAATGTCAGAACTTGTTATTGGTCTATTTAGGGATCTGACTTCTTCCTGATTTAGTCTTGGGAGGGTGTATGTGTCCAGGAATTTATCCACTTCTTCTGGATTTTCTAGTTTATTTGCGTAGAGGTGTTTATAGTATTCTCTGATGGTAGTTTGCATTTATCTGGGATCAATGGTGATATCCCCTTTATCATTTTTTTTTTTTTTTACTGTCTGATTCTTCTTTCTTTTCTTCTTTATTAATCTGACTAGTGGTCTGTTTGTTAATCCTTTCAAAAAACCAGATTCTGGATTCACTGATTTTTTGAAGGTTTTTTTTTGTGTGTCTCTATCTCCTTCAGTTCTACTCTGATCTTAGTTATTTTTTGTCTTCTGCTAGCTTTTGAAATGTGGCACATATACACCATGGAACACTATACAGCCATAAAATAGGATGAGGTCATGTCCTTTGCAGGGACATGGATGAAGCTGGAAGCCATCATTCTCAGTAAACTAACAAAGGAACAGAAGACCAAACACTGCATGTTCTCACTCATCAGTGGGAGATGAACAATGAGAACACATGGACACAGAGAGGAGAATATCACACACCCTGCCTATCAGGGGGTAGGGGTGCTAGGGGAGGATACCATTAGGAGGAACACCTAATGTAGATGATGGGCTGTTGGGTGCAGCAAAACACCATGGCATGTGTATACTTATGTAACAAACCTGCACATTGTGCATATGTATGGCAGAACTTAAAGTGTAATAATAATAATAATAATAATAATAATAATAATAACAACAACAACAATAACAACAAAGGTAATCCCAGACTTGAATTATTTCTACCCAGGATTTTAAAAAACAGCTCGTATGGCAATTATTATATAATTTATATATAATTATATAAAAATGTATATGGAAATTATTTCCTTCGGTAGAATGTAAACTTCTTGAGAAAATAACCATTGTCTTTCGCTTTGGTTTCCTCCACAACATCTATCATAGCACCTTGCACACAGTAAATGCTCAATACATATGTGTTCAGGCTTATAATATTCACTTATGCTTTTATTTTAGTATGCATATTATAAAGAAGTAGTGTATGTGGTGCAAAAAGAACTAGATCAGGAACATCTAGGAGCTCGTTCTGGCTCTGGCAGTAATAAACCTGCCTGGGCCTTAGTTTCCTCAAATGAAAAAGTTAAACTGGATTATCTCTAATTTAACTTCAAGCTCTTAAATTAAAAAAAAATAAATAAAGGAAAGAAGGAAAGGAGGATAGAAGGAAGAAATGGGGGAGGTTAGGAGACAGAGAGGGAAGTAGAGAAATGGTGCTTCTCCTATTAGCCTAACGAACCACAAAACATTTCCTAAGGAAGCATACTTGTCATTTAATGACTTCAATGCATGACTTGAGACAGTGTGGAAGTCGCTGCTGCTATTCAACTCAAAACAAATTTTAGTAAATTGAAAGAGATCTGGAGAGAGAATGAACTATTCTGTGCTCAGCTAGATGCAAGGAAGAGAATGTGGATGAGCCACTGAAAATGGCCAGTTCCCAAGGTCATTCCGCAAGTTGGTCCTTCTGCATTGAGTTAGCATATTTGTACCTTTTATTTGGTCTGTGGTAATAATGACATTTCTCCCTTAGTTTGCTAAAGCCTGAGCATTCAGTCAGCTCCTCATCTTTGTAATTCAAAAGGTGAAGAGGCAAATCAGTAAATTAAAATGCACAGTAACTGTGGTGTGTACCTCCGTGGCTCAGAATTGCTATCTGCTACTCCATGGAATAACACAGAGAGTCGTTTCTGAAATGCAGACAATGAGAATCTTATCTTGTAGTAACAACCTCCAGTGATGAATTATGTTGCCATTAGTTGATACTAGTAAAACCTTTTCTAATACAAAAAAATATATATTTTAAAAGACAGCACAGGTCATAGCTGCCCACCAAATTTCCACAAGCCCTAGGTACTGCCTTCCCTTAAGTATAAACAGTAACCAAACTTTCTTTAAAACACTATCTATGCACTTAACAAATAATACCAAGTTTCCCCAAAATTAATTAATTAATAAGTCAGTTAATTAAAAATAAAGTGCTACTGGACTCACTCCTTTAGGAAGCTAAAATATCTGATGGTTCTCAAAGAGAGGCAATCATCTATGTTTATTATAAACACAGTTTTGTTTTCTATAAAAATGTACAATTTATTTTGAAAACATTGTCCAAAGTATACCGTGTGATAAACACTACACAGGGAAATAAAAGAGACATAAAGATATTTATCAGCTTGCTGTCACAATCGCAATCTTATTTTCCACCATTCTGAAGACACCACAGTGTCTGGGAGACAGACACACATATCAGACAACAACACAAACTATAAGCTATAGAGACTCCCCAGTTAGGAAGAGAAGACAGAGCACACACTAAAACAGAATTATTTTCTAGTTGAGATTAGTTGAAAAGCCATCTTTTCAGTCTGTAGAGAATCCTGTAGAATTAAAATTTACTTAGACTGGCTAAGTTTTAGTACTTCCTCATCCAAGATCCAAAATATCTAATCAGCATCTTATAACATATTTAATATAAGATGGAATAAATTAAATCCATGTTCAAGGTCACAACATGAATGCTAAGGACCATTATAACACTTTAAGAACAAAATTCAAGCTTAATGGACTCCTCTGAATAAGTTAAAAATTTCAAAATAAAACAGGCCAAATGAATTTTTGGTGCAGATCACTGAATAGTTGATTTTATATCAAAGACTAGAATATCAATATTTAGGACACAAAAGAAAAAAGAGGAACGGAATAGAATTAAGAGATTTTTAGTGGCCAAGGTGTGCTAGCTCAGTGCTAGTAAGCACAGGATTATTTATAAACTAATCTGCATATGGAATAACATTTGTCCCAAATTTATTCTTGAATCTATGTGAGAATTTCTTCTCCCACCTTAAATAAACACCCCACCCCCAAAAAACCTCTGGTCTGGTTACAGATAGGCAGAACAAACTAAAAGTAAATCCTGAATGTTCTATTCCTAAAGTGAGTCAGTAGTATGTAGACTTTGGTTTCATGAAGTTCAAGATAAAATACTGAATAAAACTAACCCAGATTAGGGAATATAATCTAAAATTTGGTAGCTATAAAGTTATGCCTGTACCTAGAAAAGGCAAGATTGAGTAGGCGAAGTGATAAGTAGTCACAACATGGAATGATAATTTACAATTAAGGAAAAGTGTGTCTCATGTATTCAACCTAACAAGCAATGCAGTTTTGGTCACAAATCTATCATAAATATTGCTTGTTTAAGAGTAAGTAGAGGTTCCACAGGAATACAATGATGCTGAAACATAAATGAGATGACCATAAACACAGTCCTTAAAATTCTGTGTGAACATAGCATAATGTTGACAGATGGCTCTTAGAACATCTTTATAGTAACTGTAAATATTAAGTGATAGACACATAGACATAAGCTTATTAAGTATCCAGCTTTGTGCAAATTAAGGGGGTTAAAGCAAAAGTTCTACTGCTTTTAAGTTACTTTTTAAAAAATATTAATTCAGCATTTCCAATATTGCCTTAATTCCATCCTCTGTTACTTAAAAAGCCTACAACACTAATTCACTATGGAAGAATTTGAAAGTACTATCAACTAAGTAGCCAATTTCTGAACAACAGTTTTCTGAAACAGCTCATATATTGTAATGATATTTTATATTAATATTGCGTTTTAAGAAAGATTTTCATTAAAATAGATGTATTTATCTTTGAATCTCTTCATCTAATAAAGTAAATGCCCACTGATATTTACAAATAATATATTTTTGAAATGAATCTCTTTAAAAAATCTGAAATCTAATTTATAATATCAAAACTGTAATTGTTCAGTGTCTTGAAAAACAAAAATAAACAAGAGTCATCATTAACCAAAACATGGAATATAAATAGCATAATTTAGAAACATATTAATACATAGCATACTTTAATTTCAAATAGAACTCATGTTTTGTATCAATGAAAATAAACAAATTATAATAATTAAATTGTTCAACAATAAGTATTTTATCCAGTTACAACCTTGCAATGTTTTATCAAGTCTAAGATACCACTGCCATCCCATAGGGTAGGGGCTACTGAACACTTGAAATGTGGCTTGTGTGAATGAGGAACTGAATTTTCAATTCTATTTCGTTTTAAATGATTTACATCTAAATAACCCCCTTTGGCCAATGGCTACTATATAGGACAGTGCAGATCCGTACAGTAAAAAGTTATTATGCAATTTAGTGTCTGTAAACTCTGCTCTCCAAATATAATAGCTAAGCTCAGTCCTGGAAATGATTGTCTCACTACCTATAAAAGACTTAAAACTCCATGAGAAAAGAATCTGGTATTTTTAATCCAACTCTATATCATCAGTACTTGCCACAATACTTCAGTAACTATTGCATAAATAAATACAAATAGATATATACATACATACATAGTTTTGAATGAGAAAATAAAACAGAGTATCTTTCTTTCAATGATGTTGTACTAAGTCTTTATTACCCATGTGAATAAGGTACAAACTGAAAAAACAAACAAACCTGATAGGAGAAAGGCAAGACCAGTCCAATCTCTTGCCTTAAAATGTTTTAATGTAACACTTTTTCAAAGTGGAATCAATCCACATTTCTAATAAAATTTTAACTTGTTATAGAATACATTTAGTATAACAAAATATTTTGAGTTATCACTATGTATTATTACACAATTTAAGTGATTTTTTGTTTGAATTTAGCTTATCTTTAGGTTTAAATAGTACAATTTTTATTGTCATAGATTAATGAGAAAAAAATAGGTTGTGTTTGCACTAAGTGAAAATGTAAGAATATCAGGATGCAACAGGGAATATTTTACAGTGCTTGAAAGGAAAAGGTTAGCACCAGAACTGAGTTATTACCTAGTACATGGGAGTAAAACCTATTTTATAAAACAGCTGCTGATAATGCTAATCTATGAGTTCGGCTATTGTCTCTAAAGCAGTCAATTGGAAAAAAGAATATATAATTTTTGTTAAATTATCAAACTTTGCTAAATTGTTCTGTTAAATAGTCAAGCTTTGCCTTTGACAGTATTACTTTTTATTCCTTCTTGTCTGGTTGCAAATGTTTTAATGCCAAATACGTATATTTCTGTCATTAAATTTCATAATATTTTATTAAATTGCTAAATATTTGCTAACAGTTTTTGGTAAGTCGGAAAATCTTGGAGAAGAAATTACATATTTTCATCCAAAGTTTCAAAGTACCATGCTGTTTTAATTAATGGTACATGGACAGGATAAAACATGTTACTAAAATAAGGAACTGAATCTGAAAATTAAAAAAAAAAAACTACACTGTAGCAGGTGCAACTTAGTTTCAGCAAACGTTTACATTTATATAATTTAACATTGTTAAATTGAACTTGATTAGTTTTGTGGAAGATTTTTGGTATTTAGTTTATAAATACATTTTATTTTATAGTTGTATGTAAATTATACATACAAGAATTCCAAATTACTTTTAGGTTTGAACATAACTAATTAACATTAACATAAAAATAATTTAAGTAAATACTGGGGATCAACAAGAAATTATTTTGTATCTTTTCGTTGTTATTCTTACTTGTTTGTTTCCTTTCCTTTGAAAGAGCTTGCTATACAACTAAAGTTTGTAGCAGTGGGAGTTATTATAATGGCTGCCTATGACCTTCAGAAAGAAATCTAAGATCTCTCATGAAATAGCTCTGGCCAACTTTTCCAGCCTTCTCTCTTCCCTGCCACTGACTGTATTCCAAACAAATCTACTTATCTAGATTTCCAGAAAGCTCCTTGTTCTCTCACATCTCCATGCTATGCAATGTTCTTTCATTCTTTTGTTTTATTTTTAATTAATTGATTTCCTTGGCTTAGCCTAAAGCCATACATCATATTGCATTCAACCTTAAATTCAATGCTATGGAAAACTTCCCAGGTTTCTTCACCCTATTCTTGCTTTCTCCTAGGACTACAGGTATCCTCTTTCATTACACTCCTTGCTGTAAATTACAGTGATATTTTCACTGGCTTATTACGACAAGCTTCTCAATTCCAAGGACCATGTCCATATTTCCAGTGTCTAGCTTAGCCCCAAGTGCATAATTAGCAACTAATAAACACGTTTAAACGAGTACATAGTGGAGTAAGTGAGCATCTAACTGAAATTTGTATAAATTTAGAGGAACATTAAAATATCCTGATAATGTGATGATTAATCAACCTTCAGTAATCTTCAGTGAAACATAGAAAACCAAAATATTGCCAGAAGAATTAAGATGAGTATATATTGATCTACTTTCAAAAAGGGGGTAAAAATGAAATGTTGACACTAGCATTATGTCGAGATTTATTAATTTTCTACAAACTGGCAGTCTTAAAATAATAAACATTTAGAATCTCACAGTTTTGGAGGCTAGACGTCCAAAAATCAAGGTATTGACAGGGTGGTGCTCTTTCTATGGGCTTGAGGAAGAATCTGTTCCATACAGCTCTCTTAACTTCCGGTATTGTCAGCAATCCTTGCTGTCCCTATGCTTTCAGACACGTGACTCCCATCTCTGCCTCCATGGTCACAAGGAATTCTCCCTGTGTATCTGTCTTTGTGTTTCTTCTCTTCTTACGAGGACACCAGTTATATTATATTAGAGACCCATCATAATGACATCATCTTAAGGTCATTTCATTATAACTGCCAAAACCTTTTTTCCAAATAAAGTCACATTCACATGGAAAATGAAATGGACATATTTCTGGGACTCAACAAATGTATATTAAAAGAAAAGGTATGTCAAATTAACATAATTTCTATTTGCTTTAAGGTTATTATACTAGTTGATCTGGGTAATGTCAAAGATGCAGCGTACTTTGATTTAGAAGACGTTTAACAGACTCAGTATGAATTAGGAGTACAGACAGGGAAATATTAGCTGGTTTAGGTGAATTAAGCTAATTAGTCAAATCCTCGAAGTATTTGATATTGCATACTCTGCATATTCCCAGCCTTGACATGTGTTCTGTAGTGCTCTGCTGTAGATGTTGTCATGTATCCTTTGAAATTCGACATTTTTATCAAAAGTTAGAATGAAAGTGTATTTATCTAAGTTACACAGGATTAAAAAACATAAATTGTTGATAACACAGAGAAACAGAATGAAGACTTAAGTACCTCTACAGGCAATTATGCTAGATCAAAATTAATTATAATTAAATTGAACAAGAACAAATGTAAAACCTTGTACATAGGGATCATCTGCACGATTACAGGACTGGGCAGGAATGAGTCTTAGAAAACCAATCTATGGGTTTTAAAGTCAATAGATACAAATAATAGAATGTAGCTGACAATGATAGCAATAAAAATACTAATATTATCATAAGTGACACTCATATTCCTACTCGCAGAATCCAGAGAAAGGTCACAACATTGCTACATACCAGTCAAGCTGCTTAGTTATTAGACTATCTACATTCTGAGGCTGGAATGTTCTAAGAAGAGCATGATAAATAGTTTGAATGACTGGAACTTTAATTTTGAAGACTAGAAGATAAAGAAGAGACACTTTTAAATATCTGAGGGATAGTCATATAAAAGAGCATTATACTCATTTTAATTTATGGAGTTGAGAACAGGACCAGTGAATACAAATCACAAACAGAAGATCTCAGCAAAATATACAGGCAAACATGCCTGGCAATTAGTACTATTCAAAAGTGTAATTGCTGCTTTGCGAACTCTGGATATGCGCATGCTGTCTGGATGACCAATTTAAGTCCCAATTCTTCAGAATGGTGCATGTGCGCAAACACACATACACACACAAAAGCTGTTCTTTTCTTTTTTAAAATTTTACTTTAAGTTCCGGTATACATGTGCAGAACGTGCAGGTTTGTTACATAGGCATACGTGTGCCATGGTGGTTTGCTGCACCCACTGACCCATCCTCTGAAGTTTCCTCCCCTCGCCTCCCACTCCCAAACAGGCCCTGGTGTGTGCTGTTCCCCTCCCTGTGTCAATGTGTTCTTACTGTTCAACTCCCACTTATGTTTGAGAAACGTAGTGTTTGGTTTTCTGTTCCCGTGTTAGTTTGCTGAGAATGATGGCTTATAGCTTCATCCATGACCTTGCAAAGGACATAATCTCATCCCTTTTTATGGCTGCACAGTATTCCATGGTGTATATGTACCATATTTTCTTTATCCAGTCTATCATTGATGGGCATTTGGGTTGGTTCCATGACTTTGCTATTGTAAACAGTGCTGCAATAAACATACATGTACATGTGTCTTTATAGTAGAATGATTTCTATTCCTTTGGGTATACACCCAGTAATGGAATTGCTGGGTCAAATGGTACTTCTGGTTCTAGATCCTTGAGGAATCGCTATACTGTCTTCCACAATGGCTGAACTAATTTACATTCCCACCAACATTGTAAAAGCATTCCTATTTCTCCACAACCTCACCAGCACCTAATGTTTCTTCACTTTTTAATAATCACCATTCTGACTGGCATGAGATGGTATCTCAGTGTGGTTTTGATTTGCATTTCTCTGATGATCAGTGACACTGAGCTTTTTTTCATATGTTTGTTGGCCACGTACATGTCTTCTTTTGAGAAGTGTCTGTTCATATCCTTTGCCCACTTTTTCAAGGGGTTGTTCATTTTTTTTCTTGTAAATTTGTTTAATTCCTTGTAAATTCTGGATATTAGAACTTTGTCAGATGGGTAGATTGCAAAACTTTTCTCCCATTCTGTAGGCTGCCTATTCACTCTGATGATAGTTCCTTCTGCTGTGCAGAAGCTCTTTAATTAGATCCCATTTGCCAATTTTGGCTTTTGTTGCAATTGTTATAAAAGGTTTTCTTAATACAGTCTTTACCAATAGGCCAGTTACATTTCATCTCATTCTACAAATTGTCTGTGACCTCTCCATGTCTCCACGTTTTTACATATTGTCTCCTCTGCCTGGCATGCTCTTTGTTTTCTAAGCTTCGTATTCAAAGTCTAATTCAAATGTTAGAGCTTTCTGGAACCTCTGATATATACATCAATGTTATCCTTTATTATAGAATATTTTACTAGCCTGTTCACTTCATTCGTCTATCTCATTACATTGAGAGTTTCAGCAGGAGGGTATTTTGATCTTATTCATCTTTTATGTCTAGAACAATGTCTTCTAATTAATATGTAATCAAAAAATATTTGCTGAATACATATTATATAGGACACTCTCCCACTGAGCAGGATGTTATGTTAGATAACCTTACTTAAGGGCTCTTTAAAATCCAATAGACTACGGCCTTTGTAGAATAGGATTGAATACAGAAACTGAGTGGTCCAGGAATTGATTAATAAAGAAACAGCACATATAAGTATTGAGGAACAAAATCAGCGATCATACAGTAGTCTGATAATAATTAAAAGGTAATCTAATGATTTATCTAAGAAGAAAATTTTTGAATCTTCCCTCCCTCTGCCTATCTTATGTCACAGTCTCAAAGCAGAGTTGTTCTGAATTGCATACACTGCATAGTGACTTTGCTCTGTTCATTTGTTGTTTCCAAGTAATTTTAGTATGCCATCGGCATTTTCCAAGTATTTCTGTAGTGCCACTTATACGTAGAATTTAGACAAGTTTCGTTTCCAAAGAAGAATGCTGACCTTATTATTGGCATAAAAATCTCAGCAAACCAGAGAAGAGAAATGGGCACAACTTATGCAAGAGTGAGCAACAGAACTACTCCCTCTGCCTCTTTAGTTATATGGGGTGATAAGAAAGAAAAGCCACTAAAAGAAAAAAAAAACAAACTGGAAAAAATATTGTAATATTTAATCTTAAAAAAAAAAAAAACAAAACTTGGTTAAAGTTTCTCCCTAAGCAGAGACTACGGATGAAAATCAAGACTGATTCTTATCATTTACTGGATATCTCATATTCAATAAAATCATTTAAGATTCTTTTAGTAAAACTATCTCTTACTCCTTATAAATACCCCAGGAATCCCCCAAAATTTATCGCTACTGAAATAAAGAAATAATCCATTATACTAACAGATAAACTGAGGACAGTCTTGTGTTCATTCCTCTAATTCCATAAACAGGAAAAATATGAAAAGATTTATCAACCAGGTTTTGGTCCCATTACGGCAATTAAATATTTTTCCTTTAGAATTCCTGTATTAATGCTACTATAACAGTATCATATTTGAAGGGAGTTGTATGACTCAGCAAATTACCAGGAGGTAGCAAGGAAATCTAGCTTACTCCTTCTGCCAAGTTTATACACAGTGAGGGAGCTGAAGGGGAAAGCTCAACACCTTGACAAATATGCCAGAGGGGGATCTTGAAGAGACCTTGGAGCCCACGTGAGAGTTCTGGTTGTATGTGTACTGTGCAAGAGTGGAGCCTTGACAGAAGCTGACAGATGAAATCATTTTAAATAATGAAGAAAATACGCTGGCTTATAAATCAAAAGAAGCAGAGAAATATTTCAGTTTAAATCATGGTGGGATCCAGGGCTCAAATCATCTCACCAACACAGACTCTTTTTTCATGGGCTTTGCTTTCTTCTGTACTGACTTCATTGTTAAGAAAACTCTCTCTAATGGTGACTCTCAACAGCCCCAGACTTAAGACTTACCAGCTGATCTACCCCAGTAGAGAGTGAGTGTCTCATTCCCCACAGACCTAGCAAAAGTTCCAGCCACAGGTTACAGGCCAACTATAGAATTCATTACTCTGATACTAAATGACCATCAGTTAGAGTTGGAGAAGGGCAAAATTCATGGATTGCAATAGGGAAAGGATGGAGAAGGTGCCTATCACCAGCAGAAAAATCATATATTTTATATCTTTATAAAAATATCTATGCTTTTTTATATCTATGATGCATGCAGTCCTTTCCATTCTGGTGCCAGAGGAAATGTGGCTCTTTACTCTGACCTTAAATATTATGAGGACACCATGGTCTTTGGACTTTCAAAAACCACATCGCAGTTGATATTCCATTACAAGTAAAAAGGTGAATCCTTTTTGTCAAACTAAGAGTTGACCCTTTCCAGGTGAAAGCAATAAAAGCTCCAGTTACGATGTATTTAAAGTAAATATTCAGTCTGATATCAGTATCTTCCACCTTGAAAGAATTCACTAATATCACAAATTTAAAAATTAAAGAAGAAAAATTATAACAATATCCAAAAAAGTAATTTACCATTCCTAACATAAAGTTACTTTCAAAGAACACGTAAGATATCTCTGAATGAGAAAAAAAAGAATCCCTTCAGAATATCCATTAGCAAGCAGGTGTTAAGACAGAGGAAAAGATGATGAGGAAGAAAAAAACCACTGACCGACAACGTATGAATTGACAAGCATCACTATGGTTCAAATACAGATACGATATAAAATAACTGAATTGTAAAAGTTTAATAATGCTACTTTAATTCAAAAATGTAATTTTTGAGTCAATTTATAGAAATGTATTTGTATCCAACATATGTAAATAACTAAGCAAGGTACCACATCTAACTGTTGCCATTCTCCCTGCCATCAAACTTTTGCCATTCTCCCTGCCATCAAACTTTCTCTCCACCAGGCTCTCCTACAAATCATACATGACCAACCTCCCATAAATAACATTTTCATAACAGTAGCCACTTCTCAAAAAACTTGGAATGGTTCCCTGGTATTAACTGCATTAAATCTAAATCTTCTGTCCTGAGTTTTAAAGGCCTTTGTAACTTATACCAGCCTGCTTAGCAATCCTGTTTGCCACACTTCTTAATGTGTACTTTACATTTCATTTTGATCTTTTTATTATTCAGCTATACACTCCACGCTTATTTCAACTCTTGTAACTTTGCTCATGCTGGTTTTCTACTGTGGTAGAAAGAATAATGGTCCCCAAAAGATATCCCAGTCTTAATTCCCAGAATCTTTGAACCTGTTATCTGACATGACAAAAGAGACTCTGCAGATGTAATTAAGTCAAAGATCTTGAGATGGAGCAATTATTCTACATTATTCAACTGGGCCCAATAAAAATCACAGGGTCCTTGTAAGAAGGAAGCAAAGGTTATGGTGATGCACTTTGAAGATGCAGTAAAGGGCCATAAGCCAAGGACACAAGCAGCCTTTAGAAGTTGAAAAAAGGTTCCTGATTTGGCTTTCAGCTTGACTACTGTTGTACAGAAATGCTGGTGATTTCTGAATGTTGATTTTGTATCCTGAGACTTTGTGAACCTGTTTATCATCATAAGGAGCGTTGGGGCTGCGACTATGGGGTTTTCTAGGTATAGGATCATGTCATCTGCAAACAGGGACAGTTTGACTTCCCCTCTTCCTATGTGGATGTGCTTTATTTCTCTCTTGCCTGATTGCTCTGACCAGGACTAAGCAAAAATACCAAGGTAGAGGCATAACGCTACCTGACTTCAAACTGTACTATAGGGCTACAGTAACCAAAACAGCATGGTGCTGGTACAAAAACAGACATGTAGGCCAATGGAACAAAATAAGAGGGCCCAGAAATAAGGCCATATACCTATGACTATCTGACCTTCAACCAAGGTGACAAAGGCGAGTAATTCAATAACTGGTCCTGGGATAACTGGCTACCAATACACAGAAGACTAAAACTGGACCCTTCCTTACACCACATACAAAAATTAACTCAAGATAGACTAAAGTCTTAAATGTAAAACTCAAAACAATAAAAACCCTGGAAGATAACTGAGGTAATACCATTCTGGACACAGGAATGGACAAAGGTTTCATGATGAAGATGTCAAAAGGAACTTCAACAAAAGCCAAAATTGACAAATGGGATATAATTAAACTAAAGAGTTTCTGCATAGCAAAAGAAACTATCAATAAACAGACAACCTACAGAATGAGATAAAAATTTCTGCAAAGTATGAATCTGACAAAGGTCTAACATTCAGCATCTATAACAAACTTAAACAAACTTACAAGAAAGAAAAACCCAAACAAACCCATTAAAAACTGGGCAAACAACATAAACAGACACTTTTCAAAGAAGGTATATAAGCAGCTTACAATAATATGAAAAAAACTCAAAATTACTGATCATTAGAGAAATGCAAATCAAAACCACAATGAGATATCATCTCACACAAGTAAGAATGGCTATTATTAAAAAGTCAAAAAATAACAGGTGCTGGCAAGGTTGTGAAGAAAAAAAGCATTTATACACTGTGAGTGGGAGTGTAAATCAGTTCAGCCATTGTGGAAAACAATGCGGCGATTTCTCAAAGACCTAAAAACATAAATACCATTCGACCTAGCAATCTTATCATTGGATGTATACCCAAAGGAATACAAATTGTTCTGTCATAAAGACACAAGGAATATCTATGCTCATTTCATCACTATTCATAATAGCACAGACATAGAACCAACCTAAATGCCCATCAAATGCTAGACTGGATAAAGAAAACGTGGTACATATATACCATAAAATACTATGCAACCATAAAAAAGAATGAGATCTTGTCCTTTGCAGGAACACGGATGGACCTGGAGGTCATTATACCTAGCAAACTAACGCGGCAACAGAACACCAAATACTGCACGTTCTCACTTTTAAGTGGGAGCCAAAAGATCAAAACATATGGAAACATAAATGGGAACACCAAACACTAGGGCCTGCTGGAGGATGGAGGGTGGGGAGAGGGAGAGGATCCAGAAAAATAACTAATTGGTACTAGGCTTAATACATGGGTGAGAAAATAATCTGTACAACAAACCCCCCATGATATGAGTTTACCTATATAACAAACCTGCACATGTACCTTTGAACTTAAAAGTTAAAAAAAAAAAAAAGAAGTTGGAAAGGGGAAGCAAATGGATTTTTCCCTGGAGCTTCCAGAAGTAATGCAGTTCTGCCAATACCTTAATTCTGGCTTTGTAAAACTCATTTTAGACTTCTGACCTACAGAACTATAAGATAATCTGTGTTAAGACATTAAGTTTGTGATAATTTTGCTACAACAGGACTCAGAAACTAATATAACTACCAACACTGCTTTCAATAAATACTGTTAATGTTCAACACTATTTTCTCTACAAAGGCTTCTATGACCTATTCCTTGTAATGAATATGTCCTATATCAAGCGTTTCAGACAAGAACAGTCTTTTTTAGTGCATTAATTGTCTGAAGTACAATCTAAACCTTTTGAGAGAAAGGATCATCAGAGCTAATGCTTCACATACTCTACTGTAGTTACGTGCTGATGCATGCTTTCATCGCATGTGTGTTTATTCAGCAAACATTCATCAGTGGTGTGATTCATACAAAGTAATTGCCCAGTACCTGTGGAACTTAGTAAAACAAGCCACTGTCTTTGTCCCCTAGAATAATATATTGGGAGGGATAAAACATGTACTCAACAAACTAAAGGCAAATCCAGAACAGGGTAAGTAAAATTAGAGTCAAGAAAGAAAAACTTTAGGAGTTTAGATATAGAAGAGTTAAGTTTGTTTGGTGATTCAAAAATAACCTCCAGGAGATGGCATATTGCCCCATTTATCTTAATATGCCCATGTTTGATGTCTTTCCTTTCTTTCTACTTCCCTCACACTAATCATCTTTCTTGTATCACTTTCTGGTATTTTTACTTGGTTTGAGGTTTGCTCCAGTGAAAAAGAGATAGGCCTAAAACCACCTATCCCTCTGAAATGGCTCTCACTCTCTTCTCTCTTTTCTCTCTGTTTCCATTGCCATTGCCTGAAACCTGTATTTCCATTACTAAGTACAATTTTCATCAGTATGCCCTCCAATCAGTTTTCATTAGCTAGAACCTTGTTCTCTGTCCCGAGTCCCTTCACTGAGCCATGAAATGAAAAGATTTGAAAGCACTTATGGGATACTGACCTCTCTATTGAGCAACTGTCTACGTCCATTAAGGTAGAGCTATATGCTGTCACCAGTTAATCTAATTTTAAAAATTGATCTGTTATATTGTATGGCAGATGCACCTGACAGCAATGATGACTTAAGCATACCCTTAGAATGATCCTGTATGGTCAATGTACCTGACAGCATTAACTTCAGCATACCCTGAGAATGCCCCTGTATGGCCAGTGTGCTTGACAGCAATAACTTAAGCATGCCCTGAGAATGACCCTGTATGGCAGATGCACCTGACAACAATAACTTAAGCATGCCCTGAGAATGACCCCATGGCCTAAGAAGAATGTATGTTCAGAGTTCTGAGCTAAGAAATCCAGGAACAGTCAACTTGAAGATTCATTCTTTATCTATAAGGAACCTCTGAAACCCTGACCCATCCTGTGGAATGCAAGCCCAAACAGGGGGATTAAGGCCTTTTGTTTGGGGTTAAACGATGGTTGCCAGGTGAAGGTTGCTAAGGGAGGGTGCTAAGTGAAGACTGCATGCTTTTTACAAACTGTAGTGGTTCTCCTGTCCAGCTCACTGCCACTGGACCACCCTGTATGTAAGTCCCCTCAATAAACACTATGTCTCATTCACTGAATCCAAGTTTCTTCTTTATCCTCTTGAATACAGTGCTATCCCTACTGAAATCAAGAGGGGTTTGGCATGGCATATATAATCAGGTTGCATGCTAACAATAAACAATCTAATTTTATAGCATTATCCAAACTTTCTTCCTTAAAATGTACTAGCATAGAAGAGGTTCAGTTGTCAAAAAATTTGGGGAAGAGTAGATTAAATGGTTACGTAGATTCCTTTACTGTAGGGTTTCTCAGAGCCTTTACTGTATTAAAGTGCATTGTGAATCCACAAGGGATATATAGGATGCAACATTTCAAAAAGTTACTGTGCCACAAAATCCTGGTTTTATTATTGTTGTTTGTTGTGATTGATTGTTTTGGTTTCATTCACATGAACAATTTTGGAAATGACAATTTGGGAAATACCAACACAGTAGAAAGGAAGCAGAGAGGAAGCTCCGAAATTTGAGTTTTAGTGCTAACTCTTCCATTAACTAGCTGCATGACTAAAGCTTCTGTGGACTGTAATAATTTCCCTATTTATAATTGAAAGGGGTAAATTAAATTATCTCTGAGGTTCCTTCCAGCTCTAGCATTCTATGATTCTATTTTCCCTGAATTAACCTAATTGTCCAGTGGTTTGGATTGTGTTCAGACAGTGAACAACTAATACTTTCACTTCCAATTGGCACATCCCTTTTAAATGTTGGAAGTCCTATAATAACTTTACGTAAATATGAAGCAATGTTACATATAGGGTTAATTACATATAAACATTAGCCACACCCCAAATGTTCAAAGGATGAATTACAAATAATCTAATTATTGGTCATAGAACTAAAGTAGTCTCAAAAGATGGCCATAACTCAGTCAACCTCTGACTTCATGAGATATTATATTTACTATTTTTGTTTTTGATTTTTTACCAAAAGTTCTTCAAGATCTAGAATGAGTATACAACTTGCTTGCAAATTCAAAAAACTAGTCACTATTAAGTCTGCCTTATGGTGTAGTATTCTTATTAAAAATGTATTACATGTGAAAGTCTGCCTTATGTGTATTCTTATTTTAAATTTATTACATGTGAAAAAGAATAAGAAAATGAATTCCAATTTACCGACTGTCCACCTAAGGCAGTAAAATGTTACCAAAATGTCCCCTATGCTACATTCTTCCTCTTCTCCCCAGAGGTAATCCACAGTACTTTCAACAGCAAATAAAACAAGAATATAAAGAAAGCTCTACAGTAAATGCCAATTGCAGCCAATTCGAAAGACTTGTCCAGATTAATCTGATGTGTGGATTTTATTGATTTAAATGTTCTCTGCATGAATACACATTTAGTTTTATAGGATTTCTGAAACGTTATGTACTAATAAAGGGATATTATTATAGAATTCATACATAAATGACTAGGCAATTATACAAATATTATCACAATATTTTTTAAAAGTATCAATCAAAAATACTTCAGAATATTCCCAGACTATGCCCTGGGCTATCAATGACAAGGCTTTTAGCATGATGAGTAATTTTTTCTCCACTGGAGATTTTCAAAAAGCTCTCTCCTTCCTTCCTTCCTTCCTTCCTTCCTTCCTTCCTTCCTTCCTTCCTTCCT
>NC_045446.1:96640401-96724960 GCF_002776525.5 Piliocolobus tephrosceles
CCTTCCTTCCTTCCTTCCTTCCTTCCTTCCTTCCTTCCTTCCTTCCTCCCTCCCTCCTTCCCTCCCTTCCTTCCTTCCTTCCCTCCCTCCCTTCCTTTTCTTTTCTCATGTCTTCACATTGTATATATTTTGGCGAAGAAAAATGAATATTGACTCAGTTTGTTACACAACATTTCAGTACATAACATCTGGAGGTGGGAGGTTTATAGATACATCACCATTATCTAAGTGGTCAAAGCATTTACTAAAGGTTGTTACATAATTTGTAGAGATGTGGAGATTCTAAAGGAAAGACACAGGATGAGTGGGCTAGGATTTACATTGTGCGAAATGGAATTTTACATGAATCTAATTATTCATGTGATTGCTAACTGTGCACCTTACTTTTCCCCAATAGCAGCAGCTTCCAAAACATTCTTGTAAGAATTTAATGGAGTCAAGATTTATAACAAGTAGCTCAAAACTGGGGTGGAGGGTGAAAGAGAGAAGAAAGAGGAAAAAAAAAAGTTTGAACAATCATGAACCATTTTCTAATGGCTACAGTAAGATAAAACATGTATTAGAAGACTTAAAATGTCTAGTGAACACAGACACAAAGCACTCTCCCAGGACTTTATAAATCTAATCCATAAGAGAAGCTATCTGGATGTAGAGGTTGGCATGACTATTGGTTCTCATTTAACAGTATCTGTAGTTTCCCCACTATTATTTCACAAAAAGTTACACATGTCAAAAATATGCACTTATTGCCATCAAAATGTGTCCTCAAAAGAAGAAAATTTGTCCCTGGAGGAAAAGGAGTAGTATATTTGGTAATGAAATATAAGGATATAATCAACTTACAGAATAATTACAGACGTGATATTAAGATTTTATCAGTTCTCATTCTGAAACTATAAAACCAACCCATGTTAGAAGTTCCCCAATTCCTCATTCAATCATTCAGATTCTCATCAGAAAAATGCATGAAAATTGAATTTTTAGGGTCATTTTGTTATGTAGCAGATGTTCCAATATCTCTATGTCATCTTCTCTGCACATACAAGCCTATGTTTAGAAAAATAAAAAGATTTGCCTTTGATATTACACATTGAAGGTATCTGGAGAAAGTGAAGGGAATTAAAATAACACTACTGACCCACTTAAATTCATTCTGTCCTCTGCCTGCAATTGCATCTTTTAAGTCCCACAACACTGAGAACAAAGCCTACATCCCAACCTCAAAACCTGATGATTTGACATTGATCTCTCAGTTTTTAACTATGCTTTGATGCTCAGTTCAGCCAAAAAATAAGGAAACTCTGGATGCCTTTATCTATGTGTGTATACCTTACACAAAAGGTATTTTCATAATGTGTTATTTATATCTACGATAATGTATTCATTGATTCACTCAAAAATATTTATCGTGCACTTAGTATGTGACGAACATTGTACTGGACACTGGGGATTAAGTTATTAGAAAAGCTACATGGTTTCCGTCCCCATGGAGCTTACTGCATAATAGGAATTCCTTACTACATATAGGAAGAAGAGTTAAATGATGCTATGACAGATATACCAGGCAATTTTATAACTCAGAATTCAGATAAGGCTTCTCTGAACAAATAATTACATTTAGATCTAATTTAAATTTAATAATTAAATTTAGGCTTGTATATGCCATTCTTAAGATAAATATACCTTCAGAAAATTTACTCTCAAAGATAAGAGGTTAAAAGTACTTTGCATTAATTTGAATACCCACTGGGGTAGAAAATACAAATTATGTCTTCTTAAGCAATGTACGTCACCAGCTCAAAACATCATGATTTGAGTCAGGTGTTGAAAGTGTGGCACATATACACCATGGAATACTATGCAGCCATAAAAAAGGATGAGTTCATATCCTTTGTAGGGACATGGATGAAGCTGGAAACCATCATTCTGAGCAACTATTGCAAGGACAGAAAAGCAAACACTGCATTTTCTCACTCATAGGTGGGAATTGAACAATGAGAACACTTGTATACAGGGTGGGGAACATCACACACTGGAGTCTGTCGTGGGGAGTGGGGAGGGACAGCATTAGGAGATATACCTAATGTAAATGACGAATTAACAGGTGCAGCACACCAACATGGCATGTGTATACATATGTAACAAACCAGCACGTTGTGCATATGTACCCTAGAACTTAAAGCATGAAAGAAAGAAAGAGAGAGAGAGAGAGAAAGAAAGAAAGAAAGAAAGAAAGAAAGAAAGAAAGAAAGAAAGAAAGAAAGAAAAGAAAGAGAAAAGAGAGAAAGAAAGAAAGAAAAGAGAGAGAGAGAAAAAGAGACAGAAAGAGAGAGAAAGAGCAAGAGAAAGAGGGAGCTTCATTTTGCCTTTATGGTGATAACATTTACCAGGGCACTGTTTTTACAAAGTAACATTGCAGAACAAAGACAGTGGAATTCTCTGATTATTTTGTACAGTGAATATGTAAAAAACCAATTAACTTGTAGACAATGTTTGTATGCTACATTAGACATTAGAAGAATAGAAGTTAGCCCAGTAAAGATTCAAGGGAAGGATACTTCAGATGGTGAAAACAGCATGTACAATGTCTCTGAGGGTGAGAGACAGCATGGGAAGAATGCTAGGAAGTTTCAGAGGGGTACAGAGGAAAGGAAGGGCTAGGAACAAGCCACGTAGAAGGCTGGGCAGATGAGCACAAGCCTGCAAAGTAAACTAAGAAAAACAGGTAAAGGCATTAGAAAGAGAAAAAAAAAAAAAAAAGAGTAAAGTTACAGACACCAAAGAAAGAAGGTGTTTCAAGAAGTAAAGAGTATTCAATAACAGTATTACTGAACAGAGAAGTGTGATGGACTGAAAAATGTCTCTGGAGGTAATGAATGTTAGCAAGAAGCTGCACTTCTGGTTTTTACAATTTATAACCCATTTAAAAACAGAAAAAAAGGACACTTTATGTCAGAGTACCTTGTTTTAACCTTTCACTAGTGGTCAAAGTTTCATTCTGGCCCAAATGAGAGTTTAAAATTTGTACAATATCGCTTGGGTTTCTAAGCAAAAATTCAGTCTTTTCAAAAGAGGTAGCTCAATTCCTGGCCTAGTCAGCCACTCAATAGCTTTCTTTTTTCTTTGCTATTCTTAAGATAAATGTACTTTCAGAATATTTACTCCCAAAGATAAGAGGCTAAAAGTACTTTGTATTAATCTGAATGTCCACTGGAGTAGAAATTATAAACTATGTCCTCTTGAGCAATGTTCATCACCAGCTCAAAACACCATGATTTGAGTCAGGTGTTGAAAGTGCTTCATTCTGTCTTCATGGTGATAACATTTACCAGGGCTCTATTTTTACAAAGTAATATTGCAGAAAAAGATAGTGGGATTCTTTGATTATTTTGTACAATGAATGTGTCAAAAACCAATTAACTTATAGATAACTTTTGCATGTTACAACTGCAAGGAGATAAATGATTGATGAGTAAATTTATTTATCAATCTTATATTAACTGAGCAACACCACACAATTGATCTGTCCTATTCAGAGGAGAAAACAGTTACAGCTAGGGGAAAATGGGATCCTCTGACCATGGCCAAGATACCACTGCTCAGGTAGGTGGGAAAAAATTCTTGAATGCTAATTTATCAAACAAATGACAAAAATTCATGTCCACTAGCATACATTCATTCAAATTAAAATACAAATTATTTTCTATTTGTCCTCTGTTCTCAAAAATCCATACTATTATTCCCCTCCATTACTAACCTTAAAGTAGGGGTCAGTGAATACCAATTCTAGTTTCAATATCGAACCACATAATTCCATTTCCCCACATATAAAATAGGGATAGTACATCATCCTATTTACCTTAAAAATGTTACATAGATTATATGATAACAAGTGTGAATGTACTTTTCTAAATGTTTTTAAAGCTCTATACAAATGCAACTTATTACAATCATCACATGTAGTATACACTAAGCCAGTTACATAAACACAAGCATTTCAAAAAATGCTTGTGCTTATAAAATGTTATTATTGCCTACAAAATGTGTGTTGATGGTATGTTCCTCCTATTGGAAGAACTTCTAAAAACATGCCCACACACATATATCCCCCTACACACACACAGAAAGAGAAAGAGAGAGAGATTCTCTGCATAGAATTATTGGGGGGCAAGGAGGATAACTACATGTATCTGGCATACACAGTTCATTCTCATGCTGTATTCCTTCTTCACTTCTGGATCACAAGAGAGCCACCACTATTAACTGGGTATACTGCCATCCAAAACGGATAATATTTTACAGCCCCTCTCATAGCCAAGCGAGTCTCTACGGCTAAATTCTGACCAATGGAATATAATTTAAAATGTCATGTTTAATGTGTCTTTATGGTAAAAGGGTCCTTAAAGTCTTCCATCCTTTCCTCCTTCCTGTTAGTTGGAATGCACACATGATGCTGAAACTCAAGCAGACATCCTGGGCCATGGGGAAAACCTGCAGGCTTATAAGAAGCAGAACAAAACGATAAAAGGTTTCTAGATATCTGAAACACAAATAACAACTCTAGACTGCCTGCATATTTATTTCTCATGAAAGAAATACAAACTTCTGTTATTTTGGGTCTTCAGTGACTCATGGACAAACCTCATCATATCTGGATACCACATATGTATATGATATTTGTATACACATATACAAAGTGTGTGCTTATGTTATCTATAATGATCTGTACAACTGTTTATAAACATAAATATATATACAAATATTTATACATACATGCACATATAAATTTGTTCATGTTTAATTTGAAATAACACAGAAACAAAATAAAAGACCATGACTATTTAACTGTCTAGCAGGACAGACATTTTAAACATGGAATACCCCAAAAGGCCCACGGTATTATCCTCTTCAACAAAATCTCTAAACTGTCAAAAAGATAGTCACCAGAAATTCTAATTCTAAATTTGATCTTATCACAGCCCATCTTAGAGTCCTCCAATGGCTCTCTATTTCCTTCAGGACAAAGTCCAGATAATAATTCTGGGTTGCTAAGGGCATTCCTTTATTCCTCCTCTGCACGCATCCTGTACTTCAGCCTCATCCTGCATCTCTGCCTTTATGCAGACAGGCATATCTCTTTTGCTTCAAATTCCTCACTCCAGCCCCTACAGTCTACCTTGCTGATGGCTAACTATCCTTTAAAATTCAACTCAAATCTTATCTCCTCGGGGTGTCTTTCCATGACGCTCTTCCACATGCATCTGCTTGTTGCCCCTTCTGGGTTAGTTCCTTCATGCTGTCTTACGATTTCATGCATAAATTTATTCTTTTGATAAAAATCAAAGTACCTACCAAGCAGCAGGCACTATTTCTATTACAATCATCGGGAATATTAGTCATCAATTTTTCAAAACCTGCTACCACCGAATCCTGCAGCACATAAATAGTATGTTTTTCAATTTCTTTAATCCTTTATACTATGTATATGGTGTTTAGTAACTGACTGATAAGTTAATTAATTTGGGGGGATCTGCCCTACTCACCCTGTTGTCAGAGTTTCTTGACTTCATTTATCTTCCTTTCTCCAGTTACATGGCCTCTAAATTTAGATATTATCATCCAGGGACAAAGATATATTAAATCTCAAAATCTGAAAATCATCTTTTTTTAATCCATAAAGTAACTTCTTGCACTGTTGGTTCTCCACCAAAACTGCACTTAAGCATCCAGCCCACTTCCATGCTTTTTGCCAGCCACCAAAGCCCTGCTTGCTTCACTTCATTTCAGATCCAGCTGAGATCTCATACCAATCACTTCAATGACTCTGAGTAACACTAT
Source organism: Piliocolobus tephrosceles (assembly GCF_002776525.5). NCBI lineage: Eukaryota > Metazoa > Chordata > Mammalia > Primates > Cercopithecidae > Piliocolobus > Piliocolobus tephrosceles. Next base: position 96,646,240 of record NC_045446.1, read on the forward strand.
TGAGTCCCTCATTCCTGCCACCCTTATGTTGTATTATTGCTACCTGACAATCACTACACCTAGTTCAACTTAATTATTTGTTTACAAAGGCAGATGCTACTGGGAGAAGAAATGGGAGCCTTTGACAGAGATTAAGATGCTTAGGTTAAGTGACAGGCATAAAAACTAAGGTAGGTAGAGATACTCAGCGATATACGCTGATTAAAAGCCAGGGAATTACGTCTCTCTAATCAGAATTAATTCCAGCCTTGTATTTCCATTATTACATTAGAGATTGTCAACTGTTGCAATTTACAATGTCACCTTCATCTTTGGTCAGTAGGGCTAGAGTCCTACCTAGTTCTTTACCAGTCTTTGAGGGTTATTACCACAGTGATCCTAGATAAATCACTTCAAAACTTGCCTGAGAAAGTCTCTCTCTGAAGGGTGGGGGTTGGGGGAAGGAACAATCACCCGTGCCTACACAGGGCATAGGTGAATCTCTGGGTAAGGTGTCTAAAAAAGTATTTTAAGGATGCTGAGAACCAAAAATGATTTTGAAGTGGCAAGCTATTTATTTCACAGGGTTTGAATGAGAAATTCATCATCCCGTGCTGCTGGGAAAGTGACACAATTATTTTTGTTTCCCTTGCTCTCTGGTTTCTTTTAAGAGCTGTACTTTATAGCCAACAGGTGTTTGTACCACAATAAGTGCAATGATTTAGTAAACATCTAATTCATCATTTCTGGTTGCTGAATAACAAGATTACAATAATGGTTTCCTTCTCCCATGAGCATCATTTTTAAAAGTTCATTGTTCTAGTGCTATACTTCCTTTGATCACTAGAGAAGCAATCTGATTTCCTTTCCAGTTAGACATCTTGATGTATCCTCCTACTTTGGCCCATTCTCTACTTTAGAACAACCAATTATTTTAAGACTTCTTGAGGACAGGAAGACCAAGGAGAGCTATAGATAATACAAAATGGCTATTCAAGACATAGCAAGAAAAGTCTCTTCAAAGGTACAACTTAGAAGGTTATAGGTTAATCCAGTATTCTCTATTTAGAAAAAAAAAAAAAAAACCTTAAAAATTGTCCATTAAACAAATTACAATGCACTCTATCTCTTAACATAATAAGCATTTCATAAATAAAAACTGGTTCCTCTAGATGACTTTTCATTGCCATGCCTCTAGGTTTCCACTTTCTATTAGTCATTTAACAATATTCCCAAGGATAAAAATGTACTTTAACTCCCACAGAAGACAATCACATTATACATCCTCAGAAGTTTAGATACAGTATTTTTGGCATTTTTAAAAAAATGTTCTCCACGGTAAGTTCCTGTGTGTTTAAAAATGCCCAGAAAAAATGGGGAGATAGAGGCTTCAAGACAAATCAGACAAAAGTCAAATGACAGAAAATAAATGACCACGTAACAGTTTCTCATAAACTTCTGAAGAGACCACAGAGAATCCTGACTTCCTATCTCAGCTCTGCTTAAATCCAACCCCTCACGTCTCATGCATTTCAAAATCTATCTCAATTCTCTCACAGCTCACTTTCACAGCAAGGAAAAATCCAGGGCTAACACATTTATTATAGGACCTTTGAAACCTGAAGAAATTTCAAAGATAAAAAATGATTTTATTTTACACAAGTGCTAAAACTGTTGGGTTTTTTCTTCATTTTGAAATCTCTTGAGATGTCTGCAAAACTATTATATGTCTTGGCTGCTTCACCTACCACTGTCCAATAAAATTCCAGTCATTTCACAGTATCAATCAACTACATACTGTGCATATGGCTTTACATACCTGCCAAAAAGGTGTCTAAAGAAACTGAAGCCTATATTATAACCAAAGCTCCTTCAGTGTGATAAAGCATATTAATTTTTGGCATTATGCAAGTTAATGTATTTCAGAGGGTTCTTTAATGTTGATTTTTATTTATAATAGAAGAGCAATTACCAAAAATGCAAGCTTGCAAAAACTTCCATACTAAGAGTCCACCTTATACAATTAATAAATATCTTAACCTCTCAGACCTTCACATTACTAAAATGATGCATCTCTGTATAGTGTATTTTAAGATAATCACCTAATTTGTCACTTCACCTGGCCCATGCTGCCCTTTATTCTGATTTTAATTATTCCAGTTAAGCAGTAATAAATTGTTATCTGATCTTCATTGCCTTTTAAATCTGCTACTGTATGTTTTTCCTTGCTTTAAGCTCAAAATCTGTGAATTTATTATCTATATGCTATAAGAGTAATTCATCAAAACCTAGCTCTTCACTAAACGTTTCTCTAGTCTTAAGTGCGCTTGTGATTGCATAACCAGCAACCTGTTCTAGCTAATTTAAGTAACTTCACCTTTATTATGCTTCGCAATCTCACTACCCATAATAACATCAAGAGGAAAACAGTAGTCAAACCCTTCCTTGATGTTCTGCTCATACTCTTCAGGATGCTTGTTCTAGCTCTTTGGCTGACTTCACTTCTTCCACCTGAAACTTAAGTTCTAGTTGAGAAGGCTCAGTCAATGGCCACTGCTACATGCCTTCTCTACTCACTATTTGGGAAGTTCACAATTCTGATTTCTTCCTGTATGTGATGGTTCATGACCTTAACCTGCCCCACTTACCACAATATTTCCTGCTGGCCACAGAGTAGAACTACTGGGAGATTATGCTATCCAATCAATTTTTACACAAAATTTCATCTAGTTGATTACATACAACCACCTCAGATATAACTGCAATCTTCACAGCTCACTGTACTGCATAAACATAGCAGAAAATATCATTTAAAAAACATTAGACTTCTGTTCAAGATAACTCTTTAAGTTTAAGCCTATAGAAACTACTGAAGTTCCACCACATTGCAATGATGACAAAATATAGAGAGAGAACATTATAATGTTATACCCTATTAAAGAACAATTGGGTGGTTTCCCAGTTTCGGAAGTTATTCATAAAGCTATTAGAAACAATTGTGTGCAAATCTTTTTATGAGCATTTTAGCTATTTCCCTTCAGTATATTCCTGTTAGTGAAATTGTTAGGTCATAGGGTAGAAGTATGATTAACATTACTAGTGGTTGCCAAATAGTTGTGCAAAATGGTTATACCAGTTACATTTCCACCAGCAAAGTAAGAGAGTTCAATTTGCTCCTTATCCTTGCTGATATTTAGTATTGTCAGTCTTTCCAATGTGAGTCATTGGTAGTGGTATGTCACTGTGGTTTTAATTTACATTTTTTGATAACAATAATGTAAGCATCTTTTTCTATACTTTTTTTGTCCATTTACAAAAAAGATAGCCAATCAAGCCTTAGCTCGTATTCAAACTGAATTGTCTTTTTATTGATTTATAGTAATTATTTATGTACTCTAGAAACAAGTCTATTGTCAGGTATATTTACTGCAAACATTTGCTCCCTGTCTGTGGATTGCTTTTCACTTTTTGCCTTTTGATGAAGAAAATATTTAATTTTGATGAAATTTAATTTCTAATTGTTTTCTGTTATTGTTTGTGCCTGTTATTCTGTTAAAAATGTCTTGCCTTTTTCAAGATCATGAAGATATTTTGTGATTCGCTCTAGTTATATTTATGTCTATGATCCATCTTGAATTAATTTTTATTTATTTATATGAGATAGGTTCAAGTTCGTTTTTCCATATAAATATTCAGTTACTGCAACACTATTTAATGTAAAGGTCTTCTACTCTTTATTGAATTGCTTTGGTGTCTTTGTCAAAAATCAATATATGTTTGAACCTATTTCTGAACTTTCTATTCTGCTCCATTAATCTATCGGTTATTATGCCAATACTATACTGGGTTATTTACTGCCAGTTTATAGTAAATCTTGGGTCTTGCTTGCTCTCTAATATTGTTCTTCTTCTTGAAGAAATGTCTTGGCTAACCTAAGCATTCTGCATTCTCATGTAAATTCCGAAGACAGCAGCCACTACAAAAATGCAGCTGAATTTTTATTGGGATGCACTGGAGTTATGTATCAGTGAGTAGAGAAATAGCATCTCAATGATGGTTTTTAAATCCATGAACATGGTATATTTCAACATTTACTTAAGTCTCCTTTAATTTCTCTGCCAAATTTTGCAATTTGGCGTATAGAGGACTTGAACATCTATTGTTTTAGGTATTGGTATCCTAGGTATGTCCCATAGAGTAGTTGATGCTATTGTAAATGGCATTTTAAAATTATTTATTTATTGTTATTCCATTTTCCAATTGGTTTGTTCATAGCATATACAGTTGTCTGTGGTGACAGAGTAAACAATAACCACAAATTTAGGGCCACTTCCCTTTGACCAATGCTCTCTCTCATTTTCAGATCTTTCTCTCATATTCTGGGCCTGTAATACATTTGCAGTCATCATTCTAGCCAGATTATAATTGAACTTTTGTAATCATTTCTTGCTTTCTGGACTTTCTACTAAAAACAGAAATTATAGCAGAATTGTTACTTTTCTTTTTTAATTGATATGTTTACTTTTCCAGAAACTTTCCAGTGCCCCAGTCCTGAAATCTCTGAATCTTCCTACCTTTGTTCTTACAACTTAAATCAAGTTAGCTAGCCCTAGCATCATACCCATGGGAGTTTCCAAATTTATTTAATGCCCTTCTTCCTTCAACAAAGAATGCTCCAAAAAATAGTTGTGTATTGTTTTTCCTGATTTTAGTAAATGATGTTCCAAAATTTCTTTATTTCCCCCTTCTAGTAAAGAATGCTTAAAAAGTCATTGTAAAAATATATTGAAGTGTGATGGGGGTCTTGGCATGAAAATTATCAAATGTGTAGAAAACGTTTGGGGTTGGCAAGAAACTTGTATTCAGTAAACTTGGTTAAAGCGATTATTTACATACAAGAGAATTCTTAAAGTCCTTTACAACACTGAAAAGTAATTATTCCTAGAAATGATTATTAAATAATTATTAAATAATTATATTTAGTTCACCAGTCCATTATATGTGTTTAGAGACTAGAAAAGTGGGGCAGATGTATTTCTTTATAAAGAAACATTAATGATAACAAAAAAAAGTTTCCTGCAAGGAAAGATGTTCGCATAGGAAAATCTTCCCAAAAAATGTCAGGAACAATATTTAAGGGGAGCTTTAAACGTGTATGTTCTTTTTGATATTTCAAGTGTGCAAATCAAAACCAGAAAAATATCTTACAAGATCATCCTAAACATCTCCGCAGTCCCAGGGAACTAGCATCATATATATGACATAATTTTTGGCTAAGCCAGAAAGGACTTTAACCTGACTTTAAAGGCAAGTAGCACATATTTATTTGTAACCACTGAATCAAAAGCATATTGGCTAAAGGCATTTTGTTGAAATCAAAATGTACAAAATTTCATGGAAGGAAAGAGAAAAGAATTATTCTTTTAAAAAAACTTTATCAATGTTTGGGGAAATAAATAATCCAATAAATTCTGTTTGTTTTCATATTCATGTCACATATATGCCAAATATATATATATATATATACCACCTATACTGAAATATAAAATTATGGAGTACAACATAACTATATAATTTAAAAAGATAAGGTGGTGGCCTCCAGTTTCTGGTACCACATGTAAGGAACTTGGAAGTCACCACTTCATCCTAACAATAAGTAAAAAGCTGAATAAACTGAAAAATCAACAACTCTTCTTAAATCCATAAGAGAAATGATGTTACTGGGCAAACCACGGCCCCTAAAATTGGAGAGAAAGACAGGCACGTACAGAGAATAATGACTTACTGGAGCAGCAGCCCACAAGCAAAAACTTCCTTGGGAACCAGTGCCACAGTAGAGAAACCTGAACTGTAGATTACAAATTACTGGAGGCTCCGTATGGACAAATCTGAGAGATTAAAAACTCCAGGGGGACCCAGTCATCCCAGAGACTGCACACTTTTGTGATTATTACCTCATGGAGCTCAGCTTCTCACGGTGAATACTAGAGGAAAATTCCCTTGTGATTCCCATAAGGGAAGGAGGAAAAGACCCATTTAGAAATACACCAGTTCATTCTGTACTTCTCAAAAACGTCTGCCCTCAGGAGAATATATGTAATCACTGCCTATCCTACTAGGGTTTTATCAGAGCCTAACTGACCTAAGTAAAAGGAAATACCCAACTCCAATCAGCTCTAGCCTTCCACATGGAGGAAGAGACATACCCAACAGGTCAAGAAACAGAGCGAGTAAAGTTATCAGGGATAAAGAGGGTCATTATATAATGATAAAGGGGTTAATTTTCCAAAAAGACATAACAACCCTTAATGTGTATATGCCTAACAACAGAGTGTCAAAACACATGAAACAAAAACTGATAAAAGTTTAAGGAGAAATAGAGGAATTCACTAATACAGTTGGAGACTTCAACACCACTCTACCAGAACTGGGCAGACCCAACACGCAGAACATCAGTAAGAACATAGCCGAATTCAACAACATCAAACAACTGGATATAATACACATCTAAAGGCTACTTAATCCAACAAAAGCCAGAATACATATTATTCTCAAGTTACATGGAACATTCACCAAGCTAAACCATAATCTGGGCCATAAAACACACCTTAACAAATTCAAAAGACTAGAAGTCTTACAATGTCTTGAAATGGGGTTGAATTATGAATCAGTAACAGAAAGGTAGCTAAAAAGTCCCAAACACTTGGAGATTCTAAATAACATATGTCAAAAAAAGATCTGAATAAAAATATTTTTGACTAAATAAAAACAAGAACACAACTTAGGAAAATTTGTGATTCAGTGAAAGCAGTGCAAAGAGAGTAACACCACTGAATGAATATACAAGGAAAAAAGCTTTCACTTTAGAAAGCTATAAAAAGAAGAAAAAATTAAATCCAAAGCAGGCACGAGAAAAGAAATAAACTCAGAACAGAAATCTATGAAATTGAAAACAGGAAATAAACAGATAAAAGTCAATGAAAACAAAACATGGTTCTTTGAAAACGTTAATAAAACTAATAAGCCTCTAGCCAGGCTAACTAAGAAAAAAAGAGAAAGGACACAAATTAATAAGACCAAAATAAACAAGGAGACATCACTACGCATCCTCTGGACATTACAAGGATAACAAAGAAATACTGTGAATAACTCTATGCCCACAAATTTGATAACCTAGATAAAATGGATCAATTCCTTAAAGAAACAATCTGCTGAAACTCACACGAAAGATAAATAATCTGTAAAGCTCTATATCTATTAAATAAATTTAATCAATAATTAATAACTTTCCAAAACATAAATCACCAGGCCCAGATGAGTTCACTGGTGAATTCTACCAAACATTTAAGAAATAAATTATACCAAGCCATTTTTCTAAATCTTTCCCATAATATAGAAGCGATAAGAATACTTGTGATATGGTTTGGCTGTGTCCCCACCAAATCTTATCTTGAATTATAGCTCCTATAGTCCCCATGTGTCATGGAAGGGACCTGATGGGAGGTAAATGAATAATGGGGGCAGGTTTCCCCATGCTGTTCTCGTGATAGTGAATAAGTCTTATGAGATCTGATGGCTTTATAAAGGGCAGTTTCCCTGCACACGCTCTCTTGCCTGCTGCCATGTAAGACATACCTTTGTTCCTGCTTCACCTTCTGCCATGATTGTGAGGCCTCCCCTGCCATGTGGAACTGTGAGTCCATTAAACCTTTTTTTCTTTATAAATTACCCAGTGTCAGGTATGTCTTTCTTAGCAGCATGAGAACAGACTAATACAACTTCCTAACTCATTCTGAGGCCAGTATCACCCTAATAACAAAACCAAAGACATTACAAGAAACAAAAACTACAGACTTATATATCTTATAACATAAACACAATAATTATTAACAAAATAGATTCACAAATCAAGCTAGGCGTGGTGGCTTATGCCTATAATCCCAGCTACTCAGAAGGCAGAAGAATCGCTTGAACCTGGGAGGCGAAGTTTTTAGCGAGCCAAGATCGTGCCACTCCAGCCTGGGCGACAGAGCAAGACTTTGTCTCAAAAAAAAAAAAAATATATATATATATATATATATATATGTGTGTGTGTGTGTGTGTGTGAGTGTGTGTGTGTGTGTGTATGTGTGTATATATATAGTATGCATATATATACACATACATATCTGTATATATTCACAAATCAAATCCAACAATGTATAAATATAAGTATACACCACAACCAAGTAGTATTTATCTCAAGCATGCAAGTCTACTTTAATATGTAAAAATAAATTAATCCATCGCATCAATAGGCTAAAGAAAAAAATCATATGATCGTATCAACAGATGCATAAAAAGCATCTGACAAAATCCAACATCAATTAAATCTCTCAGTAAACTAGTAACAAACGGGAACTTCCCAATAAAGAATATCTACAAAATCTCTACAGCTAACATTATTCTTAATGGTGAAAAACCAGCTTCCCACTAAGATGAAGAGCAAGGCAAGAATGTACCATCTCACTACTCCTTTTAAATACTGTACCGAAGTCCTAGCTAATAAAATAATAAAGGGAAATAAAATTACTATGGTTTGAATAATGTGGTCCTTTCCAAAATTTATGTTGAAACATAATCTCCAGTGCAACAGTATTAAGAAGTGTGGCCTTTGGAAGGTGATTACATCACAATCCACTCTCACGAATGCGATTAGCATCCTTATAAAAGGGTTCAAGGGTGAAAAAAGAGTTCTCTTGCTATTCTATCCCTTCTGCCACGTGAGGATGCAGCATTCTTTTCCTCTCAAAGAGGAATATCGGAAAGCACCATATTGAAAGCAAAGAGCAGCCCTCACCAGACACTAACCCTGCCACTGCCTTGATCTTGAATTTCCCAGCTTCCAAGTTGTGAGAAATAAATTTCTGTTCTTTATAAATTACCAAGACTGTGTTACCACAGAACAAATGAACGAAGACCAAAAGCTGTAGTGATTGGAAAGGATGAAATAAAACTGTCTCTGATCAGAGATCACATGAACATGTAGAAAATTCAAAAGAACCAACAAAAAAATTCCTGAAATAAAATGATTATAGCGAAGTTTCAATATATAGGGTTAATATACAAAATTTCATTACTTTTCTGTATAACAGCAATGAACAAGTAAAATTTAAAATTAAAAGTACAATACCATTTACATTAGCATACCCAAAAATAAAATACTTAGGTATATATCTACAAAAAAGTACATCTTTATGAGGAAAATAACAAAACTCTGATGAAAGAAACTAAAGAAAAACTGCATAAGTGGAGACAGATTCTATATTCATAAATAGAAAGATACAATATTGTCACAATATTAGTTCTTCCCCACTTGCTCTACAGATTCAATGAAATCTCTGTTAAAATCTCAGCAAATTATTTTGGAACTATCAACAAACTAATTCCTATGTTTACATGAAGTAGGCAAAAGACTTGAAATATACCACACGACATTGAAGGAGAAAAATAAAGTCGGAGGACTGACATTACCCAACCTCAAGACTTATTATAGAACCACAGAAATCAAAACAGAGTGGTATTTGCAAAAGAATAGACAAATTGATCGATAGAGCAGAATAAAGATCCCAGAAATAGACCTACAAATAGACCTATATATACAAAAAAGACCTATACACACACACACACACACACACACACACACACACACACACACACACACACATATAGTAAAACTGATCTCTGACAAAGGAGCAAAGGCAATGCAATGAAGAAAAGATACCTTTTTTCAACAAATGGTGCTAGAACAACTGAACATCGAATTACAAAAACAAAATTGAATCTAGATACAGACCTTCTATCTTTCACAAAAATTAATGCAAAATGTATCACAGACCCAACGTAAAATGCAAAGCTATAAAACTCCTGGAAGATAACATACAAGATAGTATAGAACAACCTGAGTTTTAGATAAAAATGACAAAGTCATGATCTATTTTAAAAAACTGATGAACTTGACTTCATTAAAATTAAAAAATCTATGCTCCACAGGAAACAATATGAAGAGAATGAAAAGACAAGCCACAGACTGGGAGAAAATATTCGCAAAATACATATCTGGTTATTATCCAAAATTGACAAAGAAACCTTAAAACTCAATATTAGGGAAACAAACAACCCAATTAAAAAGCAGGACAAATACCTTAACAAATACTTCACCAAAGAAGATACACAAATGTCAAGTAACTATAGGAATACATGTTCCACATCATATGGCATCGGGGAAAATGCAAATTAAGACAATGAGATACCACTACACGCCTATGAGAATGGCCAAAATCCAGAACACTGTCAGCATCAAATACTGACAAGGGTAGGCAGCAGCAGGAACTTTCATTCACTGCTATTGGAAACAAAAAGTAATACAGCCATTTTGGAAGACAATTTGGCAGTTTCTTACAAAGCTAAACATACTCTTACCATATGATACAGCAATTTTGCTTCTTGGTATTTACCCAAATAGGTGGAAAACAAGTATGCACACAAAAACCTGCACATGGATGTTTATAGCAGCTCTATTCATAATTGCCAAAACTCAGAGCAACCAAGATATCCTTCTATAGGTGAGTAACTAAACTCTGAAACATGCAGACAATGAAATATTACTCAGTGCTAAAAAGAAATGGGCTATCAAGCCCTAAAGCCATGAAAAGATAAGCAGAAAAATTAAATGTGCATAATTAAATGAAAGAACCCAATTTTAAAATGTTACATACTGTGTGAGTCCAACTATACAACATTCTGGAAAAAACAAAAATACGGAGACAGTAAAAAGATCAATAGCTGCTACCTGGGGTTAAAGGGTAGGGAAAGAGGAATAGAAGGAGCACAGAGGATTATTAGGGCAGTGAAAATATTCCATATGATACTATAATGGTGGACATGTCATTATACACTTATGCAAACCCATAGATTATACAACACCAAAAGTGAACTCTAACTTAAACTATGAATTTTGGATTGTAATGATGTATCAATGTAGGTTAATGAATTGTAACAAATGCATCACTCTGGTAGAGAATGTTGATAACAGAAGGCTATGCCTGTTGAAGGGACAGAAGGTATATGGGAAATCTCTGTACCTTTCACTCAATTTTGCTGTGAACCTAAAACTACTCAAAAACATAAAAACGATTAAAATGTTGTTAAGCCATATATTTAAGATTTGGGTTCTGGACTGTATGTAAGTTACACCTTTAAAAATTAAAATTTTTTAAATCTGGTGGAACATGTACATAGAAAATATTTTGTAATAAGGCCCCCAAAGTAAGAATTTTTTGCAAGTGGAAGATATTAAGAAATAACATTAGGAAACAACCAACCAAAAAAAAAAAAAAAAAAAAACTATAATGAATGATGGCAAAGAAATCAATCCATACAATGAAAAGCTGACTCGTTTAAAATGCATTTTTAAAAGAATATCAAACTTTACTGCATTTCCAGAAACAGCTTAAATGAAACAATAGAATCTAAAGAATATATCGTTAAATATAAAAGTATAAATAGCCTGCATATGAAATATTTAGTAGCAGCTCAAAGCATGCTGTTTCCATGGAGAGATAAATAAAACAAGTGTGGGTGAATTTCATGTATTGTAAATTAATTCAGACATAATTAAAGGACTTAGACTTTGTCTACATAATGCCAGAACAACAATTACAGAGAGAAAATTCAAGCAACCTGTTGTTTAGTCTAACTTACATTAAAAATCATATTTTCCTCCCCACAGAATTAAAATATTTATAGTTGTTCTTTAATTACAAAATAATTGAGACTAAGTATTTCTAAGAAATTCTCTTGATAATCTGATGAACTTTCACCCCAGAAAAAGAATCCTGTGCCAAATTCTGCATGTTAATAATGCAGGGGTTTCATGGAGCCTCATGAAACACACACATATGCCCTACATCAAGAGTCTATGGCCGGGCGCAGTGGCTCACGCCTGTAATCCCAGCACTTTGGAAGGCCGAGGCGGGCGGATCACGAAGTCAGGAGATCAAGACCATCCTGGCTAACACAGTGAAACCCCGTCTGTACTAAAAAATACAAAAAATTAGCAGTGCGTGGTGGCAGGCGCCTGCAGTCCCAGCTAATCGGGAGGCTGAGGCAGGAGAATGGCGTGAAGTCGGGAGGCGGAGTTTGCAGTGAGCCAAGATCGCGCCACTGCACTCCAGCCTGGGCGGCAGAGCGAGACTCCGTCTCAAAAACAAAAAGAATCTATAATATATGTAGTCAGTCAATGTAAGATACCTGATAACTGCAAAGATGTTTTCACAAAACAAAGATAATTTTATTATTATTATTATTATTAATTATTATTATTATTATTATTATTATTATTATTATTATTTTGGGGCAGGGTCTTGCTCTATCACCCAGGCTGGAGTATGGTGGCACTACATCTGCTCCCTGCAACCTCCACCTCCTGGGCTCCAGAGAGCCTCCCACCTCAGCCTCCTGGGTAGCTGGGACTACAGCTGCACACCTCCGCACCCAGCTAATTTTTGTATTTTTTGTAGAGACAGGGTTTTGCCACGTTGCCCACGCTGGTCTCAAACTCCTGAGCTCAAGTAATCCACCTCGGCCTCCCAAAGTACTGGGATTACAGGCATGAGTCACCTCTCCCGGTGACAAAACAAACATAATTATTAATCTAAAAGACATAATTGCGTGGGCCAATTTAACGAAGAAAGTAAACATAACATATTTATACCAGAATAGGCATGTAATATCTGCAGTAAATCTGAATAAGACTCATGTATTTCTAAGGATAAGCTTCCTTTTTCTGAATAATTTCTGAAAGTATCTTCTATATATCCAGTTTTTCTGTACAGGCATAGCTCAGAGATATTGTAAGTTAGGTTCCTGAATACTAAAATAAAGGAGTCACATAATTTTTTTTGGTTTCCCAGTGCATATACAAATTATGTTTACACTAAACTGTAGTCTATTAAGTGTGCAATACCATTATGTCTAAAAAAGCAATGAACATACTTTCACTTTAAAATGCTTTATTGCTAAAAATGCCAATGATTATCTGAGCCTTCAGCAACTTGTAATCTTTTTTGCTGGTGTAGGTTTTGCCTTTGTTGTTGGCTGCTAACTGATCAGAGGGTTGTTGCTAAAGGTTGAGGTAGTTCTGACAATTTCTTAAAACAATAAAGTTTGCCATATTGATTGACTCTTCCTTTCATGAAAGATTTCTCTGTAACATGCCATGACATTTGATAGCATTTTACCCACAGGGGAACTTCTTTCACAATTGGAGTCAATCCTCTCAAACCCTGCTGCTACCCTATGATGTAATATCCTAAATCCTTTGTTGTCATTTCAACACGTTCACCCATCTTCACCAGGGGTAGATTCCATCTCAAGAAACCACTTTCTTTGTTCATCCATAAGAATCAACTCCTCATATGTTCAAGTTTTATTGTAGAGTGCATCTATTTAGTCACCGCTTCAGGTTCCACTTCTAATGCTAGTCTTCCTGCTATTTTCACCAACATCTGCAGTAACTTCCTCCACTAAAGTCCTGAAGCCCTCAAAGTCATCTCTGAGAACTGAAATCAATGCCTTCCAAATTTGTTAATATTGACATTTTGACCACCTCCTATGAATCATCAATGTTCTTAATGGCATCTACAATGATGAATCTTTTCCAGAAGGTTTTCAATTTATTTTGCCTATGTCCCCCAGAGGAATCACTATCTATGGCATCTGTAGCCTTCCAAAGTGTATTTCTTCAATAATAAGACTTGAAATTTGAAATAATTCCTTGATCCATGGGCTACAGAAATGACATTGTGTTAGCAGGCATGCAAACAACATTCATTTCCTTGTACACCTCCATCAGAGCTCTTGGGTGACCATTTTCTTTGTCAAAGAGTGCTACTATTTTGAAAGGAATCTCTTTTACTGAGCAGTAAGTCTTAAATGTTGGCTTAAAATATTCAGTAAACCATGCTTTAAGCAGATGTGCTGTCATTAAGGCTTTGTTGTTCTATTTATAGTACAGATAGAATAGATTTAGCATCCTTTTTAAGAACCCAAGGATTTTCAAAATGGTAAATGAAAACTGGTTTCAACTTAAAGTCACCAGTTGCATCAGCTCCTAACAAGACAGATTATCTTTTGAAGTTTTGGGGCCAGGCATTGACTTCTCCTCTCTAGCTATTAAAGTCCTAGTTGGCATCTTCTTCCAATAAAAGGATATTTCATCCACAATGAAAATATTTTGTTGAGTGTAGCTGTCTTCATTAATTATCTTAGCTAGATTTTCTGAATCTCCTGCAGGTTCTATATCAACACATGCTGCTGGTTTCCTATCATAATAGTGAAAGTATTTATAGTTGGCCATCAATTTCCATGGGTTCCACATCCAGAGCTTCAACCAACCACAGTTTGAAAATATTTTTTAAAAACCTGTTTCTGTACTGAACATGTACAGACTATTTCCTTGTCATTATTCCCTAACAATATAACTATTTCCACAGCATTCACATTGCATTAGATATTATAAATAATCTAGAAATGATTTAAAGTATACAGGAGGATGTGCATAGGTTGTATGCAAATACTACACTATTTTACACCAAGAACTTGAGCATCCGTGGATTTTGGCATCCATTGGAGGTCCTGGAACCAATCCTCCCATGGATGCCAAGGGACGACAGTCCATGTCTCCTGATTATGAATCTATGCCTTGCAAAACTTTTCAAATATAAGAATGCTAACTGAACTTCACATATGTCCAATGACTTACTGTGCTCAAACTCTGATTTTATTCTTTAGAATGCAAACTTCTAAGGATAAAATAAATCTGTAAAATCTTTTTAAAGGATTCCACCAAAGTCCCAACAACAGAATGCTAAATAAATATTACCTAATAATTATTACATCTTCTGAAATGATAAAAAAAAAATTCGTTACCAATTTCTGAAGCTTTTCACAGCCAGTCAATTTCATTCTACTCTTCTTTAATGCTGCCCGGCCACATCCAATTTTCTCAGTTCAATTGCATTGCCTCACTATCTCGATTTAATTTACTTTGACCTTTACTGAACGATCTCTAGAGAAACAATGATATGGAATTTCTTCATATTACACTTCAGCTTTACATGTCTTGTGGATTATATTCCACCAAAACATAAAACCAAGACAACTAATAAACCCATAGAAATTACCTTGGAGTCTTTGGTCAGGGTCCATTTTAAGGCATCATAGTCCTCTGGCCCTGGTTGAATCTGTAGCTAACCATTCAAACGAAAGTTGGGTTTTTTTAATGACTTCGCTATCGGTTTGAAATTGCTAGACACTATCAGAACAGACAGTCATGCTTTTTAAAATACAAACTCTGAGTATATATTGTCGTCTAAATAACAAAGGAGACTGTCAAGGGCAGGGAAGATGATACAAAGTGATAAAGACATTTCTGTGAAGTGTTATTACCTCTCATAATTTGCCATCAAGCCACAGAATGGTCACAATTGGGTAAAACTGTCTACAACTGCTTGCAAGCCTTCTTGTAAGAATACTAGCAACATAGCAGCTCACAATTACCAGCTAATAATATAAAGATAACATAGCTGACATGGAACATTTTCTTAGAAGATAAGAAGAATTTTTACAATCCAGCTCCTAAACCTTTCATTAAATCACAAACTGTGGCTAAATAAAGGACATTGGAATAACCAGAATTACACTACCTCACTAAACAGAAAGCCATCAAATTTCTCATAGCTATCATAGTCTAACCTAAAATTATTTATAAGTAACCAAATTTATTTCATAGCAGCCACAGAACCAGAGCTACTGATAATAATGTTTTACAAAAAATTAAAAAAACAATATATAGATGTCTGATACCTATTCCTCACTTACCTACACCTTCTTCTGAACAAAGCTGTGGTTAATTATCTGCAAAGCAGCAAAATACATACAGGACTTGGCCTGTATCTCATCCAAAATGGAGATAAGTAACATACTGAAAGTATTTATCATAAGTTTTCACTGTTTTCCTTATGTACAATGATAATGGAATTGTGTAATTCCTGTAATGTTGTCTCAATATTCCATTACATTGATTAAATGTTTAGAATGTGTAACCACTGATTACTGTGTTAGTAAACATCTATGTCTCAGTAACTCAGAAGTTTTCATGAACTTCTTTGGAGATGTTTGTCAAAATTACTCTTTGAGGGGCACTTAACAATCAATTTCAGAGTGTTTCAAATGTTTACATGAATCAATTTTGACACGATGGGCTTTTTAAAGTTGTTTTATAATGTACAACAATTATCTATCCATCTAGTCTCCTAACATGTTTCAGGCACTGAGGTGGATGTTAAATGAAGCTAAATAGAAGACAGAAACTTTTCCCACACTTAGCAGAAAATACATATTTTATTTAGGTCCAAAATCTACTACAACTTTAATATATTCAATCTGTGAGTGAGAGCTCAAAAAAACAGAAGAAACATCAGATTGCTATGACATATCTCCTTGAGGAAAAAAAGTATGACGCCAATTGGTAAAAAATAATTAAGTACAACTATCTTATTTTCTCTTGAAGTGACTCCTGCTCTGAAACAAAATTAAGATATGTAAGCAACACTATTTTGCATTACTGAAGTCTAGCTCACAAAGTGTTTCAGTGACCTAATTGAGTTACATAGCAAAATAATTTCATATCCTTAGTATCAGAAAAGACAGGAAATGATGCATAATGCCTAACCATGAATATAAGGCACTGAGGTGGCTAGAACAAGTAGTTGCCATTTCATGTAGTTCATTAAGAGTCAGCAAACATGGAAAGATACAACCAATGGCTCATTTAGTTTATTTAATGCCTAAACACCCTAGAACAAAAATAGACTGTTATAAAATCATGTCTAACAGAAAGTTGACTCATAATTCTATCTTCCAGAGCATTAATTAATATGACAATCACTCTAATGTCAGACTCAGTGTCTTCGTCAGATAAAGCTGCAATAATATAATAGATTGGGTGGCTTAAACAACAGAAAATTTATTTTCTCACAGATATGGAAGTTGAAAGTTATAAGGTCAGGTGGTAGCATGGTCAGGTTCTAATGAGGGCACCGTTCTATCAGACCAGGGCTCCATCATTATGACCTCATTTAACCTTACTCACTTCTTTAAAGTCCTTATCTCTGATACGGTTACATGAAGGGTTAGGGCTTCAATATATGAACTTTTGGGGGCAACACAATTCAATCCATATCACTTAGAGAACTGGGATCAAGAATTTATCAATGACAAAAAAGAAGCCCAAATAAACCAAGACCCTGTGAAAGTTGCAGATACCAGTATGGAATCACTCATGGCCAGTCAAACAAATTAGAGCCAGGAAAGCACAAAGGAGTGCAGCTCATGCTTACATGTCTGAGATAAGAACTGTCTCAAAAACTTCCTAAAATAACCCCATGAGAAATTCCATCATGTCCTTAATACAGCTCATGCTTTTCATGACGTATGTTTTGCATGTATGTACAGATCTCTATGACGAGGTTTATCACCAGTTATTTTTTAGAACTGCAGCAACACAGATAAGATGCTTTTAAAAGAACACTTGCTTACACCTTATACAAAAATTAACTCAAGATGGATTAAAGACTTAAACATAAGACCTAAAACCATAAAAACCCTAGAAGAAAATCTAGGCAATACCATTCAGGACATAGGCATGGGCAAAGACTTCATGACTGAAACACCAAAGGCAATGCAACAAAAGCCAAAATAGACAAATGGGATCTAATTAAACCCAAGAGCTTCTGCACAACAAAAGAAGCTATCATCAGAGTGAACAGGCAACCTACAGAATGGGAGAAAATTTTTGCAATCTACCCATCTGACAAAGGGCTAATTTCCAGAATCTACAAAGAACTTAAACAAATTTGCAAGAAAAAAACAACCCCACCAAAAAGTGGGCAAAGGATATGAACAAAAACTTCTCAAAAGAAAACATTTATGCAGCCAACAAACATGTGAAAAATAATCTCATCATTATTGGTCATCAGAGAAATGCAAATCAAAACCACAATGAGATACCATCTCACACCAGTTAGAATGGCGATCATTAAAAAGTCAGAAAATTACGGATGCTGGTAAGGCTGTGGAGAAATAGAAATGCTTTTACACTGCTGTTGGGAGTGTAAATTAGTTCAATCATTGTGGAAGACAATGTGGCGATTCCTCAGGGATCTAGAACCAGAAATACCATTTGACCCAGAAATCCGGTTCCTGGGTATATACCCAAAGGATTATAAATCATTCTACTATAAAGACACATGCACATGTATGTTTATTGAGGCCCTATTCATAATAGCAAAGACTTGGAACCAAATCAAATGCCCATCAATGATAGACTAGATAAAGAAAATGTGGCACATATACACCATGGAATACTATGCAGCCATAAAAAGGATGAGTTCATGTCCTTTGCAGGGACATGGATGAAGCTGGAAACCAGCATTCTCAGCAAACTAACACAAGAACAGAAAACCAAACACTGCATGTTCTCACTTATAAGTGGGAGTTGAACAATGAGAACACATGGACACAGGGAGAGGAACATCACACACTGGGGCCTGTCGGGGGTTTGAGGGCTATGGAAGGGATAGCATTAGGAGAAATACCTCATGTAGATGACAGGTTGATTGGTGCAGCAAACCACCATGGCATGTGTATACCTATGTAACAGAACTGCACATTCGGCACATGTACCCCAGAACCTAAAGTGTAATTTAAAAAAAAGAACACTTGCCTAGTAACAGCAACTCCACCAATGAACTGACACCAGCTCCATTTCTGAGCCTCCTGAACCAAAGAACTGTTGTTTCCAAGCAGCTTATATTAACTTCTTTTTGCCAAATAAAAGCTTCCCCTTCCACTCCCTTCTTCAGGTGCACCTATGGCTTGCCATAGGTGTACCTGAATCCTTTTTTGCTTACTCCTGAATAAATTCATTGTATTAGGAGATATGTTTCTCTGATGTCTTTTTTTAGGGTGACAATTCATTTGCCTGGGATTCTCCTAGCTATGGCTGAGACACAGCAATTCTTATCTTTATACATGTAAGTTTATCCACACAATCTCAAGAAGATACAGATTTTCAAATCTTTTGGCAGATTTCTGCAAATGAAAATTACACAATCCAAATACAATAAGGAGAGAACTTTATTAGGATTATAACAGAAACTTAAGTGTTAGTAGTATAACACACACCTAAATATTAGTTCCTGTACAGCAAATGTAGTAAAAATAATTAATGTCTGGATACTAAAAGCATCATCAAGGAGATATTAGGCAAATGACATTAGGGGTCTCTCATTAAAATCTTAAGAGAGAAAGGAAACATAGATACTATCAATTGTATTGCTTATCATTAGACCTTTCTTTACTAGGCATGCGCTAAATGGTGAAAAACTCAATTTCTCTCAAATTAATCTATAAATGTAATGTAATCTTAATCAAAATTCTAGTTGAATATTTTGAAGAACTCAACAAACATATGCAAATTTATGTAGAATAATAGAGATCTTTATATAACTAAATTACTTAAAAAGATATGTATGGCACAATAATATTTATGTAAATGTGAAATGGATGCAAAATGTTACAAATTTTACAAGGATATACCTATACATAAAGCAGAAAATTGAGTGGGAGTATTGGAGTGGGAGCCAGTGACAAAAAAAGAAGTGATAAATAACATATGAATAAAGAACAAAAAGAAGGACTTTGCAGAGAGAGAGGATGATAAAGGCTTTTAAACCGAGGATGTGAGGAATATCATTACTCAATTCTCCTATTTAGAGCAACTCTTAAAATAAAATGAATAAAATCAGATTCTTTTTGTAATAAAATGAAAGAACACTTTTAACGTCATAACTTATTGACCAAAAGAATATAAATAGGTATGACCAGTTCTTTAGGCACTAAATCAACCAGGGCTGATCCAGAAATACTTTGGCAATTACATTTAAAGAAAACAAAATTAAAAATGTAAAAAATAGGCTGGGGTCTGAACTACCCTACAAATAGGTCAATGAAATATTTGGGATCTTATGTTCTAACAAAAAGGTGAGAAGAAGGTGAAGAAATATTTTTGGAATTGCTGCTATATGCAATAATTACCAAAAAGTAAAAGAAGAAAATTTGAGCAGAGAAACAAGAAAAAGTCTCAGAACATTTAACTACCAGCCAGGGATAGTGGGGAATGAATAAAAGGGATAATTTCCTAATTATAATTACAGAAAAGTCTAAATCATCAAATATCAGAAACTTATTAAGTAAAAAGTAATAAGCTATATAATAAATTTTGTGCACTACATTTTAATCAAACTTTTTATTTTGAGATAATAATAAATTCACATGCAGTTAGTTGCAAGAAATAACAGAGATCTTGGATGCCCTTTACTCATTTCTCCAATGGTTACATCTTTAAAAACTGTAGTACAACACTGGATACAATATTGACATTGATAAAATCTATCACCTATCTGATTTTCCTGGTGGTACTCATCTGTGTGTGTGTGTGTGTGTGTGTGTGTGTGTGTGTGTGTGTGTGCGCGCGCGCGCGCATGTGTATGTTTTTAGTTCTGTGCAACTTTTTCACACATGTAGGTTGGCATATCCACCATCATAATCAAGAGACAGAAATGTTCCCTTACCAAAGAGTCCTGGTGTTGCCCCTTTATAATCACATACTTCCCTGCTTGCTCCTCCCCCAACCTAACCCATGGCAACCACTAACCTGTTCTTTTTTTAATTCAAAAAATGTTATATAAATTGAGTCATACAGTATCTAATCTTTCAGGGCTGTTGTTATTCACTCAGCACAATTCTCTACAGATGCATCCAAGTTTTGCATGCGTCAATAGCTCCATCCTCTTTATGGACCAGTAGTATTCCATATGGATGTAGCACAAGCTGTTTAACCATTCACCCAGTTAAGGAAATCTGGGTTGCTTTTGGTTTTTAGCCAATATGAATAAAGCCATCATGCATATCCCAGTATAGGTTTTTGTATGATCATAAGTTCTTATTTCTCTGCGATAATACCTAAGAATGAAATTTCTGGGTCATCTGGTAATTGCCCACAACTTTCGGGCACATTCATTCCTGCTCTTTGGAAGATAAATTGGAATACATTCTTTGCAAATCAAATTAACAGTGTGCATTAAGAAACTTAGATATATTCATATCCCTTGAGTCAAGTCAACTAAGCTAATAATCAGAAAAGCAGGTATACATTGATTTATAAAAGTTACTTGGTAAAAACATACTTATACTAAACAATGAAAATATTATCAATTCCATCAATAAATTTATAATTAAGTAAGTTATAGTATATCCTTATGATAAAAATCTGTAGGGACATAGTAAATAATGTTTTCACGTACATCTGTGGCATGAAAAAAGCTCAAAATATTAGTTTTAAATAAAAAATCCGAAACTATACGTAGTATGATCCCTATTATATTTCAAAATGCATGTAAAGGGCCAGAAATAAAACAATATTGTAACATCCCCTTGGCTATGTGATTAGGGGCAGATTTACCATTCTTCTAAATTGTTTATATATATAATAAGTCTCCCACACAGCTCTAGGAACATTTTTTTGTAAACAGGAAAAAAGGCATAGAACTTATTTTTAAGGTTTTTAAATTAAAACCAGAATATCTTTGTGAAAACTACTAGTTAGTTCTGGCTTATCCATGACTATGGATCCATGACAATATACATCTATCACAATTCATTCCCCACTTCTTTCTAGGCACAGGCCTATATTCCTTTTCTCAGTTTCCCTTGCAGTTAATCTGGATATGTGACTATAAAATGTGAATGGAAATTATGCATACTGTTCTCAGGTCTGGTCCATAAACTCCCTTGCACAATACTCCACTCTTTGTATCTTCTTACATTGGCTGAAATGGCTGAGACCCACGAAGCCATACATCAGCCTTCGTCACAGACCCCCATCATCCCAATTTGAAACATTGGCTGGGAACTGTTTCCTGAGAAAGACTTCAACTTTGCTTGTGCTAGTACATGTTGATGATATTTGTTACAGCAACATAACCTACCCTAGCTAATATAATGACTGCGAGAGAAGGGGACTTACCACTTGCACCAAAACCAGTCCGCTGAATGTATGGGTAGTTATCTGATTGTGCCCTTAGTTGTCCATGAAAACTAACATTGCCTCCAGGGCTCCACTGTTAAGATGCAGACATACATTCTAGCACATAGTTGAAGTTCAGTAAGTTTGTATTAAAGAAAGGAAGAAAGAGAGGGAGGAAGGAAGGGAAGGAATAAAGGGGAGAAGAGGAACCTGAAGAAGAAAAACAAACTCTTAGGAAAAATGGGTAACATACTGAATACAAGCTGTACAATTTAATGTTTTTACCCAAAGCTAACCTCACTATATATAAAAATGCATTAAAAATGTTTAAAGTTCCCACAATAGCCACTTCTACTGAAGACTACTAGAAAACTAAGCCCAAAGTAAGAGAAAATTCTTGATGATCCAGGAACACAGAAAACAAAAACCATTGTGAAAGCCACACATCATGTTAAACCCACTTTAATCACTTTGTTTACACTCTTTAGTCAAACACATCAGTAATAAAATTAACTAATTTGTACTGAAGGCTCTCCTTCTTTCCTGCTTCCTCCTCTGAGAAGATATCAATTAGCAAAGAAATGAACAATAAACAGAAGCAGCAGAAGTTAAAGCACAGGATTTAGGTAATCCTTAAATTCGACAATCATCCTTTGAATCCCCAAACATTGGTTTTGCATGTAAATTACAATTTTAAAATCCCAAGAGATATAAGGCCTGAGAGTTTCACAAAATGACACCAAGTTGTATTTACAGCACCTAATATTTTTGTTCTACTATCAAGAAGAAAGAACCTTATTTTTGTGTGTGCACAAACATGAACAATGCTTTGGAAATACATGTTTTGTAAAGTCCTTTTTAAAGCAAACTATTGAAAACTATACATAAATACATCAAATTTGCATTTAGCTTGAGAATTTAGAAGTTTCTAAAATAAAATTCGAAGTTAGAGCACATATTTAGATTATATTTTAGATGGCAAAATAAACAAATACTCTAATATTTCTGGTATTCCAATTAATCACTTGCATCCAATTGATTGTTCTAATTTTTGAATTCATATCGAATATTTGGAAGAACTAATGTTTATCGCTGAGAATTAGTCTGAGTAGAAATCCAAAGCTGCAGGAAATGTGTACTCCATTGTCACATCCCTCCAACAAACTAGCTGCTAAAAGAAAATAAAAATCAATACAAGTTTTATATTGAAAATCACCTGAACTCCTTCTCTATACTCTATAGCTCATATTAACTCACTGGTTCTTACTAATTCATACCTAAATTTCATATCAACTCCCATCTTTTTTTTAACCAGTTCTCAATGCAAATCCATCCTCAAAAATATAAGATTAAATTCTCTCAAAAACAATTCACATTTCAACTTAGAATTCTGCCTGCCACTTTAAAAATATTCAAAAACACATTGAGCCATTTACTATTTCATGGATCTTTCCAGCATTTTTCAAACAAATCTATGGAGAAAAGGTCAAAATTCCATTTGAATCCAAACCTTTTCCTCTGACCCATATAAGCATTACCTTATTTAAAAAAATACATTCTCCCCAGAACCAAATAAACTGCTCTGAGGTTCCGGGGATAGCAGAAATCTCTATTCTGTACTATCTTCCATCTACAGACGCTCATGAACTAAATTTCCCTTTTAAATTTGAGAAAACTGCAGTGGGGTGAGGTTTAACCCTGCAGTTCTCTATATTCCATCATTATGAAGGCTTGAGAAGAAGCTCGGCACAATCCCGTCAATGAAATAGATTAAATGATTTATCCATGCGCTAACAGCACTTGGATGCCATAATAATGAAAATAAAATATCAACCTAGAAAGAGAAAAGAACACTACTGTACAAAAAGAAAATTGTTAACTGTGCCCTTTAATGAAACCTTCTGTTTCTCTATTTGACTAAAGTTATGTCTACACAGCATCAGAACAATCAGCTCATCAGTGAAAAATGTTGTTAACCAAGTAAGAGTTTGATCTGCCTGCTTCCAAAAAACCTATACTGATTTCTACCACTGATTCACTCATAAAAATTAAGTATTTTGTATCAAACAAACACAAACTATTTGCCTTCAGCAAACACATTGTGGTGACATTTTCCAAACCTAGGGAAACATATTGGTTTTAGACACAGTACCAGCATTCTATACACAGTTACAAATGTAAGTTGATGTTTTGCTTATGTTGAATTTTTTTCAAAAAATATATATATAAGCACTCAAATGTTTTAATACAATTTGTACTGATCTATGAAACACACAAACACATTGTGTTAGCTCATTTGCACTGCTATAAAGGAATGCCTGAAGCTAGACAATTTATAAAGAAAAGAGATTTGGTTCATGATTGTACAAGCTGTACACAAAGCATGGCACCAGCATCAGCATCTGGTGAGAGCCTCAGGCTACTTCCACTCATGGCAGAAGGTAAAGAGGAACTGCCATGTGCAGAGATCACATGATGAGAATAGAAGTGAGAGAGGGGGAAGATGCCTGCCTCTCTTTAACAACCAGTTATTATGGGAGCTAATAGAGTGAGAACTCACTCAGCACCATGAGGAAAGCACCAAGCTGGTCAGTCATGAAGGATCCAACAGCAGGAACCAAACACCTCCCGCTAAGCCCCATCTCCCAACACTGCCACACTGGGAATTAAATATCAACATAGGATTTGGAGGGGTCAAACAAACCATATGCAAACTATAGCACACATAGACATCAAAGCACAGCTCTTCAAAATACAAATCCAGTACCTAAGTGAGGCTAGACAGGTGTAGACCTACTTTGCTATGTAAAAAAGCATGACTTGCTTCATCTCAACATTATTTAAGTTAAAATACTCAAGACTATCCCACTAAATTATTATTAATTAAATTCCAAACAGATTTCCTATAGGGGAAAATACTTTATGCTTGAAGGCCAAAGTGTTCCTTAGCCACAACATAGAAAAAGTACTAAATGTTATTCAGCAACCATAAAGTATAATCTGGCTAAAGACTGAAATAGTGCTAATGTTTGCTGAGTCATTGATTTGAATCAGGTAATGGAAAAAGAAAAAAAAAAAAAAAAAAGGAAAGAAAGAAAGAGAGAGAAAGGAGGAGGGAAGAAGAAAGGAGACAGAACCAGTGAGAGAGAAAGCAAAATCTATTTGTAGGGGAGACAGGCAAGTAAAACAAGCAACTGTGTAGTAAGTATATTACATTGAATACTATGGGAGCATATACTAGGGGATCTTAACATACATGAAGATATCAGTATCTATACAGATTTTCATCGAGTGACATGCCCTTGAACTTCATGGGTCACACGAGCCTTCACCTACTCCCACCAAATATCAAGTATAGTGCCACTCCTAATGTACATAATGTAAAAATGACTCTACTTTAAACGGTTTTTATGCAGACAAAATTCAGCTACTGAATTACTCTGATGCCATCAGTAAATGGTGATAACAGTCAAGTGGGCAGACATTTAGTTACCTTATCATGTTATAAACAGTCTTCAGTTGGCTTGGTGTTCCTACGTTTGATTTTGAGGTATTTTAAGAATGTTACTACCCATGCTACATCCAGTAAGTACAAATACAACAAATACAACGTTAAAAAGAGAAATTATTGCAAAGAAAATTAAATAAAAATAAAAAGAGAAATAATTACAAGGAAAATTAAATAAATACAATATATTAAAAACTGAAAATCTGCGAAGAGAAATAATTACAAAAGAAAATAAAGATAATATTTTAAAAATTGAAAATATGAGAAGACTAAAAATGTTTCATGGGTGTTTGCAATTTTGCAACAGTATAAAGTATTTTGAAAGACAAAGAGTAAGTCACAAAGGGACTTCCAGTTTCAGTTCTAACACGTAAAGACCTTGCAAGTTGTCACTCCACCTTCCAAAAAGAAAAAAAAATGAACAAACAGAAAATCAACAACTTTTCTTGAATCAGACAGTGCAAGCAAGAAGAGAGTAGGTTGAAACATTTTCTGTTTCTGAAAAGAAAAAGAAAAAGAAAAACAAACATCCACGACGGGGAACAGGGAAAGTAAGGGGAAATTTTTAAAAACGCCGACCTAGAATTGTATGTGCAGCAATCCTGCAAAAGTAAAGAAGAAATAAAGACTTTTGCAGACAAACAAAAGCAGGAAACACTAGGAAATGTTTTAAAAAGTTCCTCAGGAAGAAGAAAAATTAAACAAATCAGAAACTTGGATCTTTTTGAAGAAAGAAAGAGAGTTGGAGAAAGAATGAAGGTAAAATAAAATATTGTAGTCTCCTTATTCTTAATTGACTTATTAGACAACTTTATTCAAAGTAATAATAGTAACAATGTAAACGATGTATTGCTTGAATATAGCCTATGGATCAAAGCATATGGATAAGTGACATGAATGGCAGCAACGTTATAGGGGACAGGGAGGGAGGGATTGGGCATACTCTGTTACAAGGTATCTGTACTACCCAAGAAACAATATAGTGTCATTTGAAAGTGAATTTAGTTGTAAATACGGGTTGAAAAATCTAGGGCAACCACTAAAAAACCACAACACACGTAAAAGTGCCACATTGTGCAACTGACAATCTCACAGGTAAAAGTGCCACATTGTGCAACTGACAATCTACCAGCAAGAGATTAAAAAATACTTTGTAAAATGTAGTTAGAACATTGCCTAATTTTAATCCTGGGCAAGGTAAAAAGTCTATCCAAGAACATGAAGGAAACATGGTGATTATCTCGCTGTAAATTCAGTAGCCATTGAAACATTTCTAAGTTACTTCCAGAGAACATAGGAAAAGGGGGTTTCTTGTTTCAACCCGATTTTAATAAAAATGAGCCATGTAAACAAGTGAAAAAGAACTATGCCTGATTTTAAGATTTCACACTATTTGTGCATTTTAAATCTCATAACTGCTTGTTGGAAAGGCAGTTGAGCATTACAAGCTGAAACCCCTTAAGCCACTTTGGATTTAAGAACAACTGAAAAATAGCCTTGTGGGACCTAACCTGAAATAGAGGATCTTCTATACACATAGCATTTTTATCTGTCGTGGTTACTGCCACTCTCACTGTAAAAAAGAAAAAGAAGGCCGGGCGCGGTGGCTCAAGCCTGTAATCCCAGCACTTCGGGAGGCCGAGACGGGCGGATCACAAGGTCAGGAGATCGAGACCATCCTGGCTAACACGGTGAAACCCCGTCTCTACTGAAAAATACATCTAACTAGCCGGGCGAGGTTGCGGGTGCCTGTAGTCCCAGCTACTCGGGAGGCTGAGGCAGGACAATGGCGTAAACCCGGGAGACGGAGCTTGCAGTGAGCTGAGATCGCGCCACCACTGCACTCCAGCCTGGGTGACAGAGCGAGACTCCATCTCAAAAAAAAAAAAAAAAAAAAAATCCACGAAGGGGAACAAGCGAAAGTAAGGAGATAAGATACATAAAGGACATGATCAAAATGCACTAACATCAACACACTAATTTGTGACTCTGATTATAAAGACAGCTGTTTAAACACTAGTCACAAAAAGTATTCCTTTGATTAAACGTAAAAAGACAAAAGATTTAGTTGACAATTTAGTCATAAGCATAAAGTACTTTTTGGTTAGATATTAAGATTATTTTGAGAATCATAAATGACAACAGCTGTTATATCAATCCTGTTTATTAGTTGTTCAGGAAAAATCAAAGATTTATTTAGCAAAGTCCAAAACTTTCATGGTTGCAAATTATCAGTCTATCAGTCTATACATGTAAAACAAATGTTATAATTTACTGACTCTAATTCACATTGATAAAATCATACCTATCTCATTTGGTTGTTGAGAATATTAAATATAAGTAAGAAATCAAAGCAGGTAGCCCTGGGCCTGGATCATAGTACAGACTCTCAAATATCAGCGGTTATAAATACGGAAGGGACTTCAAGATATCCTTTATGTTCCTGCTTAAAGATTGTGCTTACACCAGATGAGCCATATTTTAACAAGAGTGAAATGCAGTTTTCAAGTACACATGTACATAGATGTATATGTATTTTTTATATAAAGGTAGCATACCAAAATTTGCATCAAAGAAGAATAAGTAGCAAATTAGCGTAGCAGGGTTCTGTCATGTTTTTATCGACTGCTAAGTAAACTGACTCGTTGGTTTGGTCCAGATATATCTTGACTACAGACATCATCACAGGAAAACCTGGGCTGAGTCTGCTCTTTCATATGAAAGACAACAATTTATAAACGCTTGCAGAAATAAAACATTATGATGATATGAAAAAATTAGAAGGTACAAACTAGAAATTGCAGAACTGAGTATCGATCATTCCTAAATTAATTTTTAAAACATTTAATGAGAATCTATTATGTAATTAAAATGTTGTTCTAGAAACTAACTGGGAATACAAGATGAAAAACAAAACAAGACAATTAGGCCCATGCCTTCATGTCACTAACATCTTAGTGAGGACACAAGACAATAAAGAAAAAAATCATTATAGATAGTAGTGTTATAAAGAAAATAAAGAGAGCACTGAGACTGGGCTACTTCTGTTTCACATAGATCAACAGAAATGTCCCTCTGAGTGGTTGATATTTGAGCTAAAATCTGAGCACTATGAAGCCATTTAAAGAGTTAGGGAAAGAGCATTTCAGACCAAACAAGCAGCATATTCAAAGGCCCTGTGACAACCAGGAGGAGCTTAGCATATTAGGAAAAGATGCAAGATTGGGGCAGCTGGATGAGACTGCTTGTGGTACAGAGTGGTAAGACAAGGGGTTGGAGGTAAACAGCAGCCAGATAGATCAGGCAATGCTTTTAGAAATTAGCAAAGCCCATCAAGGAGAAGTGGGTACCATGGGCAGACAATAATGTGATTCCTCTCCAAATTTAAATTCTCATAAAATTAATTTAAACATTCTTTAAGCATTTAGTAGGAATTACTGCTCTGGGTAAGAACAGACAAGGAGAACGAAGGGTACAATGCCCCGTTTGCATGCCCGGCTCTGCAAAACATGCCTGCAGTTCACTAGTTCTCCCTGGAGGACACTGTAGGGACCATCTGTTGTGATGGAGCACACCATAGATTTACTTGCAACCACTTGTGTTCTCTCCTTGAAAAAAATTGTGGTAAATGCAATTTTCTCTATTTATTACATTTGCAGTGACATTGCAGAGCCCCACATGGAATGCAATACTTGGCAACTGTCCAATTTGCCTTCCCTTTAATTCTGCTCTTTGAAAGAAAATAGTTTATGCAACACACCATTTTTTTAAAAAATCCTACTCTTAATGCATAATTCTACATATTTACTTGTAAGGAGACAACAGAACTCAAATTTGTTTGCATATTCTTCCTCACCATGGACATCAGACACACATAAACACACACAAATTCTCTCTTCCACATATATGCACACACATGCACACACAGACATTACACACACATAGACATTACAGATAATGTCACATTAATTTCAAATTCACAAAAAAAGAAAGGAAATTTTCAATAGTTATTGGTGACAAGACCTGTGAATCTATTAGATCACTTACTCAGGCAAACAACTGAAGACAGAAAAGATTTATTGTGCACAATTCACCTCATGACAAGTAAAAAAGGTTAACAGCTTTTTATCTTTCTTTCCAGTCAATGAATTACAAGGTAGTTACCAACTCAAATGTACAATGTACCTAGCATTTCAAATAATCAATATCAGAAAGCCAATAAAATCTTAATTTACTATTTTCTGGGATATACAACTTCAAAGTGGGCAATATATTTAGAAATCTGATATTTAACCTAAATTTGATGCTGCCCAGGTATAAAGCAAAATAATTATTGTCTGTGTATTTCATCTTTAATATAAGATTATAATTACATTCATTTATTATATATTGAATTCCTACATGCAAAACAGTTTAGAAGACACTGGGTACATATTGGTGGATAAAAGAGGCATTGTCTCTGCCTGCATGGATCTTTCAGTCAAATCACTGGACCAAAAAACAAATGTGATTATATATTCTTATGTTTGCTCATGTTTTTTGTCCAATGTTCATCTTCAAAAACATGAAGAAGCATAAGAATATATACTCACAAATTGGCATATGTTGGTCAAAGGCTACAAACTTTCAGTTATAACATGAATACGTTCTAAGAATCTAATATACAGCATAATGACTATAGTTAACAATACTGTATTGTATACTTAAATTTGCTAAAAGAGTAGATTTTAGATGTTCTCTCCACCACCACTGTAACAAAAAAATGGTATCTTGGTGAGGTGATAGATGTTTTAACTAATTTAATTGTGATAATCATTTCATAATTCCATATATCAAATCATCATGTCATACACCTTAAATTTATATAATTTTATTCATCAGTTACACCTGAATCAAGCTGGAAAAACACTGGCATAGTGCAATGTGGAAAACAAACAACAGACAATAAAGGCATGTGGACTCCCCCGGTAAAGTGGTCAAGGAAGGAAATCAAGTATCAGTTGAGATCTGAAGGACAAAAATTAAGTTAGTGATGCTAAAAAGAGGTAGAAGAGTATTTTAGGAATCAAGAACAGTATATGCAAATCCCTGAAGCAGAAAAAAGGTTTACACATCTGAGGAAATAAAAGGAAAATGGAGTGGCTAGAACACAGTTTGAAAGAAGAGAATAACATGAGTTCACACCACAGAGAAGCCACATTTTATTTTTTTAAATCTGAGCTTAGTCTTGATGGCGTTTATCTACCAAAAGTAAATGAGTTAAATGTTACCTCCGCTGCTTTACTCACAAGGACAACTGTGAAGATGTCCAAGAAAATATATTAAAGCACTTTAAAAACTGAGATGTGCTAAACCACAGTTCAAAAAATTATAGGTGGACTCATTGGGCAATAGATAAACTAGCTAACACCTAACCTCAAAAATCTCTGACATACAATTACATTTTTATAAAGCTCAGAAACAAGTAAAAGTAAACAAATGTATTTACAGATATATACATTAGGGGAAGGCCATTAAAAAAACCACACACACACACACACACACACACACACACACACGCACACACCAGGGCAATAACACCAAACCGAAAATGGTTATTTCAGTGGGTGGAACAGTAGAGAACTGGGAAGAAAGTGAAGAAAGTGGATTCAGGGAGTTTCCCCGTATAAAATTGGGAATATTTTAACTGTTACATTAGGCGGTGGATTCACAGGTTATTATCTTATTTATGCTTCATAACTTGCATTTATATTACATATAGATTATATTCTTTTGTCTGTATAAAATATTACTTAGTAAAAGATAAAAAGAAAAACTTCTAGTGGCTTTTGTCATTAAGTATTAAATCACATTCCACCAACTCAAAATTTATAATACATTAACATGGGTGGAGTGTAAATGTATTAACCATTGAAAGTGTAAACATGATTATGATTTGAGGGAAATTTTCATCTATTAAAAGAAACTGAACCATGTTTAATAGCTTAAACATTTCCATTTGTTTAAACATTTCCATTTGTTTATCATTTAGATCTTATAATTACAAATGACACTTAAATAGACACTAAAGCAGTC
Source organism: Piliocolobus tephrosceles (assembly GCF_002776525.5). NCBI lineage: Eukaryota > Metazoa > Chordata > Mammalia > Primates > Cercopithecidae > Piliocolobus > Piliocolobus tephrosceles. The sequence continues at coordinate 96,677,991 of NC_045446.1, forward strand.
CCTGTAAGCTGCTTCCTGATACCATTTTGTTAGCAGCTCAAGTAAACAGCAGAACATTAAGTTGTTGGTTTCTTTCACAGTACTGAATAAAGTCGATCATAATAACAAAATCGTATTTCTTTTTTAAAAATCTGTACTTCATGGGTTTCTTTTATTCTAATTGTCCTTATAATAATTACTCTCAAATAATGGTAATTCAGTGCTTCATTAACTATTGGAAAGCAATGACATTCTAGTAATGAAAAGCGATGGAGTCTCTGCTTTCTCTGAAATTGTCTCATATTCAGAATCCTATGATGAACCTCATTTTGATTTTTCTTTTTATATTTTATAATCAACTCAATACTTGCAACATGAACTAAAGCCAGTGAAAATATTAGGGCGTATAAGGTCAACTGTTACATACTCTGCCTTGCTCAATCCATGTGCAATGTAATATAATTAAGTGATACCATGGGAAAAGCCAAAAACAGGGCATGGAAGTCACCTATTTTTAAAACTTGTTTATGGATTTCTCATTATTATTTCCATATTCACTGCATTCAATTCCCATATCCTGAAATGCTCCAAGACCAGAACTTGCAGCATCACTTTTCTTACTGGACCTGACCAGAAAAATCCTTCAGATGTTTCCAAACTTCTAGCCAACTAGAGCATTCTAAGATGTCCTTTCTGCATATTCCCAGGGATCCATGCCAGACATGTGATCTCAAGACAAAATGTGATCCAAAAAAGGCTTCAAAGATGATTAAAGGACTAAAACAATTCTGGTTTAAAAAAAACAAAAACAAAAAAAAAAACTGCTACTCTTTTACTAAAAATGTGCTTTAAATAAATCTTTTAGAGCTCTTCCTTGACCCATTATGACCATACCATTCTCCTAGTCCCAGTTTCCTTCTCCAGTTCCTCCACAAAGAACCAATTGTCCACTCATTGGTGGCCCTACAACACAACAGTCATACTTCAATTTTCTTATCTGTAAAATGGTGATAGTAATTTTACCCCCAGGGCTGTTGGAAAGAGTAAATAAAACTGTGTCTATAAAATGCTTATTCCGAGGCCTTGCTCATTGTAAACATTTGATAAAGTAACTAAGCAAACAAGCAAAAAAGCAAATAAACCCCTTCCATTCTAGGGGTTACCACAATGTATTTGCTTTTGCCTTCCACTTGAGTGAAAGCTTATTAACAACACATGTTGTATTCATCATCATATCTTTAACATCTAGCACAACACAGTGACTAGTACAAAGTAGGCTCTTGGGAATTAATAAAATTACTGAATTTACTAAGAGAGTCACTCATTTCCTTGTCTAAGTAAAATGTTAATATAAAGTGCACATCAGCTCAACCCCCAAAAAGCATTTATTCTATACAATTTGAAAAAGTGATGAACTCTTAACACTTGTATAATTAGCTTTTTGCCTAGGTTGCTTTCCTCATGAAATTGATTCTAAGAGAGATATCAGCAGACCAGGGTGCTAGCACCACAACATACGGGAAATCAGGTAACATTTGCCTCTGTTTCTTCAACTATAAAGTGTGGATGATAAATACTTGCCCTTTTACTTTAAAATGTTAAGGCGAAAGAGAATTTGAAGTTTATAAATGAAATATTTTTATATGTGCCCTCCAAACATACGACAAAGTCTTTTAGTTTCTTCATTCAACAACCGAATGTCTAACCTTATGCCAGGCACTGTACTGGGTGCTAAAGAAACACAGATGGATAGGATATAATTCATGTCCTTAAGAAACTCACAATTTAATAAGAGACAGACACAGAAACAAATATATATATATATATTCAACTATATATTTGTATATAAATACATATATTTGTTTATATGCCTCTCTTATTAAATTGTGAGTACACATACACACACACACATATATATATTTTAAAAATCTATACTTCATGGGTTTCTTTTATTCAAATTGTCTTTATTCTAATTACTCTCAAATAATGGTAATTCAGTGCTTCATTAGCTACATATAAATTGTGTACTCACAATTTAATAAATGTATGCATAGTTAATTTAAATATACATGAGTAGTTAATGATAAGAGATTCCTTTAGGACTGGAAATCTCTCTGTATACTCTCAATGTGCTTGGAATCAAATAAACGTTCAAAAATGGTCTTGAACTGAACCCTGACTGAATATACACAGGCGACAGTGGCAAAGAAAGAAGATAAAGGAAGGTGACTAGGGACTCAAGGTCAAAATTTGGACTACCTGTTGTAGAAACATACTAGAAAATGAAAAAGAAACATAATAACATTGAATTGCTATGTTATGGGCAATGACTGAAATTGGACTAATAGCCAAAACTGGGGACCCACTAGGAAATGACTTCACTAGGGTTATCTTTGCAATTTATGCCAGGCAGATTATAATGACAAGTATATTGGAGAAATATTGTTGAAGTAATCAGATTATTTTATGTTAACAGTGAATGTTTAAATATAATCACTAATTAATGGATGAACAATTTTATTGAATATAATACCTTACATAAACAGTGCCCTTTAAAATGCTGTCACATGTATTCTCATAGTCTGGCCTTAACAACAAAACAGAATAAATTATAAAATCCTTAAATCGCTTGCTCAGCAAACATTTCCTGAACACCTGCTGTATGCAAAGACAATGGCTAAATGTCAGGGATAAAATCATGAACAAAGCTCAACAACTCTGACTGAAAAACATGAAAGATGAAGACAATGCATAAATGTGTCCTACATCTGACTGGGCTAGGTGAACTCCAAGGACTCCTTTGCAAGGTCCACAGTCACACATCCCTGTAAACATGCCATGGCCAATACGACATTATGCACAAGTTTAATGCAATATTGCAGAAAAAAAAATTTTTAAACATATGACAAAAAGGAGAAAGACCTTTTTAATTTTTTAATTTTTACTTTAGCAAATATTGACATATAAAATGGGGATGGTAACAATATATGAAAACTATATTGAAGAAAATAGGGAGTAGAATAATAGACTACACTATAAATTTACTCTGGATGAGGAGACACAACAGGTTATAAAATAAAATGAAAGCCTTGTGAGACAAAGGTTGAGAAGTTTTGAAGTATTAAACTAATCTGGAACCTGAAAGAACTACCATATATCAGAGAAAATTTTCATGGGGTAAAAACTGACAGATTTTCCCAAGACCATTTGTAAAATAAAGCTCAAATGACAAAGACAAGACTTGCCATCCATCTATTGAGATAAACTAAAATTACAAGAATAAAATATATATTATTAAATCTTTGAAGAATGTTACATAAAGCAATCAAGATGATATTAGGGATTTTCTTATTTGATTTTAGAATAGGTAATAGGAAGGAAACTTATTTCAATTTTCCAGAAGCAGTACACATATTTTTTGTCATAACATTTTTAAAAATTACAACTACCAATAGTATAGTTTACTATAATCTATACTTGTGTCCATAGGACAATCAAAATAATTACTTAAATGTAACATTTTTTAAAATTCAGCTTCTCTCAAAGGAAGAACATTATAAGCTTACACTGATTATAGTTCAATGGACAACTTCTTCATACCTTCTGCATTAATCATGATCTCCACATATATTTATATCTCATTACCAAAATTGATCCTAGACTCCATAAAAATAAGAACTTTATACACAGCCTATCATAATACTTTTTTGCAATAAATGTTGTGTAATATTCTTTCAGAAGAATACGCTAGTGAAGTTTATTTCAGGCTATGCATTGTGGCACAGGCTCTATCTAGAGCCCGACCATTTGGGTCCAATATTTTCTTTGGCATGTACTAGTTATATGACCTTAGAAAAGTTTTCTTAATCTCTTTGTATTTCAGTTTCCTCATCTAAGAAGTAGGCCTTAGTATGTCTCTATCTCACATATTTGCAATGGGAGTTAAATAAGATAATACATTTAAAATGTTTAGAAGGGGGCCTGGTACTAAGCACTCAACAAATACACATCATTGCCCAGCTCGGTGGCTCACGTTGGTAATCCCAGCACTTTGGGAGGTCAAGGGAGGCGGATTGCTTGAGCCCAGGAGTTCCAGACCAGCCTGGCCAACATGGTGAAACCCCATCTCTACAAAAAATACAAAAATTAGCCGGGCGTGGTGGTGCGCACCTGTAGTAGCAGCTACTGAGGAGCCTGAGGCAGGAGAAATCACCTGAGGCTAGGGAGGTCGAGGCTGCAGTGAGCCAAGATCACTCCACTGCACTCCAGTCTGGGTGACAGAGCAAGATCCTGTGTCAAAAAAAACAAAACAAAACAAAACCATGCATCATCATCATGATCATCACCTTAATAATCATAATCTTTGAAAGGGTAGCAAGAAACTATTATGCTTGTCAGGCTAATTTGCATTCTGTATTTATCAAAGTCCATTAAAATCCTGAAAAAGTTTTCAAAAGAGAGAGAGACAAAGAGAAAGACAGACAGAGGGGAGAAAAAGAGAGAAAGAGAGAGAGAGAGAGATTTCAACCAGAAACTGAAAGTCACCAATTTTAAAGAAAAATCATATTATTTTTAAACTTTGATAAACTGTATCAATTATTCAGAATAACCGCTGTAATAAAACATTGTTTTATATCTACACTGGTAGAATTTTAGAGCACATTCTTCTGTCTCTTATTGCCAGTGAGTTTTATACCAAGAGGTATGAAACCTGTTTTAAATTATCCTCAGTTATGAAAGGGTAAATGATGTCATAGATTCTGGGCCTCCAATTCAAGTTAAATAAAAATAGATTTTTAAATGTTTTGATTAATTCTAGTAGAAACATAAATGGAATAAATACTTAGGTGATCATTTTTACCCTAATTTTTGGCAAGAGGAATGAAATGATTCTTGACATTTTATACTAAAGAAAAATATTGTCTACATTATAATACATAATAGTTTATAAATAAGTTAATGGTTGGTCTGATAAGCAATCTTGAGACTCCACGCTATCAACACTCAAAAGCTTCTTCCCATACAGTGTGCTTTTGAAAAACACACTGAAACTTACTATGCTAAAAATAGTCTTAGTCAATTCACCTATGCCATTCCAAGAAAAATCAACCCAAACATTAAATGCAAACAATGACAAAGGCGATAGATAGATAAAATCAGGGAATGAAGTGTCTTAAATAAAATAAATGGAAAATTTTGATATAAACCATTCTTTTTGGTGACAGCAATCTCTGGTTACGGTAAGGAGTAAAGGAAATATAATTGAAAATTAACCCAGGAAGTCCTCTCACCTATGATAGTATAATCTGTAAAAGTAAATAAAATGTAATATAATGAGTCAAGAGTTATTGAATGTAAAGATAGGAAATAATACTTCAGTCCATTTTTATACACATAATAACAAAAACATCTACAAACTTATGAGACTAGGCTGGGCGCAGTGGCTCACGTCTATAATCATAGCACTTTGGGAGGCCAAGAGGCGGGCGAATCACTTGAGGCCAGGAGTTCTAGACCAGCCTGGCCAGCATGGCAAAACTCTGTATTTACTACTACTATTAATAATAATAACACAAAAATTAGCTGGGCCTGATGTTGAACGCCTGTAGTCCTAGCTACCCGGGAGGCTGAGGCACGAGAATTACTTGAACTGGAGAGGCATAGGTTGCAGTAAGCCAAGATCAAACCACTGCATTCCAGCCTGGGTGACAGAGTGAAGCTCTGTCTCTGTCTGTCTCTGTCTCAAAAAAAAAAAAAAAGAAAAAAAAGAAAGAAAGAAAAGAAAAGAAAGAAAGAAAGAAAAGGAAAAGAAAAGAAAAGCAAAGAGAAAAGAAGAGACGAGAAGAAAAGAAAAGAAAAAAAAAGAAAAGAAAGAAATTTATGAGACTATTTTTCCACCTTCAGGAAAGATGAAGTCAGAGCCTTCTCAGATTATAGATAACAGTTCATACCAGACCCACTGAATCATCTCTTCCCCTTAGAATTATCAAATTAGTAGTTAAGGGAAACATAGCAGATAGACATATATTCTATATTTAGACTTAAAGAAGGCTCTGAACACATTTTTTTAATTAATTAATTTAAATTGTCATATGATAGTGGTGAGAAGCAGCCCTATAAACCAAGTATCAACAGCATCCTGGAGGTCACACTGTAAAACAGTGGTTTGCTCGAAAGAAATGTCTGGGGAAAACTAAAGGGATCAAACCACATATAAAGTTTCCAAAATCATGTTCTTTAAGGAGAAAATCAAACATAGTTTTAGAGTGTCCAATGATCCCCATCATGGACAGCAAAATAATTTTTTCTCTATTTTCTCTATTTTTAAACTTGAATCTTCACCAATAAATAACAGAAGGGAATGGACAATTGTGCATTCTCTTCTGTAATTTTGTGGTGAAGATTCAAGCTTAAAAATCCTATCTACTTAAAAACAAATTAACAGGGTGAAATGTAAAATCTGTGAAATACATAATCCCATAAAATCAAGATTATAGAGAAACAAGCAACAGAACTATGAAGAATTTATTAGGTGCTATTTATTTCTATAAATTGGGGGGATAAGAACACAAACTTCATAAAATTTTATTTCTTTTTGAGTTGACATAGAATGTAAATATTGTATATAAAATAATATATATTATTTCACAGAATAATAAACTCTTGTATGGAATAAGTCTTTATAACCACAGAACAGGGTAGAATGGTAATTAAACTACTGAAAAATAGCTGTCATAATTAGTCATATTAAGACAGTAAGATAAGAATTTATAATCTACCTAAAAAAATGTATCATAGTAACACAAAATTCTTTTAATGTAAGATGTTAAGAATTTCTAACTCTTGTCTATGGCAATTCTATTGTTAGATCTATACCTACTTTATTCATAATAACATCTAAGTTAGAAAAATATGAAAATGCAAGCTTCATAAATCATAGTATGAGTTCTCCATATATGTTCACACAGAGAAAGAGACTCCCTCACACCTCTTCTGCAGTGGATGGAAGGATTTCTGAAGCTGGTGTTCAATGGCCAAAAACGAGTCATTCATTCACTCAAAATTTTGAGACATGCAAGCTTGAAATCTCAGTCCTTTGAAGGACCTGCACATGTTATTACAAGCATTTTTAATATCAGCCAACAACAACTTCACAGATAAGTCTGTGCTGACAATAAATATAATTATTCACCTCTCCTTCAAAGAGCAAGAGTTTTGGAATCCACTTCCACTGCTTCTTACCTACAACAAGCTCAGATTTTTGACCCCCTGAATCTCCACAAAAAAACAAAACAAAACAAAACAAAAAACATGTCTTCATTAGGAAAAACAGAAAACAAACCAAGATTATTGTGTGATTCAAACATAAATACAGTCATGACTTAATGACAACAAAAATGCATTCTGAGAAGCACACTGTTAGGCAATTTCACCATTATATGAACAATAGAGTATACTTACACAAACCTAGAGGCATAGCCTACCACGCACACAGGCTAAATGGTATAGCTTATTGCTCCTAGGCTGCAAATCTATACAGCATGTGACTATTCTGAATACTGTGGGAACTGGAACACAATGGTATTTTTGTGTCTAAACATTGAAAATGCATGATAAAATATGGCTTTATAATCCTATGGGACCACTGTCATATAAGCAGTCAATCTGACTAAATCATCATTATGCAGTGTATGACTGTACTTTGATTTTGATTATCTTCAGGAAAACAAAATGTAAACTGTACTCATTCCTTCACAGAATAAGGAAATGCTGTTAGACAGAACTAAGGGTTCTGAATCATGTTATAAGTACAATAGAAGCTGATCTCTGTAGTAAGTGATCATAATCTTTAGCCACCAGTATAACAGAAATGTGTAAACTGGCTTTAATTGTGTAACAACTAAATAAAGTGAAATAAAACTTGTAATAGCTCATATCCTAATTACTTGTTTAATATTTTAGCATTTCTTAAAGGTTCAATTTCACGGAGGCAGAAAAACATAAATAACTGGCTTTCTTATAAAGCACTCTTACAAGTTCAAAATGTCTTAAAGGCAGCTTTTACTATATATAAACTATTCATAACAGATCATAGAAATCAAGTTTTCATTGCATTTTGAGAAGCGGAAATTGTCTACTAAACTTGGAATCCAAATATAGGCGACATTTTAAAGATACTTTATTGAGTTGAATTTTTAAAGCCACTATGTACTAAGTTTTGAAAGAAGAAGAATTGCTAAATAGAGTCAAAGCTTTTCTAAATCTCTCTATTCCACCAATTCATTACTTTTTAAGGTTAAACCATATCTGCTATGAAAATAAAATAGAATCAGTCTTTTTTTTTTCACAACAGCATAAAATGTTTTTAATATGGATACTATCCCTATTCCTGAAACTAGCATTACAAAAACAGCATGATCATATTATTTACCTTTAAAGTTTGGGTTCCCTTTATGATTTTTCAATAAAATATCCCTGAGTGGCTGTCATTCATTTTCTTTATGAACTCTCAAGTATTATATAGCCCATTATTTCACTAGGCAACTCCCTCCATTTTCAGTGTCTCCAGTTGTTGGAAAGTTCCTCTTAATTCTTAACCAAATCTACTTTCTTGTAACATCTATTCTTTGACTCTGGTTTTGCCTTCTGAAACTAAATAAACTTTATCTCATTTTTATATAACTATTAAAATATTTGAAAGCAGTTTTCACTTCTTTCTTATGAACATTTTCATGCAAGACACTTAAAACAGTGCCAGAAATGTTAAGATACATAGATACAGATAAATATTGAGAGACAGATATGCCTTTTAAATATTAAACAATATTTTGGCATTTTTCTCTAAGAATAAATGATATTAAAATTTAACAAAAGAGGTAGGGCTTAGTCAAAATTAAGGATTAAAAATGAGAAAAACAACTAAGGGAAAGTTAAATATGTCTTCAGTGATAAAACTGAAACAAGTAGTAAACATATTTGTGGAAGACAGAAGAATGTGGTAATTTGTACAAGGAAATGGGAGCAAACAAGAGAGGCCCACTGACTATGAGGTTGGCAATGAAAACAAGCTTCAAAAAGTTAACTTGCTCAAGGTTACCTAGCTAGTAAATAACAGTCTGAGGTTGGGAAGTCCTGCTACAGAGACTGTATTATTTTTTTTGAGACGGAGTCTCGCTCTGTCGCCCAGGCTGGAGTGCAATGGCACGATCTCGGCTCACTGCAACCTCTGCCTCCCAGGTTCAAGCCATTCTACAAAGACTGTATTCTTAATCATACACAATACTGTCTGTTAACACTGCTTTTTTCTGTGCTTGCTCAAAGATGATGCCCTATCAAAGCAAATGTAAACTAGTTGTTTCTATCAGAATTATAATTAGAAATTACCATAAAACCCACTTGCAAAAAGAAAGATGCTGTAGCTCAAGTCATGATTCAAAAGTTGCCATAGAAAAAAATAGTAAGTTGTTATCTAAGTTCTGGAACTCAATTATACCAAATCTCAAAATCCTTGAAAAGTAAAACTATAACAAAATAATAAGAAAAGAAACCTAGTGTGCTATGTGGCCATGCCTTTGATATCTTTTTCCTGTTTTGAATGTACTTCAGGGCCGGGCACAGTGATGCACACCTGTAATCCCAGCACTTTGGGAGGCCAAGGCAGGCAGATCATGAGGTCAGGAGTTCGAGACCAGCATATAGCCACACAGAATATATCCAGAGGAAAAACTGTTACTTCAACCTAAGATATCAATAGAAAAGATAAAGTCAAGGGCAATTGAAGGAGATACTGGAATATGTAAACAGTGTTGACTGATAAAGCCCAGACTTACATTTCCATGAATGAAACTTTCTGAACAGAAGTTTCTTCATGAATATTTTTTTTTTTTTTTTTTTTTTTTTTTTTTTTTGTGAGATGGAGTCTCGCTCTGTCACCCAGGCTGGAGTGCAGTGGCCAGATCTCAGCTCACTGCAAGCTCCGCCGCCCAGGTTTACGCCATTCTCCTGGCTCAGCCTCCCGAGTAGCTGGGACTACAGGCGCCCGCCACCTCGCCCGGCTAGTTTTTTTGTATTTTTTAGTAGAGACGAGGTTTCACCGTATTAGCCAGGATGGTCTCGATCTCCTGACCTCGTGATCCGCCCGTCTCGGCCTCCCAAAGTGCTGGGATTACAGGCTTGAGCCACCGCGCCCGGCCTCTTCATGAATATTTTTAAAGGACAGTAAATTGAAGATTATATGAGACAACTGCATAGGAAGTATCGTTTAAAGACAGTATCATATCTAGAATGTATATTTTAATACAATTTATTAATAGGAAAGCAAGCAACAATTAAGTATGGACAAAATATTTGCCTACACATTTAACTAAAGAAATTACACCAATGACTAAAAACTATAAGAAAAGATGTTTACCATCTTTAGTCACCAGGAAAGTATAAATTAAAACCCAACACACCACTTTGCAGTCATTAGGAAGGCTATGATGAAAAAGACTGACAATACTAGGTGGGCGTTAAGACGTAAAAAAAGCTGAACCTTCTTACACTGCCGGTCAAATGGGAAATGGCATAAGCTCTTTGAAAAACAGTTCAGCAACTTCTTTAAAAATTAAATATATACTTACTACTTGATGCAACAACTCTTCTCTTGCAAATCAGTTCAAGAGAAATGGGAACATATATACACAAACTCTTGTATGTGAATGTTCATTACAACATTATTCATGACAGCCAAAATCTGGAAGTAATACAATGTCCATCAACTGGTGAATGGATAAACAAACTGTAGTGTATCTATGCAACAGAATACTGTTCATCAGAAAAAATTAACAAACTGCTGATGCGTACTACAATACAGATAACCTCAAAAACATGACGTCAAACCAAAAGAAAAAGAAAGGTAACTAATTGTATGATCACATTTGTAAGAAATGAGTAGAAGAAGCAAATCTATAGAGATGAAAGTAGGCCAGTAGTTGACTGCGGTTGGAGGTAGGAGCAGGAATTAACTGCAAATGGGTACAGGAAACTTTGAAGGTTGATAAAGTTTTCTAAAACCACGTTGTTGTCATAGGTGCACTATCATATACACTTACTAAAAATTATTGCAACGTATACTTACCAAAAATGTACATAAGAACAAAGAGGAAACTATCAAAAATGAAGAGGTAGACAAGACATTGTAAACATATATTTTTTCCCACTGAGACTTAAAGCTACTGGCTAAAACAAAATGATTCTAACTGAAAAAAAAAAGGAACGGTTAAAGGAAGATTCTGTATGATTTTTAACTAAAGGGACTGATTTTTCTCCCTTAGAACCTACAAACCTTTAATAGAACTAAATAAAATCTGATCTCCAATAGGAGGTACCTCCTGTAATGCTCTGGGCTACAATCTTTCTTGTTAATAAAAATTAAATATGGCAAAATAAGCACTTTAAGCCTATAGATGACTATTGGGATTACATAATTCATCATGTAATCATGTACAGTGTCCTCTGACTATACACAATAAACTAACTATACAGGAACCCAAATGCCATTAAGCCTCCTTGTGTAGTTCATAAAAAAAAAATACCACACAGCAATTTTAACATTATACTAATTTTTAAAAACCCAGAACCAGCATGAACATCACTAATATCTGCACCAAAGTATCATATATGAGCCTTGTCGCTCATAGTTTCGAAGAGTCAATATCATTAAAATGGCCATGCTGCCCAAAGTAATCTACAGATTCAATGCTATTCCCATCAAGATATCATCACTGTTTTTCACAGAACTGGAAAAAACTATTCTAAAGTTCATATGGAACCAAAAAAAGAGTCCGAATAACCAAAGGAATCCTAAGCAAAAAGAACAAAGCCAGAGGCATCACATTACCTGACTTCAGACTATACTACAAGGCTACAATAACCAAAATAGCATGGTATTATTACAGAAACAGACACATAAGCCAGTGGAACAGAACAGAAAACCCGGAAAAAAAGCTACACACTTGCAGCCATCTGATCTTCGAAAAAGTTGACAAAAATAAGCAATAGGGAAAGGACTCCCCATTCAATAAATGGTGCTGGGATAGCTGGCTAGCTGTATGCAGGATAATGATATGGGACCCCTACCTTTTACCATATACAAAAATGAACTGAAGATGGATTAAAGATTTAAACGTAAGACCTCAAAAAGTAAGAATCCTAGAAGAAAACCTAGGAAACACCATTCTGGACACTGGCCTTGGGAAAGAATTTGTTACGAAGTCCCCAAAGCAACTGCAACAAAACAAAAATTGACAAGTGAGACCTAATTAAACTAAAGAGCTGCTGCACAGCAAAAGAAATGAACAGAGTAAACAACCTTAAAAATGGGAGAAAATATTCATAAACTATGCATCTAACAAAAGTCTAATAACCAAAATCTATAAGGAACTTAAGCATGCAAAAAAACCACCATTAAAAAATAGGCAAAATACATTAACAGACATTTCTCAAAATAAAACATAAAAGCAGCCACCAAATATATATAAAAAAATACTCAACATCACTAAATGTCAGAAAAATGCAAATCAAAAGCACAATGAGATACCACCTCACACCAGGCAGAATGGCTATTATTAAAAAGTCAAATACAACAGATGCTGGCAAGGCTGTGGAGAAAAGGGAACACTTATACATTGTTGGTGGGAATATAAATTAGTTCAGCCTTTGTGAGAAACAGTTTGGAGATTTCTCAAAGAACTTAAAAAGAGCTACCATTCGACCTAGCCAAAACCAAAATATTTTCTTTTGGTTATAATTCCAAAAGAAAATAATTCATTCTACTAAAAAGACACTGCACTCATATGATTATTGCAGCACTATTCACAATAGCAAAGACATGGAATCAACCCAGGTACCCATCAGTGGTGGACTGGATAAAGACAATGTAGTACATATTTACCATGGAATACTATGCAACCATTAAAAAGGATGCATAGCTGGATGCAGCTATGCAGCCAGAAAAAAAGATGCAGCCTGAGGCCACTATTCTAAGCAAACAAACACAGGAATGAAAATCCAAATACCACATGTTAAAAGTGGGAGCTAAACATTGGTACTCAAGGACATAAAAATGGCAACAATAGACACTGAAGATTACTGGATAGGAAAGCGGGGACAAGGGTTGAAAAACTATTGGGCACTATGCTCAGGACCTGGGTAAGGGGATCAGTCAAAGCCGAAACCTCAGCATCATGCAACATACCCAGGTAACAACCCCATACATGTACCCACTGAATCTAGATGAAATTCAAATTATTAAAAAATAATAAATTACATTAAAGGAAAAAAAGGGCAATGATCAGAGAGCAGTTCTAGAGAAAGGTAAGTAACCCACAAATTAAAAATAAAGATGTCATTCATACTTACAAGAACAGAGTGAACTCCAGATAATTCTGAACGAAGTCATGTCTCTGCTCTGCTAATGTACAGAGAAAGCTCTAAGGTCAAGTTGTTCATCACTAAAACTACAGTTCAATATTTGAAATTCTCTAATAAAATATTATTATCTGAACAAAGAAGAAATGCTCACACTTCCTCAAATTAAATTAAGGCTGAAGTCAAATAATGTATTCTTGACAGCAAGATGAAACTTGTCTTTCAACAGTTTCATGATGGTATAGTAAGATTAATAAATATATTTTAAAATTTTTCAGTCATCACCTCAGAAAAAGATGGGCAACTGTCCAGAAAAGATAAGAGAGAACTCTGAAAACTGATTTAGCCACAGAAAACCAGACATTTCCTACTTTATTCTTTGAAAATTGTTTCCCAGGGTTTGATTGTAGCTTCTAATTAATAAGACAAATGAGAGCATATATCTGGGAATCAAAAAAGAAATGTGTTTTTGTTATGCTTTTCCTCAGTTCCAACCCTGAGAACAAAAGTGAAGATGAATAACAATGCTATTGCTCTGTCGCAGGGATGATGTATTTCAAATGCTGGGCTCCTTCCAAGGTGTTATTAAAGTTCTCTCAAGCGTTGCTACTAAAAAAAAATGTCAAAAGAACTCATGTTATTTATTGTTTCTCAAAATCCATTGCTGCTTCAGGTTGTGCCTAAGTTAACACATCCATTTTATTTTGGAAGTCACTGCACAATGCTCTGATAAATGAACATAAAAGACATTAGTAGATACAAGTAATGAAAACTCGATTCAAACCTTTGTGAATCTGACAAAGAGACCAGAGATTTTAAAACAATGATAGTATGTAAATAAAATGCAGATCCAAACAGAGCTCCTATAGAATGTGTGACAAGTGGTCTTCTAGTCTTTATTAAGGAGACAAGCAGCAGGGTCCAAGGCATATTTTAGGAAGATGTTAGGTGAGCTCAATATTTCTCTAAAATTATCAAACCTACTGACACCTGGTGCTTTCGTCTATAACGCAGTAAGTGAATAAGGGAATAAATAGGGAGAATGTTATAGGTGGAAAAGAACACAAACAATAATAGCAGTAGAAGTAATAATGAACATCTATGCAGTGCTTAACCCTGGGGTCAAAGATGCTAAGAATTTTACATGGATTATGTCATTTAATCCTCCCAAATAACTTTCTGAGATAGGCAGCCTAAACTGTCAGAGAATTATTTTAACTAATTCTTGATGACAAGATGAGCCCTTCACGGTAGATAAGTCAGATTCTCCGCACCTCTCTTTTAAAACGCATCTGAATTCATTGAAACATAGAGATGAAAGAAAGCTTCATGGCCAGGTGTGGTGGCTTACACCTGTGATCCCAGCACTTTGATAGGAAAAGGCGGGTGGATCACCTGAGGTCAGAAGTTTGAAACCAGTCTGGCCAACATGGTGAAACCCAGTCTCTACTAAAAATACAAAATTAGCTGGGTGTGGTAGTGCAACCCTGTAGTCTCAGCTACTCAGGAGACTGAGACAGGAGAATCGCTTGAACTGGGGAGGTGGAGGTTGCAGCAAGCTGAGATCGCACCACTGCACTCCAGCCTGGATGAGACACAGCAAGACTCCGTCTCCAAAAATAAAAATGTTTTAAAAAAAATTAGAAAAAAAGAAAAAAACCTTCATGATCAATTGATCTCATATATATGTATATATGTTAGGTATGATTTGTAAAGGAGTAAAAATATTAATTTGTCTAGGTTCATTAATTTCCAATGTATAAAACTGAGGTTCAAACATTAAAAAGATTTACTAAGATCATAGTTGTCAGAGACACCTCTCTCCCAGTCTGTTGATACTTTCACCACACATCATGACCTTACCTGGCAGAGAAGGAAGCTATGTGCTATTACTCTCATTTCTAACAACACTGTTCACTCAAACAAGATTCACTCTATACAAAGAATCTTTGTAATCTATATGAGTGGGTTATGTTTACATGGACTAACTATTAACCTGCAAACTGCTCATTAAGCTGCAAAAAAAAATTCACCTCAAATTTACCACAATGTCTTATAATTCAAAAGATCTATGTAATACATTTCCAAATTATCAGAACAATATTTGATATAAATGGGGTAAAAGGGATACACAACACAAATTAACATGGATTAATTCAGTCTTTATACTGAATCTGTTGGGTTTTTTAAAAATAACCAATTCATTCATACTTAATGTTTGACATCTGATAATAAAAGATGATGAAAGGATGTTGAGTTTAGGGAAAGATGAAAACACAGGAATACTATAAGGTGGGGGGGGAGAGAAAATAGAGAGGCAGAGAGAAGAATATGTGAGGCATGGATGATGACTTAGAGAAAATGTAGAGGAAACCAAGTGATGCAATCAAAACTTGGTCAAGCCATTGGAAGTCTAACCTCAAGACTGTTGAAGCCTGCCACTGATAACTGCGTCAGATGCCCCTCAGTGACACCCTTGCTTCTGATGACCAACCCTTGCATCTTTATAGCTCATTATAGCAAGATAAAGATGTAAATACTTTGGAGGCTAGGACAATGGCTTTCCATTCATTTCCATCTCACTAAATCATTCGTGAGCGTTTTCTACCTCTAGTCATACAATTAACCTGTGACTGATAACAGACAATGAGAAAGATTATGGTTTATCAAAAGCATTGCAGTTCAATCTGCAAATGATTAGCTGTCATACAGCTACATGATTAGCTCTTGATTTTTTTTATGGCAGACATAGTGGTTCATTGGTATTAAATGCACAGACAAAACAGTTAAATTACAAGAGCCCTCAATGTTAGAATAAGGAATAAATATAAATTATTTTAAAATAGCATTTTCTTATAAAAGCCAACTAAAAAATTAGAGACTTCAGACATCACAGAGGTACACATTAACAAGAACAGCTATTATGGGGAAAATAATGAAGACAAAGTCAAATTTATCAACATAAACACAATTTTTACATATTATTTTTCTTCTTTCCATGTTTTAATAAACTGTAAATGTGAAATTTGATGACATACTAATTTTAAAATGTTATTCATCTAGGTAAGACTGTATGTGACAACTTTACTGACTATAGTATCAATATGGGGCAGCTGTAGCCTCCCAAATGTCCCATTCTGGCAAACTCAGGTGAGTAAGCAGAAATAAATAAAAGGATGAGTAGATTTCTATCCTTATTTTAACTAAAAATCCTGCCTATTACTTTATTTTTAAGCTGCCACTAACATGTTCAAATGATAATTGCATATCCTCAATGAGCACAGTTCCTTATTATTGGAATTGGCAGGGGGCCTTGACATTTGAGTCATCATTTCATTATGTCTATTTCTTACCCTGGTATACAAATTAAATAGAAATAGAAGCCAAATGAAATATAAGGGGAAAAAGCCTGAAGCAGTAATTTTAAAATGAATTAATTTTTCCCAAATCGATAAAATACATAAAGCAACATTGATAATAATATATTCTAGTTCAGACATATTTACAAAAATACCAACATCAATTCTAAAGGCTAAAAATGCTTCAAATTCTCCTAGCCAAATATTGTACTTCTGTAAAACAGAACTGAGAGTTTAGATATTCCCTAAATTAAAGAGAGAGAATAACTCCTTTTAAAGCAGCTACAAATGTGAACAAAAATACACATTTAACAAGTTTCTTCCATTCTAAAGGACTTCAAAATGGGTAGCAATTATTAAGCATACATATAATATACATATGTGACAATTTGTATTTAAAACATCTTATGATCAAATAATGCTAATTCATTCAGACTAAAATATCCAAATGTGCCAAACTGGAATCCAGGTCTATCCTTATTTTCAAATCACTGGACTTGCATGATAAAAACATTATTAATTTCCTAAACCACCTGATTTAGTCATATTGAATAAGTGTGCATCTTTCTATCATTCTCAAATAATTTTTTTTTTTGAGACAGAGTCTCACTCTTGTCACTCAGGCTGGAGTGCAGTGGCACCATCTCGGCTCACTGCAGCCTCTGCCTCCCGGGTTCAAGCGATTCTCCTGCCTCAGCCTCCTGAGTAGCTAGGATTACAGGCACCCGCCACCACACCCAGTTCATTTTTTTGTGTGTTTTTAATAGAGATGGGATTTCATCATCTTGGCCAGGCTGGTCTCAAACTCCTGACCTCAGGTGATCCACCCACTTCGCCCTCCCAAAGTGCTGGGATTACAGGTGTGAGCCACCGCACCCAGCCATCCTTCCCTAATTTTTTTAAAAAAACTTTTCATTGCTCGGGAGGCTGAGGCAGGAGAATGGCGTAAACCCGGGAGGCGGAGCTTGTAGTGAGCTGAGATCCGGCCACTGCACTCCAGCCCGGGTGACAGAGCGAGACTCCGTCTCAAAAAAAAAAAAAAAAAAACTTTTCATTGAACTTCAAAATTATAAAAATCATCAATCATGAAACAATCCTGTATAAAATCCTCAAAAACATGTTAAGCACTGCTTTCAGAGGGCTATTTCCTCATTTATTTATATTACTCCAGAATATGTATAAATTATTTTCACTGAGTCTTTAATTACTTCCACAACTCTTCTTTCCTTTAGCCCAGAGCAACCTGTCATTTCTAATAGCTAATAGCTTGCCCCAAATGCTTGGAAACAGGCTGAATAGCCTAAAAGAACTTTATTTACCCTGGTACAAAATGTTGAAAAGACACTTTACTGGAAACTGAATGACTGTACAAATTTCTACCTGGAAATTAACGTTATTTTTTCCCTTTAATCACTGAAAGTATATTACTAAATGTAAAAAGTCATGGTTTATTTTTCTTTACATTTTATCATCTATTTTAATGTTGACTTTTAAAAAAATTTTACCTGAGGGACAAAATGTTCATTTAAACCCAAATATTTTAAGATTTATTTCTGTTGTCTTTTCATCAATTATTCATAATTTATAATCCAGATTTCACAAAAGGATTCAAAGAAATCCACAAAAAATTTCCTAGTCTTCACTTTATTCTCTCAACTAGTGATCATGTTCTAAAGCAATGAATCTCTATTTTAATACTAAAATTTAAACAGAAAAGAAGTCTTGAGATAGTCAATCCTCCACTTCTGGGGAATACATTATTCTGACTATTAAGACAAAAATAGGATGTAAACCAGATGTTTCTAGATTATGAAATTTAGAAAAGAACATATTCAAAGTGAAGGTAACTTTTAGCCTATATATTTAAAGATATTGCAGTCATGCCCCACAATGTTGAAATGCTATATTTCTTATAATTTGACTAGAGTCAGTGGAAATATTCATGAGTTTATATTATCAGGTTTTTAGTGAGTTCTATCATTTTTGTAATTGCTATAGCTAGTATTAATAAATGTCTTCTTTTTATATGCTGAAATAAATTAATGGAGGAGGCAGACACTATGCAAAATGGCTGGGAATGGGGCCAAATCTTTTTACATACATCCAGGGACCAGTAATCTTCTAAATGGCACTTTGAGCTCTCTCACCTAAATAATTACAAGTACAGCCACCACATAATTTACTGAAATAATTATCTACTCTTCTGGTTCCTATCTCCCATCTCAAGTCCATAGCCACTTACCTTGTCTTTATTTTCAGAGCCAGAAGCCTCAGGCTTGGTTCTAATCACAAACGGGGTAGACAGTCGCAGTAGGACCCTCTCAAAGGTGGCATTAATCTTTGGAGATACAATCTCGAAGCAGTCCTCAAACTTGAGCACTTTGTGAGTGTCACATCGAAGCTGCTTCCTTAGACCTTCCCCCAGCTGAAGGACTGACATGCTGGGGTCAAACATCAAGTGGAAAGGGAAGGCTCTGCAGAAGGTGTTGATGCTAATTCTGAGGTCCGCAGGAACTTGGGAGGTTCCCTGTGGAAGGTTCTTCGTGATATTAGTATTTTCACATTCTTTGATAAGGAAAGTAAGACAGCTACAATTGCCTGGGTTTGAAACATCAGAGCATAGCTTCTCATTTGCAACCTGTTCCACTTCCACATCCAGCCGATAGATCTTCTTTCCTGCAGCCTTAATCATCCCCAGCATTGCAAACCCCACAATATGGTGAGGGTGGAAGTAGTGGAGCATGAGAGTGCCTTCAGGAAGCTCTTTGCATAGGAAAGACGGTGACTCCAGGGTGGCCTGTTTTCCAAAAGAAGTTCTAATGTGTTCCAACAAAGCATCAAAGCCGTTAAAAAAGTCCTGCAAAGTGCCACCTACAGCTCGAAGGACTCTCTCATTCTCATGAAAGCATATATTAAAGAACTCTTCACCAAATCTTTCTTGAATTTCCTCAAACTTCAAACCTAGAGGTAAATGGGAAGCAAATGTTAGTGAAGTCTAATATAAATAATTGAATTTATAGCTTTTTAAGTGCTCATCAAAAGAGTAACTACTGAGTGAAGTAACAAAGGTTATTTATCTTGGATCCACAAATTTTCACATAGGTTAATTCACTCGTCTTAAATCAGAAAAAGTAAATTTCAGTTCATCTTCAGGATACTTCTAAAATGTTAATGAACATGAACCTTTCTGTTTGTTTTTAAATAAACTACATATTTTTAGACCAGTTTTAGATTCACAGCAAAATTGAGCAGAAGGCACAGTTATTTCCCATATCTCTCTGCCCCCACACACGCACAGCCTGCCCCATTATCACATCCCCCACCAGTGTGGTACATTTATTACAATCTGTGAACCTACATGACATATTATTATCATCCAAAGTCCATGGTTTACATTAGGGTTCACTCTTAATATTGCGTATTCTGTGGGCTTAAACAAATGTATAATGATATATATACACTTATCATATCACCTAGAGCATTTCACTGCCCTAAAAGTCCTGTTTATCCCTTCCTTCCCCCTAACTCTCAGAGCATCAGCTTTTTAAATGTTGCTAATCTAGCTGTTCACCTTTCAATAGCCTTGCAGTAGTTATCACAAATCATATATTTTTCTTTTTCTTAATGATTTCCCCATTCTTCATAGAATATCCAAGTTGCCTACATATTATGTCCAAATACCATCCATATTATCATCTTACTTCTTATCGAAATGCATGTATTAAGTGGAAAATATAAACCAGAGAGGAAATCTATGGTACATGAGCGGGGAGAGGCATCAAGCTATCTGGTGGAAACAAAAGGCTTTCATTAGCATTCTCAGGGAAAGACATGCAGGTCAGCTAGACCCCAGGGAAAATGAGACAAAACAAGAAAATAATAATGTCAGAACTGTGGAATGATTTGCATTCTTTCACCCACAAAAGTGAGGGCAGCCAAGAATGGAGTAGGAATCTGATGAAATAAAATTAAAGGTTACTGTTAAGTTTTCTCCATATATAATCACTCCCTGATGCCCTGGCAAAAGGAGTTCCACCTTATAGTGCTGGATATTATAATGAAAAATAAATAAGTGTGCACAATGTATTCCATAGTAATAAGAAGCAGAATCACATGTGATCACAAGATCCCCGCTTGAGGATGATCTGAGGAAAAATGAGGAAATTTATGTGCCAAGGAGGACTATAACACATATAAAAGATTTTGGCCTTCATATTAAAGACAGCTTCTACCTAAAGTCACTCTATTGCTTCTCCTTTGACATTGGTTGAAATCAACACATGTAGTTTACATATTCATATTTTCTTACTCCATTTACTTCATCTCATTTGGAAGTCCTGCAAATCAGGCAGGGCTGGGAAAAAGAAGGTCACTTTGCTAGCGCCCCATTAGAGTGCAGAGCAATCTAGGCTGTCTACAGCTTAGTTGCTTTCCTACCTTTATCATTCCCTGAGTGTTCCTCCCAGCCAGAAGTGAGGCAAATGAACAGAGTGAATAATATTATTTTTAAAATAGTCAAAGCACATCTAATATTCTTTAAGAGCTTACTATAGAGTCTAAAATTTGTGGTAGCCAAGAAGTCAGTTTGACAAAGAACTTCTTAAAATCAATGTGATAGGAAAATAAGTAGAAAACCTAAGTGAGAAAGAATCCCTTTATTAATAAGCATTTCATATTCATTTTGGTTTCATGGATTGGATGCTCAAGACTTGTTGAGAAAGTCACCTATTAAGATAAAAATATCACCACTCATCTCACATTGCCAGGTTACAAGACCGCTCTTCAACATATGTTGCATTCACTAACAATAATGTCAGCCAGAATTGATAATACCAGTACTTATCTGTCCAGTTCGCTAGTGTAAAAGAGAAAACAAGATAGATAATATTCACTGCCATTAGGCTCCTGTTCTGACTGCTCTGTTGAAACTGCTTTCATAAATACTTAAACCAATATATACTGTTTTGTCCTTATCTTACTTAACCTTGTTTGCTGTTTTTCCTTTAATTTGACACTATTAATCATCCCTTCCCCCTAAAACTCTCATCTCTTTTGGCTTATCAAACGATACTCTCCTGGTCTGATTACTCTGTCTTAACATTAATTCTCACTGCCTTCACTAAAACTTCTTTCTATGCCAAATCCTTACATCACCATCACTATGTTTTAACTAGAAAACTCTAACATACAAGTTACATTTATATACACATTCAATGACAGTCCTTTGTTGCTATGAAATCTTCCAGTTATGAAATTCTTATTAAAAACTAAATACAGAATAAATAAAAATTCCTATAAACTGACCATATATGCTGAACTACTATATTCCATATGCCACTGAAAATATTCCATGGATTGCTTCTAAACTTTGAAGAATTGTATCTTCAAAAGACTTCGGGTCCACATGCATTGAAGAGAAAAAGAGAAGTTTTTCTAACTTGCATTTCTCATAACATTGAAAAGGCCCTCACAGTTATGGTGCACACAAATGTAAAGACAATACAGCATAAGCTTATGTTCTGTGTCTAATGCCAGGATCCCGAAGAATCATCCAGAAAATAACAACTAGGTAAGTTCACCACAGGCAACAAACTACTCTTTGCGCAGTTCTATATAAACCCGTAATATTCAATTAACGAATAAAGATTTTTATTCCCAGAACTGTTAAACTGCACAAGATCAGAAAGGAAGAAAAAAACTATTAGATTTGAAAATATTAAAACTAAGAAAAGATTACTTCAACTTTTACAAATATGCTACAAGTCAACAGCCAAGACTTTCATTTTAAACCTTAATCTCAAAATTCAGAAAGCACAGACAAAGTAATTCAATTCAGACAACTGATGCAATTCTGACTCCCAAGGTTCCGCCTACGATTGACGCAAACTCCCTACTTACAGTAAATCACTTGAAACCTATAGACAACGCTCATCTCCTCACATCACAAGATTCTATGACAGCTTGACATCTGGGTCTATAAGAATACACTTCCTCGAGGGGCAAAATTCATAACAAAACTGCTCTTATTAATGGGTAAGTTAAGTTAGAATTTTTAACTACTGTTAATTCACCTCTTTTAAAAAAGGTGGATAGCATAAATGCTGGCATCCCTTAGCTGTAAATGAAATAGAATCTGTTCCTTCACGACCCGATCCTGTTGTCTCTCATCTGCTTTCCCACCCCAGCTCAGATGGCATTTCTTGAGGACGAGGATCTTGCCCTATTTATGTCTGCATATCTATCACTGGCATAACGCCTGATACCTGGAGAATAAGCATTGTTTCATAGAAATTAAGCATTCAGCTAAGTATTTGTTTGGTGAATATTACTAACCTTTTAAGGTTGCACTTGTGCCACATCTAAGGATATGAAAACAAAAAGACATGTGATTTTCTCTCGTGGGCCCCTACAGAACATTAAATTACATTATGGTTGGGCTACAACAGGGGTACACAGGAGTACCCATGGAGGTAGAGGAAAGAGAGTATCTGCCTCTCCTCAGGGAGACAATGTTTGAAGGGAGACTTGAATAAAAGAGCAGGTTAGGCCTGGCACAGTGGCTCATGCCTGTAAACCTAGCACTTTGGGAGGCTAAAGTAGGCTGATCGCTTGAGCCCAGAAGTTGAAGACCCAACCTGGCCAACATGGTGAAATCCCGTATCTACGAAAAATACAACAATTAGCAGGGCACAGTGGTACAGGCCTGTAGACCATAGTCCCAGCTACCTGGAAGGGTAAGGTGGGAGGATCACTGAAGCCCAGGATGTTGAGGTCGCAGTGAGCCGTGATCACGCCACTGCATTGAGCCTGGGCAGTGGAGGGAGACCCTGTCTCAAAAAAAAAAAAAAAAAAAGGCAGTTGGTGTTCCCAGCCTGGGCAACATGGCATAACCCTGTCTCTACTAAAAATACAAAAAAAACAGCCAGGCATAGTGGTGCAGGCCTGCAGTCCCAGCTACTCTGGAGGCTGAGGTGGGAGAAACACCTGGGCCCAAGGAAGTCTAGGCTGCAGTGAGCTGTGACTGCACCACTGTACTCCAGCCTGAGTGACAGAGTGACACCTTGTACTGAAAATTACTGGACAAGAGTGTAAATGTCAGGAAGCATTCACTGGGAAGCCATCTTTGGGAGGAGAAAGAGGATCATGAAAAATAACTAATTGGTACCAGGTTTAATATCTGAGTGGTGAAATAATCTGAACACCAAACCCCGCATGACACAAGGTTACCTATACAACAAACCTGCACATGCACCGCTGAATTTAAAATAATTTTTTTTAAATCTGTGAATGTAAAAATATATATATATATTATGGATAATGACCTATTACCTGGACAGTTGTAATATGAACACTAATTTTAAATTCCTGATACAGGCCAGGCGCGGTGGTTCTCGCCTGTAATCCCAGCACTTTGGGAAGTCGAGGTGGGCGGATCACCTGAGGTCAGGAGTTCGAGACCAGCCTGACCAACATGGAAAAACCCCGTCTCTACTAAAAATACAAAATTGTCTGGGCATGGTGGCGCATGCCTCTAATCTCAGCTACTCAGGAAGGCTGACGCAGGAGAATTGCTTGAATCCAGGAAGCAGAGGTTGCAGTGAGCCGAGATCACGCCACTGCACTCCAGCCTGGGCAACAAGAGCGAAACTCCATCTCAAAACAAACAAATAAACAAACAAACGAACTACTGATACACAGAAAAACTACCAAACTACCACAAGGTAAATTTTATTCATATTCTGAAACTAAATAATCGCAGCAAAACACAGGAGTTGGATGGTGAGGAAAGGGGAGAAGGTAGAGAAAAGAAAAGTAAATCTATTCTAAAAGTTTCTTCTTAATGGGATTTGAGGAGGTAGGAATAATATAATCTTAGAAAGAAAATAATTGATATTGTTTTAAAATAATACAAAACCCATGGGTCTAATTTTACTAAGAGAAAAAGGAAGATAATCAATAATGAAATGGGAAATTAGAGTAGAACTCTCCAAATACAAGATCAAGTATTTTATATATATATATGTCAAAATGATCAAAACAGCAAAAGACCAGAAACAAAAACAATGTAAAATAAGTATGATAAATCAAGAAAATCATATACATCATGGATTAAGGTAAATGTAAATGAATAAATCATCCCATTAAATGAGAAAACTCTCACTCCCTCTACAAGAATTATACTTATAAAAGGTGATTAAAAAATAAAAGATTGAAAATTAATCAACAGGCAAAGAATTCAAAGAAACTGCAAGAAAAAAAGCAGAAATGAGAGGCAATATTAGTATCAACAAGGTAGAATTAAGGGGAGAAGTGATAAACAGAATAAAAAGAGACAAAGTAAAACAAAATCACAATTTACAGAGAAGACCTAAGAGACATAAACCAAGCAACATTGTAGCTAAATATATAAAGCAAAAACAATTAGGAATTAATTGCTAATGAGTATGGGGTTTCTTTTTGGAGTGATGAAAATGTCCTAAAATGGATTGTAGTGATGGTTGCAAAACTTTGTGAATATATTAACAACCATCGAATTGTACACTTCTGTTGGGTAAATTGTATGGTACATAAATCATATTTCAATAAAGCATTATATATTTTCAGAATTATTTATTTTCAAAATTAAAAATGAAAGAAGAGTCTGGGCACGGTGGCTCACACCTATAATCCCAGCACTTTGGGAGGCCAAGGCGGGTGGATAACACAGTCAGGAATTCGAGACCAGCCTGGCCAAGATGGCGAAACCCCATCTCTACTAAAAGATACAAAAATTAGCTGGGCACGGTGGCAGGCACCTGTAATCCCAGCTACTCAGGAGGCTGAGGCAGGAGAATTGCTTGAAACCCGGAGCAGAGGTAGCAGTGAGCTGAGATCGCGCCATTGCACTCCAGCCTGAGCAACAGAGCACGACTCCGTCTCACAAAAACAAAAAAACAAAACAAAACAAAAAGAATGAAAGAAGAATTCTATACGACTACAATTATAGTAGGAAACATTAATACATGTCTCTCAGTACCAAGGTATCTAATGAAAAAATCAGCAAAATCATAGAGAAATTAAATAAAATTATATAAAACAGAACAATGAAGATAGAAGAAAACCTTGATAAAAATAAAATTTTAGTGAAAAACTTCAATGTGTCCTTTTTTTTTTTTTTGAGACAGAGTCTCGCTCTGTCACCCAGGCTGGAGTGCTGTGGCCGGATCTCAGCTCACTGCAAGCTCCGCCTCCCGGGTTCACGCCATTCTCCTGCCTCAGCCTCCCGGGTAGCTGGGACTACAGGCGCCGCCGCCACCTCGCCCGGCTAGGAATTTTTTGTAGTTTTTAGTAGAGACGGGGTTTCACCGTGTTAGCCAGGGTGGTCTCGATCTCCTGACCTCGTGATCCGCCCGTCTCGGCCTCCCAAAGTGCTGGGATTACAAGCTTGAGCCACCGCGCCCGGCCCAATGTGTCCTTTTGAGAAACCAAAAGATCAAAAATAAAAAGCAAAATCAAAGAAATTAAATAAATGTTAATAAACAAAAACTAATAAAAAGGCAGTCAGAAAAATAAAATTTAATGGCAAAAGCAACAAACTCAAAACATATGTACATGTACATATGTATTATATGTATGTAAAATACAAAAATTGCTCAAATACTTGACCACAAAAACCCCATAATATTTTAAGTATTTTGCAGATCACATTTTAATAACAATAAAAAATTAATAATAAATGGAAATAACAAAAAGGTGGCTTATATATTTGAAAGTTAAGCAATACATTATCTTAGATTACAGGGAAAGTCAAAATTGGAATTATAACTTTTAGAAATCAATAAAAAGGAATCTACATCATATGCAATTCTGAGGTACAACAAAATCATACGCAAGGAAAACGTATGCCAGAAATGTTTTCACAACAAAAATAAGTAAATAAAGAGCTTCCAGAGTAAGAAAACTGTAATGAGCTTAAGCGAAAAACCTACAGAGTAGGAATAGATAAAAGCTGAAATTCAGAAAGAAAATAACTAAATTGGAATAAGAATACGTAGGCACATATTAAGATGAAATAGATAAATCAGAAAAGAAACATGCAACTTTCTGTGAACAAATGTGTAAATGGAATGGAAATGGGTATCTGGCAAAGTATAAATGACCAAACTTGACCCAAGAAGAAATAGGCAACCTGAGTTCTGGCTAGCAATTGGGAAAAAAACTAGATAATTGCAAAGTTTTAAAAATATTTTCAGGCTATAGAAAAAAATTAAAATCACTCAATTCTTTTTATTAATCCCATATAACTTTATGTCAAAACCTGATATAGTATACTAAGACCAATTTCTCTTATGAATATTTGCAAAAATAGTAGCAGATAGAATCTAGCAATTTATAAAAGAATAAATTGTCATGACCAAGTAGGATTTATATCAGAAATGAAACGGTAGTTCAGCAGTAGAAAATATATCAGCATAAATTATTACATTCATAAAAGTAAACAAAATAATATGATCATATTAGTAGATTTGGAAAACTCTGAGATTCAAGTCTTAATAAGCATTTTGAATAAAATAGGATATAAAGAAACTGTTCAAATATAATAAAAGTTCTTTTCCAAAACCAGAAACAGCTTATTCTAAATAGTGAAATACTAAAAGCATTTCAACTAAAACCAAAATTTTGACAAGTATGCTTGCAATCATCACTTTCAATATTATCTTGGAGATTCCAGAAAATATTGTGAGATAAGAAAATAATAAGTAAACACATTGCAAAAAAGCATAAGATTATGCCTTTTTGCTGAAGTAAATCTGTGTATATGAGAAGTTTTAATATGCCACAGAACAGTATTTCAATTCAAAGGGAAAAGAATGGTTTACTTAATAAATGGCACTAGCCATCTGGAAAACAATAAAATTAAATCCCATCTCATGCCTCAAACAAAATCAAATTCCAGATCAATTAAAATCTTAAAATGCAAAAGACGAAGCAATAAATATTTTAGAAGATCTAGGGGACTGTATGTATGCCTTAACCAAAACAAACATATAAAAAAGATGTATAAAGATATTTGATTTTGTGTGATATAAAGCTAAGCTAAAATTGTCAAAATAATGTAGAATATGATTTTATTTTAATAAAATTATGAGTGTATGTGTGCTGTATGTTCATAATGCATCTCCCCCGACATTCTGCTAGTCTCTCTATCCTAAATACCACTACTTTGTTTTAGACCACCATGATCAGTAGTCAAGAATTACACATTTTATCATATTGTTTCTCTGGAAAGCCCTCCAATGACTGTTGCCTTCTGAATAAAGTCTAAAATCAGCAAGGCTTGGTCCAGCTTTTACTTACTGGCCCATCCTTCTCTCTCTCAATCCCCCATTTCACACTTTTACACCAGCCATTACGAACCACTTTGAGTTTACTGAGTATGCTCAGCAATCTCTCTCTCATTCACAGGCTTCTGTACATGGCTGGTTTTGTGTTTTGTTTTGTTTTGTTTTTTAACTAGGATTCTGTTCTCCTGCCTACCCCACTTAGCTAGTTCTCTGCTTCACTCATCTTGCATATCTTCACACCAAAATTCCTTCAGAATGCTTTCCTTGACACTCCAAGACCGAGATAGATGTCTCTACTTTTTAGGCTTCCAAAGCACCTTGTGATTACCTCCAGCCTACTATTTCCCACACAATAGCTGCTAATGTGTCCAATCCCTCAACCAGACTTAACCTCTTGAAGAAGAAAATGGAAATGTCAACTAGGCAACCAAGAAACAGTAGATAGCTAGGGGAGGAAGGAAACCATTCCAGACTGAAAAAAACATATATGCTAAGGTCCAGAAACAGAAACTATGGCATTTTAGAGAAACTAAATGAAGACCACTACAGTAACCCTAATCTTTGGTACCGTGCCTTGTCTGTGGTGAATCTATAAAAGAATAAACCAATGAATTAATGAAAACACAAATACATCTGGATGTGACTGATCATATGTCCGTGCATAATATATGTAGTAGATAAAAATTCATATGTGTGCATATGCGATTTTTCCATTGCTATATTTAGTACCCTTCAGTATTCACTGGCAGGCCTTTTAACACAAGCTTGGGCAAGTTATGCCAAATGACTAATTTAATAGGTGTGAATGTTTATTGTTTGACAAATTCTTGTTCCTTTGCCAACAAGGAGCCACAGGTGTTGAGTGCTAAGAAGTGGACAGGTTCAGGGAAGCACATGTCTAATCATGCAACCTTCTCAGGCCTCTGTGCTATCCCCACTATCAGATGCTGGCCACCTGGCAGGTGACAAAGGGCTCATCACATTCCCCAGCCTTCCTTCTCCAGCACCCTGGCATATGGCCAGAGAAGACACAAAGCCAGCAGCAGCCCAGCAGCAGTGAGGTGCAGAGTCAAAGAAAGAGCAAACATGAGCTAATTACAAAGAGGAGCTGCCGGAGCACCTGCTTCAGCTCTGTGCCCACACCTGGCCCCTTCTGGAATGCAATCTGCCACACTGAAAATAGAACAGTGGCTCCCAGGCTTTGGAATCTCCCTGCAGATAAGTATTCTCATCATTTCTCATGCCTGTACTTTTTACCAGTCTCTTACTTGCTGGTGAAGAAGGTAAGGGAGGGGATTACTGTGCTATACATAGATTCTGGCTTTTGCTGATGATGACTGGCCCTGTTCAAATTGGAGGCCACAGGAGAGGCAGCAGGAGAGCATGATTTCCACGTGGACCGATCCTCAAAGGGCTTACTCAGAGCTGTTAATCAATGCCACTGCCTCGTTCATGGTCACATTTTTATTTATTTCTTCTAAAAAAAAAAAATGGGATACATGTGCAGAATGTGCAGGTTTGTTACATAGATATACGTGTGCCATGGTGGTTTGCTACACCTATTGACCCATCCTCTAAGTTCCTTGCCCTCACCCCTCACCCTCCAACAGGCCATGGTGTGTGTTGTTCCCCTCTCTGTGACCATGTGTTCTCAATGTTCAACTCCCACTTACGAATGAGAACATGCAGAGTTTGGTTTTCTGCCTGTGTTAGTTTGCTGAGAATGATGGCTTCCAGTTTCATCCACATCCCTGCAAAGGCCATGATCTCACTCATTTTTATGGCTGCATTTTATTCCATGGTGTGTATGTACCACATTTTATCTTACAGTCTATCGTTGATGGACATTTGGGTTGGTTCCATATGGGTTGGTTCCATATCTTTCCTATTGTAAATAGTGCTGCACTAAACATATATGTACATGTGTCTTTATAGTAGAATGATTTATACTCCTTTAAGTATATACCCAATACTGGGATTGCTGGGTCAAATGGTATTTCTGGTTCTAGATCCTTGAGGAATCACCACACTGTCTTCCACAATGGTTGAACTAATTTACATTCCCACCAACAGTATAAAAGCATTTCAATTTCTCCACAGCCTCGCCAGCATCTACTGTTTCCTGACTTTTTAATAATCACCATTCTGACTGGCGTGAGATGGTATCTCATTGTGGTTTTCATTTGCATTTCTTTGATCAGTGATGTTGAACTTTTTTTCATAATTCTTGGCTACGTAAATATCTTCTTTTGAGAAGTGTGTGTTCGTATCCTTTGCCCACTTTATGATGGGGTTGTTTTGTTTTTATAAATATGGTTAAGTTCCTTGAAAATTCTGGATATTAGACCTTATGTCAGAAAATTGCAAAAATTTTCTCCCATTCTGTAGGTTGCCTGTTCACTATGATGATAGCTCAGCAAATTAGATCCCATTTGTCAATTTTGGATTTTGTCGCAATTGCTTTTGGTGTTTTTGTCATGAAGTCTTTGCCCATGCCTATGTCCTGAATGGTATGGCTTAGGTTTTCTTCCAAGGTTTTTATGGTTTGGGATTTTACATTTAAGTCTTTAATCCATCTTGAGTTAATTTTTGAATAAGGTGTAAGAAAGGGATCTAGTTTTACTTTTCTGCATACGGCTAGCCAGTTTTCCCAGCACCATTTATTAAACAGGAGATTCTTTACCCATTGCTTTTTTGCCAGGTTTGTCAAAGATCAGATGGTTGTTGATGTGCGCTGTTATTTCTGAGGTCTCTGTACTGCTCCATTGGTCTACGTCTGTTTTGGTACCAGTACCGTGCTATTTTGGTTACTGTAGCCTTGTAGCATACCTTGAAGTCAGGTAGCATGAGGCCTCCAGCTTTGTTCCTTTTGCTTAGAATTGTCTTGGCTATACAGGGTATTCTTTGATTCCGTAAGAAATTTAAAATAATTTTTTCTAATTCTGTGAAGAATGTCAATGGTAGTTTGATGTGAAAAGCACTGAATCTATAAATTACTTCGGGCAGTATGGCCATTTTCATGATACTGATTTTTCCTATCCATGAGGATGGAATGTTTTTCCATTTGTTTGTGTCTTCTCTTACTTACTTGAGCAGTGGTTTGTAGTTATCCTTGAAGAGGTCCTTCATATCCCTTGCAAGTTGTATTCCTAGGTATTTTATTCTCTTTGAAGCAATTGTGAATGGGAGTTCATTCATGATTTGGCTCTCTGCTTGCCTATTGTTGGTGTAAAGGAATGATTGTGATTTTTGCACACTAATTTTGCATCCTGAGACTTTCTTGAAGTTGCTTATCAGTTCAAGAAGTTTTTGGGCTGAGATGATGAGGTTTTTTGTTTTTTTCTTTGAAATGGAGTCTTGCTCTATCGCCCAGGCTCATGCACTCTCAGCTCACTGCAACCTCCAATTCCTGGGTTCAAGCAATTCTTCTGCCTCAGCCTCCCAAGATTCTGGGACTACAGGTGTGCATCACCACATCTGGCTAATTTTTTGTATTTTTAGTAGAGATGGGGTTTCACCATGTTGGCCAGGCTAGTCTCAAACTCCTGGCCTCAGGTGATCTGCCCAGCTCAGCCTCCCAAAGTGCTAGAATTATAGGTATGAGCCACTGCACCCTGCCAGGGTTTTCTAAATATAAAATCATGTCATCTGCAAACAGACACAACTTGACTTTCTCTCTTTCTATTTGAATACTCTTTATTTCTTTCTCTTGCCTGATTGCCCTGGCCAGAACTTCTAATACTATGTTGAATAGGAGTGGTGAGAGAGGGCATCCTTGTCTTGTACCAATTTTCAAAAGGAATGCTTCTAGCTTTTGCCCATTCCATATGGTATTGGCTGTGGGTTTGTCATAATCAGCTCTTATTTTGAGATATGTTCCATCAATACCTAGGTTTATTTAGAGTTTAACATGAAGCAGTGCTGAATTTTATCAAAGGCCTTTTCTGAATCTATTGAGATAATCATGTAGTTTTTGTCTTTGGTTCTGTTTATGTGATGGATTACGTTTATGCATTTGCGTACGCTGAACCAGCCTCGCATCCCAGGGATGAAGCCCACTTGCTCGTGGTGGGTAAGTTTTTTGATGTGCTGCTGGATTCAGTTTGCTAGTATTTTATTGAGGATTTTCGCATCGGTGTTCATCAGGGATATTGGCCTGAAGTTTTCTCTTTTTATTGTGTCTCTTCCCATTTTGTTGTCAGGCTGATGTTGGCCTCATAAAATGAGTTAGGGAGGAGTCCCTCCTTTTCAATTGTTTGGAATAGTTTCAGAAAGAATGGTACTAGCTCCTCTTTGTATTTCTGGTAGAATTCAACTGTGAATCCATCTGGTCCTTGTTTTTTTTGGTTGGTAGTCTATTCATTGCTGTCTCAATTTCAGAGCTTGTTACTGGTCTTTTCAGGGATTCAACTTCTTCTGGTTTAGTATTGGTAGGGTGTCTGTGTCCAGGAACATATACATTTCTTCTAGATTTTCCAGTTGATTTGCATAGAGGTATTTATAGTATTCTCTGAAAGTAGTTTGCATTTCTGTGGGGTCGGTGGTGATTATCTCCTTTATCATTTTTTATTGTGTCTATTTGATTCTTCTCTCTTTATTAGTCTAGCTATTGGTCTATCTATTTTGTTAATTTTTTCAAAAAATCGACTCCTGCATTAATTTTTGGAGGTTTTTCATGTTTCTACCTCCTTCAATTCTTCTCTGATCTTAGTTATCTCTTGTCTACTGCTAGCTTTTGGATTAGTTTGTTCTTGCCTCTCTAGCTCTTTTAATTGTGATGTTAGGGTGTCAATTTGAGATCTTTCTAGCTTTCTGATGTGGGCATTTAGTGCTATAAATTTCCATCTTAACACTGTTTTAGCTATGTCCCAGAAATTTTGGTATGTTGTCTCTTTGCTGTCATTGGTTTCAAAAAACTTTTTGATTTCTGCCTTAATTTTGCTATTTACCTAGGAGTCATTCAGGAGCAAGTTGTTCAATTTCCATGAAACTGTGTCGTTTTGAGTGAGTTTCTTAATCCTGAGTTCTAATTTGATTGCACTGTGGTCCAAGAAACTGTTATGATTTCACTTATTTTGCATTTGCTAAGGAGTATTTTATTTCCAAATATGTGGTCAATTTTAGGGTAACTGCCATGTGGCACTGGAGAAGAATGTATATTCTGTTGATCTGGGGTGGAGAGTTCTGTAGATGTCTACTAGGTCTACTTAAATATTTTTTATTTTTTTATTTTATTTTTTAGTAGAGACAGGGTTTCACCGTGTTAGTCAGGATGGTCTCGATTGCCTGACCTCATGATCCACCTGCCTCAGCCTCCCAAAGTGCTGGGATTACAGGCATGAGACACCGTGCCTGGCCCTGAATATTCTTTTCAATTTTCTCTCTTGTTGATCTAATACTGACAGTAGGTGTTAAAGTCTCACACTACTATTGTGTGGGAGTCTAAGTCTCTTTGCAGGTCTCTAAGAACTAGTTTTATGAATCTGGGTGTTTCTTGTATTATGTGCATATATATTTAGAATAGTTAGCTCTTCTTGTTGAATTCTTCTCCTTACCATTATATAATGCCTTTTTTTGTCTTTTTGTAATTTTTGTTGGTTTAAAGTCTGTTTTGTCAGAGACTAGGATTGCAATCCCTGCTTTTTTGTTTTTTTCTTTCCATTTGCTTGGTAAATTTTCCTCCATCCCTTTACTTTGAGGCTGTGTGTGTCTTTGCACGTAAGATAGGGTCTCCTGAATACAGCACACAGATGCACAGATGGGTCTTGACTCCTTATCCAATTCGCCAGTCTTTGTCTATTTTTTTTTTTTTTTTTTTTTTTGCTCTTGTGGCCTAGGCCAGAGTGCAATGGCGTGATCTCGGCTCACCGCAACCTCTGCTTCCCAGGTTCAAGCAATTCTCCTGCCTCAGCCTCTCGAGCAGCTGGGATTACAGGCATGCAACCAGCACACTCAGCTAATTCTGTATTTTTAGTAGAGATGGGGTTTTTCCATGTTGGTCAGGCTGGTCTTAAACTCCCAACCTCAGGTGATCCGCCCATCTTGGCCTCCCAAAGTGCTGAGATAACAGGTGTGAGCCACCATGCCTGGCCCAGTCTGTGTCTTTTAATTGGAGCATTTAGCCCATTTACATTAGTATTGTTATATGTGAATTTGATCCTGTCAACATGATGCTATTTGGTTATTTTGCACAATAGTTGATGCAGTTTCTTCGTGGTTTAATTGGTCTTTATATTTTGCTGTGTTTTTGCAGTGGCTGACACTGGTTTTTCCTTTCCATATTTAGTGCTTCTTTCAGGAGATTTTGCAGGGCAGGCCTGATGGTAACGAAATCCCTCAGTATTTGCTTGTCTGGAAACGATTTTATTTCTCCTTTGCTTATGAGGCTCTGTTTGACTGGATATGAAATTCTGGGTTGAAAGTTCTTTCTTTAAGAATGTTGAATATTGGCCTCCAATCTTTTCTGGCTTATAGAGCTTCTGCTGAGAGGTCCACTGTTAGTCTGATGGGCTTCCCTTTGTAGGTGACCTGACCTTTCTCTCTGGCTACCCTTAACAGGCTTTTCCTTTTTTTTTTTTTTTTCTTGACCTTGGAGAAACTGATAATTATGTGTCTCGGGGTTGGTCTTCTCACAGAATATCTTAATGATGTTCTCTGTATTTCCTGAATTTGCAGGTTGGCCTGTCTTGCTAAGTTGAGGAAGTTCTCCTGGATAATATCCTGAAGTATGTTTTCCAGCTTGTTTGCATTCTCTCCATCTCCTTCTGGTACTCCAATCACCTGCAGATTCTGTCTTTTTATGAAGTCCCATATTTCTTGGAGGCCTTGTTCATTCCTTTTCATTCATTTTCTCTATTCTTGTCTGCATGTCTTATTTCAGTAAGGTAGTTTTCAAACTCTGATATCCTTTCTTCTGCTTGGTTGATTCAACTGTTGATACTTGTGTATGCTTCATGAAGTTCTCATGCTGTGTTTTTCAGCTCCATCAGGTCATTTATGTTTCTCTCTAAACTGGGTATTCTAGTTAGCAGTTCCTTTTATCAAGGTTCTTAGCTTCTTTGCATTGGGTTAGAATAAGCTCCTTTTCTGCACAGCAAAAGAAACTACCATGAGCGAACAGGCAACCTACAGAATGGGAGAAAATTTTTCCAATCTACTCACCTGACAAAGGGCTAATATCCAGAACCTACAAAGAACTCAAACAAATTTACAAGAAAAAAACAAACAACCCCATCAAAAATTGGGCAAAGGATATGAACAGACATTTCTCAAAAGAAGACATTCATACAGCCAACAGACACATGAAAAAATGCTCATCATCACTGGCCATCAGAGAAATGCAAATCAAAACCACAATGAGATACCATCTCACACCAGTTAGAATGGCAATCATTAAAAAGTCAGGAAACAACAGGCAATCATTAAAAAGTCAGGAAACAACAGGTGCTGGAGAGGATGTGGAGAAATAGGAACACTTGTACACTGTTGGTGGGATTGTAAACTAGTTCAACCATTATGGAAAACAGTATGGCGATTCCTCAAGGATCTAGAACTAGAAGTACCATATGACCCAGCCATCCCATTACTGGGTATATACCCAAAGGATTATAAATCATGCTGCTATAAAGACACATGTACACGTATGTTTATTGCGGCACTATTCACAAAAGTTTCAAAGACTTGGAATCAACCCAAATGTCCATCTGTGACAGACTGGATTAAGAAAATGTGGCACATATACACCATGGATTATTATGCAGCCATAAAAAAGGATGAGTTTGTGTCCTTTGTAGGGACATGGATGCAGCTGGAAACCATCATTCTCAGCAAACCATAGCAAGAACAGAAAACCAAACACCGCATGTTCTCACTCATAGGTGGGAACTGAACAATGAGATCACTTGGACTCGGGAAGGGGAACATCACACACCGGGGCCTATCACAGGAAGGGGGGAAGAGGGAGGGATTGCATTGGGAGTTATACCTGATGTAAATGACGAGTTGATGGGTGCCGACGAGTTGATGGGTACAGCACACCAACATGGCACAAGTATACATATGTAACAAACCTGCACGTTATGCACATGTACCCTAGAACTTAAAGTATAATAAAAAAATAAATAAAAATTAAAAAAAGAACAAGCTCCTTTAGCTCATCATAGTTTTTTATTATCTTCTGATGCCTACTTCTGTCAATTCGTCCATCTGATCCTCCGTCCAGTTCTGTGCCCTTGGCATTGTGATCATTTGGAGATGAAGCACTCTGTACTTTTGGGTTTACAGCATTTTTTTATGGATTCTTTCTCACCTTCCTGAATTTGTCTAGTGTTGGTCTTTGAGCCTGCTAATCCTTGGATGGAGTTTTTTTGTGGGGGCCTTTTTGTTGTTATTGTTGTTGTTGATGCTATTGTTATCATTTTCTGCTCGTTTTTCTTTCAATAATTGGTCCCCCTTCTGTAGGGCTGCTGCAGTTTGCTAGGGGTTCACTTCAGGTCCTATTCATGTGATTGGCTCCAGTGCCTGGAGATGTCATTCAAGGAGTCTGGACAGCAGCAAAGACTGCTCCTTCTTCTAGGACCTCTGACCTTGAGAGGCACCAACCTGATGCCAGTAGGATCACTCCTGTATAGGGTGTCTGACAACCCCTGTTGGAGGGTCTCACCCAATTGGGTGGCACAAGGAGCAGGACCCATTTAATGAAGCACTTTGCCCTATGGTGAGAGGGTGTGTTTCACTAGGGGGAAACCCACTCGTCTGGGCTGTCTGGATTTCTCAGAACTACCAGGAGGAGAGACTTAAGTGTGCTGGTCCCCAGCGACTGTGACCACCCCTCTCCCTAGGGGCTCAGGCCCAGGGAGATCCGAATTCTGTCCCTGAGCCTCTAGCTGGAGTTATTGGAGATCCTGCAGGGAAGCCCCGCCCACTGAGGAAGGATGGGTCGGGATTAGGCCTGAAGAGGCACTCGGGTCACAGACTGCCACAGAGGGTGTCCTGGGCTGTGGGGACAAGTCTTGGGACCAAGTTGTTCAGCCTCCCTGGCTCTAGCTCTAGCAGGGGAAAAGCGCATCCTGGACCTATAGAAATGGGTGCCGCCCACCCTGCCCAGGGAGCTTAGCGTGTTAGGCAGTTGCAAGTCCCAGTGCTGGCTATTGCCCCTCCCCCCAGGAGCTCAAATGGCTTAGACAGCAGGCAGCCACAGCTGGTGCTGGTTGCCTCTTTTCCCCCCTCCCCTGCAGCTCCCCCCACCCCACCCTTTTCCAGTTCCGCAGGCTTAAGCAGATTCCAGCTGAGAGGCTATAAGAATCTGCATGTTCCCAGGCTGGGACACTAGGCCCTGGTGGCCTGGGTTCGCAAGTGGGATCCTCCCATTCATGGTTGCAGGGTTCTGTGGAAAAAGCTGTTTCCCTGGCTGGGTAGCGCACTCACGCACCACCGCCTCCCTTGGCTGCGAGGAGGCGGTTCCCCTTCCCCGTGTGGCTCTCAGGTGGGCCAGGTCAGCCTTCTTGTCAGTTTTGATGAGAGAACCTGAATACCTTGCTTGCCGATGAAGGATTCACACACTCACGTTTTTTTCCAATGGGAGCCTCTGAACACCACAGCTTCTAATCGGCCATCTTGGCCCCACCTCCAAAAAAAATGGTCACATTTCTTTCTTGTAATCACTAAATTGTGATTCACCCTCCTCAGCTGCTCCAACCAAGTGTTGGGAGCTATGCTGCAGTCCAGTTTGTACAAAGGCAGGGAAAAAAATGTGTTGTGGCAAAGAAACGAAACTGATGGAAATCTGAAATTTTTAAAAATTTTGCTATTGAATTAGGTAATAAGTGCTTAGCCAAAGGTCTAAAATGTATTTCATTAGACAAATAGAATTAGATGTTAAGAATGACAGAAATTAGTATGTTACTGTGTTTCCATACTGTAGCTATTACAGTAGCATCACAGCATTTTTATAGCATTCACAAGCAATGCTAATGCTTCTATACTTCTGGAAGATGAAACCTTATGATTACGTATATATTTGTTTAAAGCAGAATTTGTGAATACACCATTTGGTATAACATTGATTCACAAAGCCATCAAGTGCATGAGAACTTGACTGATAACCAGTCCAATCTCTCGAAACACAGCGGATCTCATAGATAGTCATCTTGCCTCTACTTAAACAGCACCCTGATAAGCAGCTCAGGAAGCCTGCTCTTCCAAAACTGAGTATCTCCAGTAATTATACAATTCCTTCCTTCTTCCATGTGGAGCAAAAACTATTCTATAATTTTAGTCCACTAGTTCTAATATACCTTCATATACTAGGTAGTGATTTGAACAAATCTGTCTCCTCTTCTCACAGAAGTCCTTTAAAGTACCTGAAAATAATTCTCATGTTTTCCTTTGTCTTCTCATCTTACATTTTTCAAAGAAGTAATTTAAAGTACATTAAAGGCAGCTTTAAAGAACTGTTTAATAAAAAAAAAAAAAAAAACCAAGGATACACTAGGAAACACACACACAGTATGTGTGATTTGGAAGGATATTACGAGTTATGCTTTGGAAGGAAATAAGAAAGCAGTTGAGAAATAGGAAGTCTATTTCAGATAAGGGGAGCTAACATGAGAAGCTTTTATGCCAGGATTACAGTCTTTTGTGTATATGTGCTCTAACCTGGGAAAATAGATGTTCAGGTTTATTCTTCTTCACTAGCATACACACTTCAAACTGTTTTTCCAGTATTGTATTTATTTGCCTTGTGCCGTTCACATTTTTCATGCCCAATTCCATTTTGATCATGCATATATATAAAATGTTAAGCTAACAAAGGAAGAAATTTAGAGCCATGGAAATGAGTACCAACGCTACATGTACTTATTGAACTCATAAGCACTGCTTCTTTAGCATCAGGTGAGGCAACCCTAGGAAAGATTAAGAGCACACCAAGTAGAGCAACTATTCATATTTGTTAGTCTGAAAGTAGATCTCACAGAACACTGAGCTATGTCTGTCATTATGTCATTATCCCATCCTAACATATTCCACAAATAAAACACAAGGGAAAGGCTGAGACCTGAAAGAATTTTTTTAATGGTCATCTTTTAAAATTGAGTAAGGAAAGGAAAATATATACATTAATTCTTTCATTATTTTAGAGGAAACTATCATTTGTTTGGTTTAATTGTTTATTTGGTGAAAGGATTATGCTTTCACGGATTCTCTTTTCTTTTGTAACACAGCCATGTTCATTTTTTCAGTGTCCCCTCCAGTTTTTGGGCATATTCACACATATTTTATGTACTTGGATTCATAATGTTCATGATGTGCCCAAACACTTTATGTTTAAATTCTTCTTTTTTGTATAATCTGTCATCTCTAACAGATACTGGGAGTGTTTGTAACTGTCAGCTCTCAACTGAGTCTGACTCTAGGCATTGCCTTCAGCTGAAGAGAGCTGCCAGCCCAAGATCCCCCTGCCTCCGCAAGGAACCCACTTTCAAAGACAGTTTGGAAAGTGGGGAGTAGTAACACCAAGATACCTCCTTCTTGCCCCAGTCAGGGGCAATTCTGAAGACAGCAGCTGAGACCTCTGTTGTGATGGCTTTTGCAATAGCAATTCAATTTTTTCCTCTGCCCTATCTACTTTCTTTACATTTTCACAGGAAAACAGTCTGGTAAAAACTCCTCAGCTGCAAACATGTACTTACTACCTTTCATGAGAATGACCCAGAAGGCAGAGCTCAGAACCACAAAGGATCATTCTCAGGCCTTGAAACCTAATGAAGTTTGCCTGGTGGGATCACTGATCCTCAGTACATTGCCCAGGAGCCCTCCTGAGTGCAGATCTCCATGTCAGAGTCTGTTTCCTGGGGAACTAGAGCTGTTCCAACATCACAAACA
This sequence comes from Piliocolobus tephrosceles, assembly GCF_002776525.5. Classification (NCBI taxonomy): domain Eukaryota; kingdom Metazoa; phylum Chordata; class Mammalia; order Primates; family Cercopithecidae; genus Piliocolobus; species Piliocolobus tephrosceles. The sequence goes on from NC_045446.1 coordinate 96,717,946, forward strand.
TTTTCCCATGCTGTAGCATAATCTTTCCACATAGTTCTCATTTAAGTGGCTGCTTAAAATTCTTCTAAGGAGAGCTATCATATTTTAATTGACTCTTTCCTTATAGTTGGACCGTTGGTTGTTGCCAATATTTTGTCTCTTTATACGAGCATTCGGTAAACAGAACTAAGCTGTTATTTCATGTTTTTTCTGGTTTTTAATTTTTTTTTTAATCTTAGGTGTGGGTAATTACTAAGATAAAGATATGAAGGATTTCAGTCGATTGTTAAGAATTTACAGATTACAGTACTATAAGCCATAAGTCCAAGTGTAAGATATATCCCCAGGACACTAAGGAATTAAAATAGATTATTTTCTGTATTATTGTGTCTTTGATCCAAGACTCAGCATAGAATGCCTGAGAAGCCCAGATGAAAAGGAAAACAGAGTAGTCTGTTATTAATTTGTGTAGCACTCTACTGTACTTGGCTGAGTAAATCAGTACCTACACAATGCCAGCATCTAGTGAGCAATAAATACTTGTTGAATAGATATTTGAATGAATAAATGCATATTCAGGTTGCTTTACATTTGAATTTAAATTCAAGAGGGCTCATTAATGGGGAAATGTAGATAATGTAGAAAATATGAACTGGATACTGATAAGCCTTTGGTTTTAAGTTATTAAATCATCACCATTCCAAAGCAAAAATGACAGTGGTGGTAACAGCACTAGCGCACGTGAGTATGTTAAATTCTCTTTTCTACAGAAGCTAGCACAGAAGGGACTAAAAGGAAGAGTTAAGGAAGAACAAAGTAATAGCCAACACAAGCACTGAGTCAACTAGATAACAAAAGACCAAGTTTCTAATTATCTCAACAGGACACATACCACAATTTCATGGAAAGGAGTGCCAGAGACTGGAAGATATTAGTGAAAATCCAAACCTTTAAATTTGGGGAACAGTGAGGAAGGAAGGAGGATGTTAAGTTGAACAAAGTATATCTCGTGAGATACACTGGCATATCCTGTAGACACAGCATAAGAACCACTCCCTGTTCTCATTTCTTATAACCAACAAGAATCGCATCTCAGATCAGACTAGTCTCTTCAATGCATTGTGAGCACACCTTGCTCATTCCAACTTGGGTCCTGCCACTCACCCTCCTGAAATACCCAAAGGAGAGCAGCCCCCACTGCAGAGTCATAAACAAAGAAGGGCACTCCACTTCTTAGGGAGCAGAGGGAAGAAAAATATGTCACATAGGAATGTTAAACACACAAGCAGAAGGAGGAAGAAAACAGCACCAGAGACTTAGTTTATTCTTATAAATAGCTTAATAGGTAGACTTAGGTCTGCCTGAGCCAAAAGAGATATAAAACAAAAATGTCTGAATGTGGATCTTTTATTTTTCCAATACACTTTTACCATTCCCTCAACACTATTTAACTCCTAAAGAAAACAGAAGGTTATATGAGAGATCTTTCTTAATATTTGAAAGCAAACAAAAACGCATTATCCAAAAGGTCAACTGAATCTAGTATTTGGCAGGAAAAAGATATTACAAAGCTATAAGATCTTGAATTCACACATGATGAAAGATGCCACATTCCTTTCAAAGTGCTTCTTAAGTGTGCTTCAAAAAAGAGTCACAATTAAAGAAGCAAGCTGGCTTTTCTCTTCTCAGCCCATTCCTAACCTTGCCAGTATATTATTGCTATTTCCTTTCTAGCTTGCAGAAGAATGTCAAAGGTCTACATAGTTTGTTTGTTTTTTCTGTCCCACTAAGAGTGAATCAGTTGGCCTGGTGCCCTAGAAGTCAAACAGATACTTGAGAAATTTTTCAGCCTTGTGACTATGGTAATCTTGTTCTAAGTTGAAATCTCCCAATGTAGGCAAACTTCATTTTAAACAACTGGACTATAGACTTCAATTCTGCTGTCTGTAAAGCTGACTACTAACATCCCTGTTTCACTACTCAGAACTATCCAAAAAAGACTTAGATAAATAAGAATAAAGTTAAGTACAATCAAGTTCCTATGTGGAAATACCAAGATTTACTCCATCTCACAAATCCCTCCTGTTTTCCCAATATTTATACTAAGGTGAGAGCAGGAACAATGGTCAGTGAATACCACTGTTACTTGAACTTTTGCCTCCCATTAACAGAACTAGATTCATTCCATTATTTAGTTTAAAATTTTGTTCCCAAAGGATCAGGACTATGAGGTCCATGACAGCATGAAAATGTGTATATGGGGCAGGGTGTGGTGGCTCACACCTATAATCCCAGCACTTTGGAAGGCCAGCCATGGGCAGATCACAAGGTCCGGAGATCGAGACCATCCTAGCTAACATGGTGAAATCCCGTCTCTACTAAAAAAAAAAATACAAATAATTAGCCGGGCGTGGTGGCATGCACCTCTAGTTCCAGCTACTCAGGAGGCTGAGGCAGGAGAATCGCTTGAATCCGGGAGGCGGAGGTTGCAGTGAGCTGAGATCACGCCACTGCACTCCAGCCTGGGCAACAGAGCGAGACTCCATCTCAAAAACAAAAAAAGGAAAGAAAGTATGTATATGAGTATGTGCAGGGATTGTAGGAGTAGGTGAGGGGAGTTAAATCACATAGACAGAAGACCTGATTATGTCCTGCATATGTTTGCTTCAAATTTTTAATTTCAAATAAATTTGAAATGTGAGAATAATTTATATAAGCCTCAGTATTTCTATGCAACAATTAAAGTTTTAAGGAATTATATATATACACATATATATAATCTGAAATGAACACCATTTTTGAAACTGATCTTTTGTCTATTCCAACAAAAGGGGAAATGAACATCCAGCATGTGCTTATGCTCTGACCTGTTATTAATTTAAAAAATAGGCAGTGGTAATAATTTTAACCATATATAGCTGTATTATCTTCTAAACAGTTCACTTTACACGCCTATTAGTTCAGTAAACACTAAACACCAACTTAGTGTGATGTCCTGCTTTAAGTGAAGATCCTATGTAACTAATTGTACACAATGCTATATGGAGATACAGAAAGTACTGCTACTAAATATAGAAATACTTTAATAGCACATTGCAATATTATCTAATGACTGATGACAGGCCATGAAAAATAATGTATACTGGCTATTTAAAATGTCAGGGAAGCAATCAAAAACTCAGAGTCTACAGAGAAGAATATGTCAATGATTGATGAGGCTTCTGAATTCAAGGAAAGTTTTTGGAAGTCCAAAAATTATCATAAGATAATAGTAAAGGGATGCCAAGAAGAAAGCTACATGTCCATGTATAGATGTCACTCAATATAGTACCATGAAAATCAGTACCTTAAGCAATAGAAGTAGTCAGCAGTTTTATTTTTACTTTCATTCTTTGAAAATGTGATTTTATTCTTGAGCAATATTCCTCTGTGTAGAAGAAATGAAATGAAATGTTCTGGAACATACAGGAACCAATCACCTATTCTGGTATCAATTGCCCTGCAATATTAGATAAACAGAGTGGGACTATGTTCAGACACTATTCCAATTTCATCTTTAATCGCCATATCACCAAATCATGTTATAGGGGAGACAGAAAACAAAACTTAAGGAAAATAAACTCCAATCTGCACACTAGTTACATAGAATTTGATGCATTCATAGGTGATACTAGGAATTTTATACTAGCGTAAAAACAGGCCACAAACTCTTAAACTCACTTATGTTTGTTATTGTAGTTAGTTTTGTGGTGTTGTCTGTTTGTTTTTAATTGGGGATACAACCCAATGGAAACAAAGTTCCTTTGGACTTATAATCTATTTTAACTTTATTCAATCCTTTTTGGAAATGTTTATTTTGATATAAGTTTAAACTTAGAGAAAAGTTGCAACAATAGTACAAAAATTATCATACTCATCTCAAGTTTCACCATTTGTGAACAATTTGCCCCATTTGCTTTCTTATTCTCTCTCATTCTCCCTTCTCTATCTTTCACTACACACACACACACACACTCCATTTGAGAGTAGACAGCAGACATTATGCCCCTTCATCCCTAATACTTCCTTGTATAAAATGTACACTTTGACACTATGCTATCTTCTAACCCACAATCTATATTCAAATTTTGCTCATTGTCCCGCTGATATAGCTTACAGTTGTATTATTTTCTAGTCCAAGATTCAGTAAAGGATCATACTTTGCATTTGTTTTTCTTGTGTCTTTAGTTTCCTTTCCTCAAGAACACTCCTCATTCTTTATTTGTCTTTCAAACAATAATCCCTGGATAGCTACCCCTCCAGGGCCTCTGGCCTTCCTGCTGTGGTTACAAAGAATTAAATAGAGCACCTGACCATTAGGTACCTACATTCAAGTCAAAGAGAATGACACGTAAACAACTAGGAAGCACATCATGAAGTGTGCATTAATAGAAGTATAAGTGGGTTCCTTCTATTTTTATCAGCTCAAACCCCTTGCTCTCTAGATCTTTTTCTCTATCTCTCATTTGCAGTCAGAAAAATACCTTCATAGCCAGAATAAATATTGTCAGTGCTCACTCTGGCAGCACAGACACAGAATAATCATTGGCAAAAGGTATTTATGAAATATTTTTTAATTCAGGGAGTTGGCCAAAATAACAGAGAGTACCATGCAGCAGTATATACTAATACATACACACAGGGTGTTTATTTATTTATTTTTAGGAAACAGAGGTGGTTCTTTTAATGGAAGATGTGTCACAATTACCACTTATTTTTGGAAACAGAGAAAAATGCAACATGGTAAAAAGAGCTGTACTACTTTCCTGTAGTTTAAAAAGCTATATTCAAATCTAGCTGCAAGCATTTGTTGGCTAAGCGATTTGGAGTAAAGCACTTACACGCTGGGTCTAATTACTTCATCTGTAAAATGGAAGTAATAATACCTAATTATAGAATTTAGCAAGGTACAAAATAATATACATGAAAGATCCTTATAACAGTAAAGCATATATAATTTATACATAATAGTAAAGCATATATAAATAGTAAATCATATATGTATATATGTATGTGTATGTACTTATGGATACAGGCATATATGTGTATGTGTGTATATATGTATATGGAGAAAAAGAAAACAACAGCAAGAGAAAGCTTAAGTATGCATTTGATTTGTGGATTTTACTTCCACTTCTCTTGGGATGGCTCTCTTCTAGTGATCACACTCAAGCAGCCTTGCATTCTGTCCACTGAGTAGAGAAGTTTTATACCTCCTGCCATGTGGCCTTCTTCCCATTAGCTTCTATGCTGATAGAGCCAGGAGAGCAGAGATGACATCTGCCTTACTCACTCTCAGATCTTCATGGCCAGCACAGGCCTGGCACATGGAAGTATTCAAAACACACTGGTGGAATGATGAACACCAGCTGGGACTCTGTCTAGCCCAAAATACAATGCTACAGCCTCACTGCCTCCTTTCATTCATCTTAAATAGATCCAGAGTAGCAAATGTTACTCAGACATCAGTGGAGAAACCAGAACTTTCATCAGTCTCAACCTCCTCCATATTAAAGTGAATGTTTAAAAAAAAAAAAAAAAAAAGTTCATTTCTGGAGCTCTAAATCCAGATATATCAGTGAAACAGCACAAATACTACAGTCATACAGAAATCCTATGAGTTGCTTAAATGGATTTAAGATTATCATTAACATATTACTTAAGCCCTTCCCACTCTTTTACATTCCATTGTCTTATTTTTCTTTTCTTTTCTTTTCTTTTTTTCTGTTTCTTTTTTTTTTTTTTTTTTTTTTTTTGAGATGGAGTCTCACTTTGTCACCGAGGCTGGAGTGCAGTGACACCATGTCAGCTTACTACAACCTCTGTCTCCTGGGGTCAAGCAATTCTCCTCTCTCAGCCTCTCGAGTAGCTGGGATTACAAGTGCCCACCACGCCTGGCAAGTTTTTATATTTTTAGTAGAAATGGGGTTATCACCATGTTGGCCATGCTGGTCTCGAACTCCTGACCTCAGGTGATCTACCCGCCTTGGCCTCCCAAAGTGCTGGGATTACAGGTATGAGCCACCATGCCTGGCCCCATTGACTTATTTTTCTTCACAGCATGCATCACTCTGAAGTTTTTGTACTTGTTACTTGTCTGTAGTTTTTTACTGCCTGCCTCCCCACTTGCTGTTTTCTCCCTGATAATCACCAGTACCTAGAACAGTACCCAGAAATACAAAATATTCAATAAATATTTGTATTGAGAGAACAAAGTACTTGAAAACTATTCCTTTAATAGGGCAAACATGTCCTCTACAATAGTATATACAGACTTCTCTGGATTAATCAATCTTCCCCTGCAGTTAATATAACAATATACTAGTCCAGCTGAAACCCTAGTGATCATTTAGAGCTCTGAATTAAAGAAGTTGTGCAGATGTGCAGTAAGTTAGAGTTGTTTGACTACCAAATTTGTCAACTAGAATATTAAGCTTAAATATAGTACTAAAGCAAAAATGTAATGACAAATTAAGAGAAGTAAACTTACGTTTGGCAGATTTTAATTGTTGCTTTTTATTAAAATGTAAGATTGAGAACAAGAATAAGGAAAATAGGGGGCAGAGCAAGATGGCCGAATAGGAACAGCTTCAGTCTCCATCTCCCAGCGCGAGCGACACAGAAGACCGGTGATTTCTGCATTTTCAACTGAGGTACTGGGGTCATCTCACTCGGGAGTGCCGGACAATCGGTGCTGGTCAGCTGCTGCAGCCTGACCAGCGAGAGCTGAAGCAGGGCGAGGCATCACCTCACCTGGGAAGCACGAGGGGGAAGGGAGTCCCTTTTCCTAGCCAGGGGAACTGAGACACACAACACCTGGAAAATCGGGTAACTCCCACCCCAATACTGCGCTGTAACACCGGCACACCAGAGATTATATCCCACACCTGGTCGGGAGGGTCCCACGCCCACGGAGCCTCCCTCCTTGCTAACACAGCAGTCTGCGGCAATCTAACCGCAAGGCAGCAGCGAGGCTGGGGGAGGGGCGCCCGCCATC
>NC_045446.1:96725360-96846472 GCF_002776525.5 Piliocolobus tephrosceles
GGGAGGGGGGAGGGATTGCATTGGGGAGTTATACCTGATATAAATGATGAATTGATGGGTGCTGACGAGTTGATGGGTGCAGCACACCAACATGGCACATGTATACATATGTAACAAACCTGCATGTTATGCACATGTACCCTAGAACTTAAAGTATAATAAAAATAAAAAAAATTAAAAAAAAAAAAGAATAAGGAAAATAGAAAGGTTATAGAAAAAAACAAAAAAAGAGGTTAATGAAAAACAGTCTGAAGTGCTAGAATTGAATGAAGAGGTGAATGAAGTCTCATAAAATGTCGTGGGGAAGCACACAGAACCAGAAGAAAAAGTAGAAAAATTATGGCAATTGGGTATTTTTAGTCAAAGTTTTCCTGGGCACTAATCACTCAGTGGAGTAACTCCTAAGAGTCAGGATCATTTGTCACTGTTCTGTTTGTTCTTTGGCTGAAATCCCTCTTGATATCTTCTTCATAAAGATCCTAAAATGACTCTGTACTTTATGAAAGCTCATAGACAAGTTTAAACTTCCCTTTCCTATTACATTAACAAATTCTATTGCCCATTTCATTTTCCCCCTAGGGTAAGACTGTCCTCTGGGAATTAATAGGATTTCTGGTCCTAATGATAGTAATAGTGGACAGGAAAGTGTCATCTAAAGCTCTCAAGTAAAAAAAAAATCTAGCAGTAACCAGGCATTTTATGAAAACTATGCATGATCCATTATTTCTGACATTAGTTTGAACAAAACCCTATTGCATGTCATTGTGGAATTAATGACATGAGATGAATAAAGAGAGGGATTTATCCAGAACTAGGTATGCCCACTTATACATAAACAGCAGAAAATCGGAAAAAAAATATGATATTCTAATTGTGTGACGCAAATGATGGCAGTCTAAGCCGGTAATCTAAGCCAGCAGTTATCAGCATGAAGGAGATTTGGCAAAGAGATACAGAAAAGGCGAAAGGGAGGAAAAAAGGAAGGAAGAAATGAAGGGAGGGAATGAGGGAGGGATAAATACAGAGCATCTAGCAAAAGATAAATACAGAGCATCTAGCAAGAGGCATTAAGCCTGTATCTGGAAGACAAAAAGCAATGAATGAAAGCAGAGCCCCAGTTCCTGTGTGGGATTCAGAAATAGAACTGAAGTCCTGAAGAGAAGTAGGAATAAGTCAAAAGAATTGGGTGGAATACAAGGCAACAACCCACTTTCAGAAATAAGACAGAAAGTGAAACATAGGATTTTAGAGTACCAACTAACAGCAGAGGTGACTTGGTATCAAATGTCCTAAGAATTGACTACAGTTTCTTAAGCATCCTTGTCCAAGAGCAGGATTAGACTCGGAGTTAAACTGCTAAAAGTCATGGGTGCATACTAAAATTATCTAGAGAATATATTTTTAAAATACAAAGTTCAGGTCTCTGCCCTAGATATGATAAATCTGAATATCTTGGTATAATGTCTATAGACCTCTTGTATTTATTAATGTCTCTTGATGATCCTACTGTACAATCACTTGTGGAATGTAAGGTTCACTGATCTAGAGTCTAGCATATACATAAGTACTTTTGGGATTAGGATTCAGATCAATAATGCAATCATATTTCCTTAGGAAGAACAAGAGCATAAATGTATAAATCTCAAAATTAAAATTGGTATTTTCAGAGCTGGTTTTTCCTCTTTTACTTATCTGGCTCTGGACAATGTTCAATCCTGACCATTATGTAGGAGTCAGGAATTACTTCAGTATCCTTGCTTATGAAAATCACATGTGTTTCTTGTTTAGTTGACTCCTATATATATGCTTTACCAGTTTCTTTTCATGCCTGTCACCAACTGGAGGTTCTCCCTCCATTCCATCAATGAGTCATGTCTTCTGTGGGGACCTACACTGGTTCTTCTAACTGTCCTTTCCTACCAGGAAAGTGAAGTCCAGTCCTCACATCCCATACCATTCTCTACCGCCTAACAATCTCTCTACCCCACCTGATCCTAGACCGTAACACTGGTACATAACAGTGTATAAGCTGCCCACAAAGGCTAAAATAAAATTCATTTATAACACAGTGGAAAATTCTGACAACTGCTTCCAAAATCTACAACTTCTTTCTTCATATTGGAAAATTACCATCTCTCAAGGTTAAGATCAGACTTTGTGGAAATATAGGAAAAAACCACAATATACCAGGAATTGGAAGTTAGGTCTCAAACTTATTAGATTTGAAGGAGGTGTCACTTTTACTAGGTACTACTATGAGTATCAGAAATGGGAAAAGAGCACTCCAAAACACCTATAAAAATCACCCACAATACATAACAGTCCATAGCTCCCCTCATGGAAAATTTAACATATGGAAATCTTTAACTGAGCAGACTCAAAGAAAATAAGAGACTAATATTTTTGCTTTTGAAAAATGGGACTAACAGTGGGATAATAGGGGAATTTACCATATATAAAAATCTTAATTTGTATAACATCTTTATTGTGACACATAAAACTCTACTCATCAGATTAATTTAAATAAATTACAATAGAAATGCTGTCAAAAGCACTTAAAATTGACTGAAGAACTGAACTCAAGACTAATAAGAATGACAACTTATCTAGCATAGAACCCAGGATGTTTGAATTTAACTCTATTTTTACTTAAATTTTCATTAACTGTCACAAGAATTAAAACAGAAAGTTATTAACATCTGTAGTTGAGTCAAAGTTAGAGTTATGCATCAAAGAACAATGAAAACAGAACAAAAACACTATGGACAAAAACATCAGCTTCATGCATAGGAAATAATTCATTTAATTAACGAAAGTTGTAAAACACAAAAGAAAAGGGTTGGGGGAGAAAGGAAGGTGGTATGCTCACTTGAGCTAAAAGACTAAAAGAAATAAAGACAAAAAACAGTATTTCAAAAAGCAAAAGTGACAAGTCACTATAAATCTGCTTCATGAGATGGCAACAAAATAAGCTATGAGTCTGACATATGAAATGATTACAGGTTCACAATCATGTTTCTCACATGGTAAGGGAAGAATAATCTTCCTTCTAACTCAGAGAAAAAGCAATAACAACAATCACCGTTTGGTAATAGAAGCAGTGGAGGGGTCAATAAGTAATGTAGCAGGCTCTACCATCACAGTCTCATAGTTCAAACACTGCCCTCCCCACAGGCTAATGGTGTGACCCCATGCAAGCAGCCTGACCTGGCTGTGCTTCCATTTCTTCTGCTCCAAGTCAGAGATAAGTGTTTTTGTTTTGTTTGTTTTATCCAACTAAGGAGTTTTGCAGGTTTTAAATGGCAGTAATACTATCTTTGAGAAAAAAAAATAGAAGAGTTTCTAGGAAATTTGAGAATTTTGTTATATGAATGTATTGAGTAAAGGAGCTTTAGTTAAGTGAGTTTGACTCACTGGCTGTTGATAGTGTTGAAAGGAATCTTAACTCAGGCAAGCTGGGGATTAGGAGAGCATGTCGATATTAACAAAGACCATTTGTGGACATCTTATATTTCAACATCTTCAACAAATGGGACCCTGTTGGTTATAGCACCTCAAAATTACACTGAAATTCCTCAAATATTTCATTTCCCAGTGAATAAATGCTGAATAACTCCATTCCAGGAACTTATTGTTACTAAGCCAAAGAGAAAGAGTCTACCTATTACAGTAGTATCATGGGCAATCACTGCTATCACTAATAAATTTTTAAGCAGTTTCTAAATTCAGTCATAATATCAGGAAAAATATTTAGAATGACAAAACCGGGCGGATCACAAGGTCAGGAGATCGAGACCACCCTGGCTAATACGGTGAAACCCCGTCTCTACTAAAGAATACAAAAAACCAGCCGGGCGACTAGTTGGGCACCTGTAGTCCCAGCTACTTGGGAGGCGGAGGCAGGAGAATGGCGTAAACCTGGGAGGCGGAGCCTGCAGTGAGCTGAGATCGGGCCACCGCACTCCAGCCTGGGCAACAGAGCCAGACTCCGTCTCAAAAAAAAAAAAAAGAAAAAAGAAAAAAAAAAAAAAGAATGACAAAACCAGAAAACGAAATTCTTAATTACAGGTGGTATATGCAGAAATTGTAAAGAGATAACAGGTGCTGCTTTTGTTTATTAAAATTTCAAGGAGGAAGGCACATGTATTAGAATGGCTAAAATCTAAAACACGGAAAATATCAATTTCTGGAAAAGATGAAGAGCAATAGGAAGTATCATTTATTGCTTTTGGGAAGGCAAATGGCGCCGTCACTTTGTAAGACACTTTGGCCGTTTCTTACAAGGTTAAACATAGTTCAACAATTGCACTCCTAAGTATTGCACTACATTTGAAAATGTAGTCTACACAAAAACTTGCAATTTAATGTTTTATAGCAGGTAATTCATAATAACCAAACATGGAAGGAACCAAGGTATCCTTCAATCAATGAATGGATAAGCAAACTGTGGTACATGTTAAATGGAATATTTTTTGGGGGGGAGGAGGTGGGGGGAAAAGAATGAGCTCTCTGCCAAAGACATGGATTAATCTTAAATTCACACTTCTAAACAAAAGGAGCCAGTGAAAAGGCTGCATACTATATGATTACATTTATATGACATTCTGGTAAAGGCAAAACGATAGCATGGCAAACAGATCAGTACTTGCCAGGGATTTGGAGGTGACATGGGTTTGAACAAGTGAAACACAGGGGATTTTTTTTTAGAAGAGGGAAAGTATTTGGTATGATGTTATAATGGTAGATATATGACATTATGCATTTTTCAATACCCATAGAACTTTACAGCAGAAGAGCTAAACTTACTGTATACAAATTTAAGTGGGTGTGTATGTGTGTGTGTGTCTGCATGTGTGTTTAGGAGGTCAAAGTATCACAGGATGGAAGACTATAATGAAAGAATCTAGCTGTATTATAAATATATGGAAAAAAAATCTCACTGGAAGTGGTGGGGTAGAATGGTGCTTACCTAAGTAACCCTGGAAATGACTGGACATTATAAAACTTTATACATAACTACATACTCTCAAACTGCCCATAGGCACTGTATTTTAGTTGATAAAATTGTTTCCCCGGTAGCTTGTGTTAACAATTCTGAAACAACTATAAACATACACTGGAATTCAAGAATTCAGTAAATAGATGGCTAGAGGGAGTCAGGTTTCTCCTTGTTAGAAAGGAGGATATAGACAAGCAAGGGGGAAAGGTTAGAATGATCCATATGGTAACGGAGTAAAGTTGGAGACATCAGTATGAACTCAATTTAGCATATGATGATACATATAAAATGTTTATAGATAGGCATATATATGAGTTAGTATACACACATATATTCTTTTGCTCTGTTGGCTGAGAGGGCGTAGAAGCAAAACGGCCCAATAGCAATGAGTACAACCAACGCCCAGGTCATGGTTTCTAATAACATTCTCCAATAAAAGGTATCAGGGCTCCTGAGAGAAACAGCTGATTCTAGACTGGGGCAGGAAGTATGAAAGATGAGTCTGGAACATCCTATAGTGTGGAAAGTAAGGAAGTGCTCAAAACACACTATGCACACACAGACACACACAATATGGGCATGTGCCAGGCCAATGATGGGCATATGGGCACATACCAAAGTAAACACTAAACAAACAAAAGATCTGACCGTACGCTTCAAAACTGTCAAGGTCATCAAAAACAAGGAAAGTCTCAGAAACTGTCATAGATAAGAGAAGCTACGGAGATAAGTCAACTAAATGTAATGTGGTATCTGGAATGAAATCCTGGAATACAAAAGGGTAAAACCTAAGGATATTGAAATAAAGCATGGAATTTGGTTAACAATAATGTATCAATATTGTTTTATAAATTGGGACCAAAGTACCATATTAATGTATGATGTCAAATGGGGAAAATGGGTGTGGGATATATTAGAACTTTCTGTGCTATCTTCACAGCTTTTTTTATAAATCTAAAACTATACTAAAACTGTATTTAAAAAAACTTAAAGGGAAAGGAAAAATAAACACCACCCTACTGAAGAGTTCATAAAAGAGAACAAAAGACAACCTGAAGAATTTAGGAATGTGAGGGGTTGTCCTCTCCTCACACAAAGAAGAAGTGCTAGACACAAAGCTGCTAGTGACAGCGAAACAATGCTTTAGAGACACAGAAACAAAAATTTCAAATTAAGAAAAAGGACTGCCATGATTTTCCAGCAAAAAAGAAAAGCTATGTCTGGAGAAATTTAACAAGACAAACAGGGAATAGTCTGTCACAAGATTCAGAAGAAAATGTTCCTAAAAGACAAAATAATCTAGGAGAAGAGGGAAACCATGGCACATTCCTACTCAATACCCAATAACCAAAAATGGAAGTAACCAAGGTATCCTTCAACCAATGAATGGATAAGCAAACTGTGGTACATGTCAAATGGAGTATTTTTTCAGGGGAGTTGGGGGAAAGGAATGAGCTCTGTGCCAAAGATATGGATTAATCTTAAATTCACACTTCTAAACAAAAGAAGTCAGTGAAAAGGCTACATACTCAATATCCTTGTAACTTCTAAAACTGACTTGTATAACTTAAGCATATGTTTTCATTATAGTGTTTATCCTATACATATAGGAAGCAGTGTCCATACACAATGGTCTCATTCTTTCTCAGGACTACCTACTGTATCTAATTATTTCAGAGAAAGTATATAAGCAGAGAGCAGAAAACAGAAGTTTTATCTAATTTACACACAGCCACTACCTAAAGTCTCATTTAGAAATTGTTTAATAACATTCTATGATGACATTCTTAAACTTTTCCATTAAAAGAAATCAGCAACATCAGAAACACAGTCTTTTTGCAGGTTTTGTGCTGGACTAGCGACATCTAACATACGAGGCCAGCTACGTAGCAAGATCAGCTTGAAATCTGAGCAAAAAAACTGGCACAGTGTTTACTATAGCATAGCTAAGAAAGCATGTTTGTGTTGTGACGGGAAACACCATCACCCTTAGTGTATTTTCAACACCTAAAATTTAAAGAATAATCCTAGTTTCTAAACTGAAATGATCCAAATTGCAATGAAACTGCACTTTCCTCAATGCTGACAAGAAGTTTGTCTCATACAAGCAACTATCCCAAGTACATTTGAAAGAGCAATGCACTAAGCAAAATGTGACATCATGACGAGTCTAAGAATTCAGAGAACCGGAAAGATGGTGTGTAATTAGCATCAGAGGAGTGATGACACAGTCAACAACTCTGGAAGGCAGCACAAACTAGTGAGAAGAACATGAGGTTTGGAATCAGACTGAAATGAATTTAAATTCTGCCTCTGTGGCTTGTTAACTCTGACCAAAGACATCAACAAGTTAGTTAACCTTGCAAAGTATGTTTCCTCACCTAAACAAGTAAGCAAACCTCATGCGTCTGATGCAAACATTATTTGGGGAATATTCAATAATAATAAAAGCAAACATTTACATTCCATTTGTTTGTTATATACCATGCTGTTCTAAGTATGTACTTAATATAAATTAACTCATTTAACCGTCTTAGCAACTCTAGGAAGTCTGCAATTATATTATCTCCATTTTCCAGATGAGAAATATGAGGTAAGGAAAGATGAAGTCAATCATCCAATGCGTACAGGTAGTAAATAGCTGAGATGAATTTTCAACCCAAGTAGTTTGGCTCCAGTCTTGCTCTAAGTCACTACATTATAGTAACATTATTAAGTTACTTCCCCTCCAACCACCTTAATTCCAATTCATTTTAGTAAAATACAGAAAATATTTACTTTAATGAAAGAGGAAATTGATCAGTTACCAAGTTACAGTAACAAGAACTATATTGGCAGAAGTTATTTATTGCTATTAATATTAATTCACCAATAAATATAGTAAGTTGTTACTACACTAACTAGTTCTCCAAGATAATATGTTAAACATATTCTAATCTGCTAAACAATTATATTATTTAGAGTTATTCCCAGAAAATCCCCAAGTTAGTCTTAACCCTAACCTTAAGCTAATTCTTCACAATTTTATGACCAATTAAAAGGCTCCTAAATACACATTCCAAATCGCAGTGAAACAAAAAAGTATACACAAGTTGACATACAAGCAAAACATTATGACTTAGAAAAAAACAGAGAGTTCCATACCAGCTAAAGATTGTGGAATCAGTGGCATCTTATAAATGATTTCACAGTATTTCAGGATCCCTGACACTAAGAAAATATTGTGCGGAATAAGCCCCAAAGGTCTTTTCCTCTATCCTCCTTACTAGCCCTGTACCAGCAAAATAATCCCATGATAACATTGCTCCGATTCTGACTTAAATGTGTTACGTTTCTAGAGAAGATAAAGCAACACTCTGACAGAGAGAGACCTTTAAAACAAAGAAAACATTAATGAATACTTTTCAGAACTATGCACTTCCTGACTATTTTGAGAGGAAATGCACTTCGCAAGGGCAGTATAAAACTATACTTTGAGCAATACTTAGCAAATAACTGATGCTTCCTAAACCTGCAAATCTTTATATGCTATAACTCTTCAGTAAATGAATTAACCTAGAGCTCTCGTTTCTATTTGTTCTCTAAACTACTGTGGGAAGTCTTTTTCCTACACCCCATCTCCCTCATCTTGTAGCTTTTAGAGCTCTACAACAACTGAAACACCCACAACACCCTTAATAGTATTAGAACTTGTTAAAACTGCAATAGTCATAACCTCATTTATATTTAACTTATTATGACAAAGGAGACTATGCAATTTATCATCCTTCTTCCTTAACTCTCCTACTCATTTTGTCTCCCTGCCTATCACACTATGTAACACATAGGAACAAGTAGCAACATTTCAGCAGAAAACATGGTACACATGCTTTAATACATGCTTCATTCAACCATTACAATTTCCAAGAAGATACTAATGTTGCCTCACAGAACATAAACACATTTCTACTATTTAATTTGAGCTAAAAATAGGCTTTGCAGATTAGGGCTAGAAAAGATTTTCTATTTTTTGGACAACTAAAGTTAGATCATTTTGGTATGCAAAAGATATTACGTACCAAATAAAGCAATAAATTTAAATGTGAAGTCCTCCAGCAGGGAGGGCACTGTCTACTATGTTTCTTTGCATGGCCAGAGTTTCAAGGGCCCAGCCTCCATTATCACAGCAATTGCCAAAGCACCAAAATGTGGTGAAGAGATGGCAAGAAACAGACCACAATCAATATCCGTAATTTGTAAATGATGAGACAGAAAATAGAAACAACCAGTTGCTAAGCCAACAAAAGGGAAACAGAGAGCAAACATTTTGATATCTGAAAGCAGTTCTTTCCCCTTACTCCAGAGGCATGAACCACCCAGTAGGGCACAACATGCACTCCCAGGGAGTCCCACGGAAGAAGCGAGAACAAATGCGTGGCAGAGGCATAACAGGTCTTCTCCAACTCACTTTCTCCCTCTCTTTAGGTCCTCGTTTTTATTCCATGTCACCCTCTAAATGCAAACTTCAACCTGAAGAGCCAGTAAATGACCAAACTTTCTAGAGGAGTTGTTAATACTAAGTAGGTAGAAATGATCATTTTGGGCCGGGTGCGGTGGCTCAAGCCTGTAATCCCAGCACTTTGGGAGGCCGAGACGGGTGGATCACGAGGTCAGGAGATCAACACCATCCTGGCTAACATGGTGAAACCCCGTCTCTACTAAAAAATACAAAAAAACTAGCCGGGCGAGGTGGCGGGTGCCTGTAGTCCCAGCTACTCCGGAGGCTGAGGCAGGAGAATGGCATAAACCCAGGAGGCAGAGCTTGCAGTGAGCTGAGATCCGGCCACTGCACTCCAGCCTGGGTGACAGAGCGAGACTCCGTTTCAAAAAAAAAAAAAAGAAATGATCATTTTGGAAGGAGAAAAATTGCTACTATGATCACATTTTGTGATCTATGACTTCAAGTCTTTTTTGATGATGAAGTATAAATAACATACAAATAAGTGAATAAACCACCAATATTCTAATCACACTCCCCAAAGGTGATAAATATAAACCATGGAGTTGGAACACTGCCTTCTGCCATCCAAAAGAAAGGTTCCCAGGCATCAAAATTGTTCTTAACTTGATTGAAATGCTATTTTCCTGTGCCACCCTCCAACACCCTCCCAAAAAATAATTTTTTTATGTGGTGCTTTTCTGTCCAGTAAGCTAACCAATTCTTTCATTCTCATATATGATTACACAAGAGAATTTAAACACAACTTTAAAAAAAGATAAAATCTAAGCAAGCCAAGATTAATCATAGCTCCGTGACTTGTTAAAAACAAAGATTTTACTGAATATGACCACTAAAGCTGTCCTCAGAGCATCAATATATCAAGATTCTTAAAATACATTATTCAAGGAGAACAGCTACCTCTTAGGCACATAATCATCTGTGCCAGCATCTGGTTGGCAGGTGGCAGGCATTAAACGTTAATCTCCAGAAATTTAAACTTTACAAGATTATGCTTTAAATCTTGAGAACAACCTATCATTACTTAGAGGAAGAAAATAATCAGACCTAGTATCTCTTTGGTAAAAAAAAAAAAAAAAAAAAAAAAGTTAGTATTCATGGAAATCTAAACCCTGTTACACGATCACCTTCTAAGTTATAAACACTTCACTTACCCTAATGTCATCAGGCAGCACATTGCCTGCTGACTTCTCACTCACGACTTATTCAGCATCTCAGGGCAACCTTCGAAGGGCAACTAAACTGTGCTGGGCCAACAGTGTCCCCTGGTGGTCACCATTTCAAATTGTTTGACCCAGGGTTTCTTTCTGTGGAAATTCTGCACACTCATTTACAAGCCACAGTCCAACTACCTTTAGCACCCCAGTGTAAGCATTATCTTTGAACACCTCCTATTCCCTCTAACTCAGTGATTCTAAAACTAGGGAGCATCAAGAAGAAAGATGTAAGGGTCAGGAAAATGCTTAGAAACTGGGTCAGGAAAATGCTTAGAAACTGGTTAAGAAGCAACTTCTCAAAATATTAAACATCCCTTCACTGAGATTCTGATACAACCCTTTTAGTGTGGCATCATCACCCCACCCCTTGAAATCACAATGCATTAAGAGAAATAGATGTTACTGAAAGGAGAGTCCTTGAAAATATAAAATCAGAAAACTTTAAACAGCTCTCAGGTAATGTCTCTTTTAATCTCACCCCGATTTTCTCCAATCATAAGATTTACTTGGGTATTGTCACATCCCTGTAGTTGTTCTAAGATTAAGGTGATGAATCTTTGGCCTCCTTTTCACTACCCATCACCGCCCTGCATGCTGTTATAGATGTTAGACAAACCACCAACATCTATATGCCTCCCCTCACAAAAAGGATACATTTTCTTATTATTCGATTTTGTGTTTACAAAAGTTACCTAGGATGAAAATGTAGCCAACTGGCGGCTGGATTCCCAGCTTGAATGTAAAAGAAGTCTACCTCTAGAAGTCAGGCATGTTTAGAAAAATCTGATAGACTCTTGGGTTGGGGTGACCTGGAAATTGTTTGTAGGAGAAACTGAGATGTCTCCAGGGAAAGTACTTTAAAGGAAAAGAAAGAACATGCAAACTGGTTTGCCCTATTCTCCATCACCTGACCCCAAAGGAGATTCTGCATTCTGTGTGGAGTCACTCACTAAGATTTGTTATTCCCCACTAGCACCCTCCAGCACCCCATGGATTCCTATCTGGGTCATAAAGAAAAAAGGATTCTAAAAAGAACTGAAAGAGAAATTTCTCACTAGAAACATCTGTAAGACATCAGGAAAAAAAAATATTTCTTTTAGAACACTTTGCATGGAATACAAGGTAGCTCTCACATACCAAGAACTTCAGGTAGCATGGTAGAACAGCTCAGTTATGGTAGCTTAAGGCTGTATGATTGGAAACAATCTACAACACTACCTTTTAGCCATATTGAAGCATCCAAAAACAGCCCCTCTGCCATAAGTACAAATACCTTTAAGATGGACACTCCCCCAGCCCAAGTAGGGCAAAGACACCTCAGTAGATGACCTGCTTCACTGACAAGGCCACAGAAAGGAACACTGGATTGTAGAGTGTTAAGAGTACTTGTGGGCCACCCTTCTGGCCCAACCAGGACCTCCCAGAAATAACAGAGTATGACTGAGAGTAAAAAAAAGATCCTACAACTTGAGCTGAGAATAAGGGCCAAAGAAATATGAATTATACAAAGCTAATACTATTCACATGTTAATATTTGAAATTGTTTCCCTGGAATTTAAGTATTTTTGTTTTGATGTTTTTCCATCTCTAAGTAAGTGGCATGCAAGCAATTTCCACTCAAACATCTTCAGGAGAGTTAACACCCATCACTTCACAAGGTCTGGGTCTCAACTTGCCATATTCTCCAAATCTCTCTTTGGTAGAACATGAAACATTTCCACCTTGACATTCCCTCTCTTTCATTCTCTCTCAATCATATAAATATATAGTTAATATACCGAGTATATTAGCAGTACACTGAAGAATTCCTGAGACATCTTCGATTTCTTCTTTGTTGGAGTGTTCTGCATAGGAGCATCTGTTAGAGATATTGTGGAAATTCTTTTCTGCATCCCTGTAACTAAGAAGAAAACAAAATTAGCATAAGGAGAAATTTTTGAAAGCATCTGCGAATGCAACTCATATACATACGCACAAGCACACGCAGTCTATGCTTTCATCATAATCACATTTTAAAATAAGTGAAGTTTTGGGACATAATTCTGGCGTAACCCACCATTCACATCAGCATTTGCAGTGTAGACCTGGAACTGAAGGCAACTGTTAACAAGAAAGCTATGTGTGAAAAAAATTGAGGAGAACGAAAAATATATCAGCTTTGTATAGCTAATGTATCACTCTATAAGCACGTCATCAAGGCTAGTGATCTGCTTCCCTAAGGAAGCTGCCTAGAAAAGGAAGAGTTAACAATGTTAATTTGGTGTCCTGGCATTCCACAGTGTTGAAAGTAAACACACCATAACCTTTATCACAGTCAAGAAGATAGCAGTATATGCCAGGTGCGGTGGTCCACGCCTGTAAACCCAGCATTTTGGGAGGCTGAGGAGGGTCAATCACAAGGTCAGGAGATTGAGACCATAGACCATCCTGGCTAACATGGTGAAACCCTGTCTCTACTAAAAATACAAAAAATTAGCCGAGCGTGGTGGTAGGCACCTGTAGTCCCAGCTACTCAGGAGGCTGAGGCAGGAGAATGACGTAAACCTAGGAGGTGGAGCTTGCAGTGAGCCGAGATCACGCCATTTCACTCCAGCCTGGGTGACAGAGCAAGACTCTGTCTCAAAAAAAAAGATAGCAGCATACACCTAGCAGAATTTGAGTCATGGTCTTACCATTTTCTATCTGTGAGATCTTGGGCAAGTAACCTAATCTCTGTTAGTCTAACTTTCCTCTCCCATAAAATGGAAGCACCTCCTAGAGTTCTTGTGAGGACTAAGTAACACAATGTCCGTGTAACTGGATATTGACTGGGAGTTTTTGAGTTGCCAACGAATGAGAGCTAAGACAAAATAAGCTGAGGACATTAAAGGCCAAATCTTCCCACATTCTAAAGGGGTAGCCAAGAAGACCAGAGCTCTTCTTCAGGACTTAAGAGGAGACTAAATAGCCACTGCCCCTGTCACCCTACCACCGGCTTACAGAAGCAAAGGAATAGAAAGACTTCAAAATAAAATCTTCGGAAGAGTCAAGAGTTGGCCTAGGAAGAGAGTGCTATTGCACTTTCCCCCCTCCCCTCCTAGAAAAGGAGAAAAGGGGAGTGTTCCCTGCAGACATCCAGTTGGTGAGGGGGATCCATAGCTGGTAGAGATTGGGGATCTCCCATCTCATTCCCCAGTGAACGTCTGCAGAGGCAGTGGATTTCCTGATCATACTCCCATGTCTGACTGACAAAAGGAAGAAGACTCAGGAGAGAGTCATTAACAAGGAAAAGAAATCGAGAAAAATTGGGAGCAACCTAAAGGCCCACCATTTGGCAGGGCAAATATGTGAGTTTCTCATGGGTTATGGAAGAGAGAGGCAAGCTTGAGTTTTCTGGTTGTCATGGTGCTCTTCCAATCTAGAGGCTACCAGCCAGGGACAGGGCTCCCACTACCAAGACCAAGAGAGTGAAGTCCTTAGGTGCGGGAGCTGTGGCATCTGAAGCAGTCAGGGCAGAACTCATATATGCATCCTAGTGAGGGCATCACAGCCAAGAGAGGACTGCTACAACCCCAGCGAATTTAAAAAGGCTCCTGCCATTTTCCATTTCATTCATGCTCCAACCAATACATCAGAAGAGAAAGGGACCCAGAAAGGAATGGCCTGGAGAAGAGGAGTGAAAACCCACATCATACACTCTGTCCTGCATTCCAAGTCTCTTAGGCCAAGGCCTGACCCAGACAGGGAGAGGAACATTAGAGTCATATCCAATTAGGAACATTGGATATGAGAGTAAAGATTTAAATTGGCCTGGAGTGAACTTCATAATTCTTGGAAGTACTTAGAAAACAGAGCAATCTGTCTAAGCTAATATCAAAGGGGATGTATCCTAGCATGTTTGATGTGAGTGGAGGGAAAAATAAAATGGTTTCATGTTTGTATACCTCATTGAGATCAGACTCCAATAAACCAGTTAGGCAAAATGCCTACCACAGTTTCCAGAATGCAGGAGTCACTCAAAAGGTGGAACAGGGAGCACAGATGTTAAACACAGGCAACCACAGGGTTATTTTTAATTCAACCTCCACCATTTTTATCAGAATGACCTTAAAAAAGTATTTCTTTCTCTCAGCCTCAATTTCCTCAACTGTAAAATGTGCTTAATACAGTACTCTTATGCAATATGTTTAGGATTAAATAAAAGATGGAAGGTGCCCAGCATATCTCCTCCAACACAGTAAGCAACCAACATATATTAGCTTTTGTCTAATTTGTTTATGTTCAAAAAGATATAGTTTTTATATGTAAATATATGAAAAAAAAGCTAGATCATTTTTAGATAAAATAATTTAAGCCACAAAATCTGATCATGATAGCTTAAGTAATATCCTTGAAGTTTGTTTCCCAGAATAATCATAATTCACCCACTCTTAATTTCACTTCTAGTGTTCTACTGAAATTATTCTGGCTTAATTTCTCCTCAATTGTCAAAAGAAAAAGAGAAACAGAAGGTTGGCTGTATAAAATAAACATAGGGCTCACATTAATAATTGGAGCAATACAATTTAATTTTAGATGACTATAAGAATTTCTATCCCAGACTAATATGAGTTTGGCAACAGTCCTACCCATGATATTAACACAACAATGCTTATTATGGCAAAAAAAAAAAAAAAAGAATAAAATGAGTGGCATGGTTCTGAATACACATTTCTTTATTCTTTATTGTTTAAAATATATAGTGAGTGAACACTGTATCTCAGAAAGATTATCACATCTCCCACAGCAGTTTACTGAAGAAATCTGTGCTTCATCTACACTGCCATGGCAATCCATTTTTGTGAGCCATAGACTAGTAGGAGTCATATAGTACAAATATGAGTGACAGCAATTGAGTCAAGCCCTCTAGAGATGGAAATTTCAGTCAAAAAAAGAAAAAAAAATCAACGAAAAAGTGTTCTCTTTAAGAAGAAAACTGTTGCTAGAACACAAACTGGGCATCTTCAGCTCCGGATGCTAAACAACAGATTCTAAACTTTAAAAGTCCCAGCAAAGACAGGAAAAGATTGCAGCAGGAGGATAAACTGAAGACAATCAACAAAAGTTGAACTGCAAAAGAGTCATTTACTAATAGTAGTAATAATAATTCAATTCATTTATTGTTTAACTTTATGTACCAGGTACTATGCTAACTACTTTATGTAATTATGTGACTTCGCACATTATTATCATTAAGATTTCATTTAAACTTCACCACAATACTGTTGTTATTCCCATTTTTAAAATGAGAAAACTGAGGCTCAGGGATTTCTCCCCAAGATTATTCAATAGCAATCTCCCCAAGATTGAATCCCCAAGATTCAATAGCAATCTCCCCAAGATTATTCAATAGCAAAGCTTGACTTTATGTCTAGTAATTCTCGTATGTCTACTTACAAAACACAATCTTTCCACAACATACAAAGAGAAGAAACGGCACAAGATAATGGCAAGAATTATATAAGAAAAAAAGTACTATTATAAACAGACATTCCTCCATCCTCAGTTTCTTTTAATTTCTAAAGTGAATCCTGCCTGTCTCCTACTGACCCCTTCTGCTTCTCACTAATCTTTCCACCCCGCAACACCCAGAAAGTCCATTCCCTAGAAGTCTGAGTTAAAGAGCAACTAACACAAAGATGCACACTCAATACCCCCTTACTTATTCTAGGTGAAGGAAAGACAGTGCTATGGGAATAAGAAGCTCTCCAAGTGAGGATGAATATGTAGAGTTTATATAGCAATCAAATTTTCCACAAAGTCAACCTGACACGATTGGAGTTTGAGGTAGGTGATCGAGAGATGCTTTAGATGGGGGTGATCAGGGCAAGCTTTCCTGAAGAGAAGACATTTTAACAGAGATCTATATGTATATAAAGAATAAGTCATGCAAACATCTGGGGAAAGAGCATTACATAAAAATGAAACGATACATACAAAGGCCCTGAAGCTAAGGTTGGGAAGTTGAGAAACCAACAGAAGGTTGAAATAGAGTGAAAAAAAGGGAAGTGGAAAGGGATGAAATTAGAGAGGTGGGCAGAGGCCAGATCACAGAAAGAATTTAGACTTTATTCTACCATAATAAACCATTATATAGTTTAAAGCAGGGGGTTCAAAGTGTGATGCATGGACAAGCAGCATCAGCATTACCTGGGAACTTGTCAAAAATGCCAGTTTCTTGAGCCCCATCTGAATCTACGGAATCAGAATCTCTGGGAGCAGGGCCCAGTAATATGTGTTTTAACAAGGCTGGCAGGTGATTCTGATGCACATTAACATTTGAGAACCATTGGTTTCATGTAAGAAGGTGGCATGATCTAATTTTTTATCATTTTGCTGTGGTGAAAATACATATTGGCGGACAAAAGTAGAAACCAGAAAATTAGACCAGAATGTCTTGGTGAGAGATGATGACGATAGTGGAGATGAAGAGAAGAAGATTTATCACATTGCATGAATAAATTATTTTAGCACTCATTTCCCCAACTTGAATGATCTCTATGAATAAATAAATGAACAAGTGAATGGATAAATTAAGGAGTAGAATAATGTTTAAAGATAAAGTGGATGAGGTACAGAGAGGCTATCTTACTCCCTAACAGGAAGCCCCATCGGCTACTCCCTCCCAGTCCTTCTGTCTGTGACCCTTCGGAACAGCTGCTCCCTGCGTTCAAGTCTCAGTCTTGGCAGACAAAAAAAGCCTCAGAGAGTTTCTATGGGCAACCAGTATACGAATCCAAGGAGCAGAACTGTACAATCCTAGAGCTCTGATAAATAAAACAGATTAAGGGCAGAGTTTTCAAGGAAAGGAAAGGAAGGTTAGTGATTGAAGGATAATTAAGAAATTAAAAAGACAAGGGCTAGCTCATACTCTGTTACCTGTTTTGCTTCAACACCTCAACACAAAGTATTTAAATGCTGAGTTATTTCAAGACACCTTTAAGCAAGCCCCATTTCAGAGATTAGGAAAAACATCTCCTTCCCACCTCGCCTGCTGAAAAATAACTAAAATTATGCTTGTCGGCACTTACTCTCAATTCTCAATTCAGGGATTCTGAAATCTCTTCAACTGTAAGAAACACATTCTTTTTCACAATTAGAGATAAGAAGACTTAAATTGTATTTTCTTAAGAGGAACAACACACAGTTGCAAATGCTTTTTAGTTCAAGGGTGAATGATATTAGCTGCTCTGCTTTTTTGATTGTGAAAAGAGAAATAAAAAGTAGAAAGATGGAGAATAAAAGGCAAAAGAGGAAGTTGGACAGGAAAGTCATCAATGAGAAAAAAGGCAAGAAAGGGGAATAGTCAAGAAAGGCAAACGTGGCAAAATTGCTGCCAACAGGACCCCTTTGTCTTCATCAGCGTGAATGCAAATAAAGTCAGTGAGCAAAGGTACTTCAAGTCCGAGAAATCAGCCAAAATCCAAGCAAAAATATGCTAATAGGCCTATTTGAATCAGGCCAGACATCAGGACCCTTCTTTATTCTGGTGTCAAACTCTCCGTTTTCTTTATACTGTGTATGCAATAAACAGAACTAGGAAAAGACCATTCATGCAATGGACAAAGAATTACCACAGGCCATGTCTACATAGGCAGAAGGGGACAGCTGAGGCAGCTAGCTGGATAAAAGAGAACTCCCTTCATTCTATCAAAGGAGAAAAAAAATTTATGATTATAGCAATATAGTTTGGTTATCTATTTTGATCACATTATAAGAGTCCCACTCCAATTTGCCTTGAAGGCATACTTTACATACTTTAGTTCACAAATGAGAATACTTCATCAGTTATTTTATTTCAAAAGAGAAAGAACATTCATAATCCCAGAAAATGATTAGACTTTGATGATGGATATTGTCATAAAAATATTAATAATAACAATAAACATAAGAGCAAACAAGTATGTAGTGCTCACCACATACAAGGAACCACTTTAAGTATATTAATTTAATCCAAACACCATACTTTGAAAGCAGCCAAGTCAATGAGAGTGATTAAGTTTTATTTTAGGATGTGTGGAGAAAGATTATTTTGACATTCTTTATCTCCATTACGATAAACCATTTAAAATCACTAATGGCCTCAAACAAAAAGCCATCTCATGAGCTTAAATAATATGTTTTTCCTAGAACTACACTCTTGAGGATTAGTATGACAAAGTTTCAAAGCAATTCCTTTCGAAATGACAATTAACATAATCATCAAGCACTTAAAGTATATGGCGTTGTACTAGGTACCAAGATTATTTTTCCATTAAGAATTCTTCCCTTCTGTTCTGTGAAAAAAAATCACACTATACCCTAATAGCCAAAATTATGTTCTTGATCCCTATAGCAATGACTATTAGCCATAAATGTTGAATGATCCTGAGAACAGTTCAAGAAGTACCAGTTTGAATACTGACTTCTCAAAAGTTCTTAAAAGTTTACAAAGATAAATCACTGTACCATATAAAGAATACTAACAAGGTAAATTAAAAATATACATTGTCTCTTTATGTCAATAAATTGAATCTAAAAGCTAGATTGCATGAGTAAGTAAATTTAGGCTTTCATATTTGCCAGTTGCTTTCTGCCATAGCCAATGAGAGGTGTACCTCATACTCATTTGGAGCTCTCTGTTTACAAAATGGTTTCATTGAAATTACCTCATTTAATCATTACATCTAATCCTTGATGTAGTTATTATCATCACATTTTACAAAAGAGATAAAGTTACTTAGTAAAAGATCTATGTGCTAGTGAGGCCTTGAAGTCCTGTCTTTTGACCTCAAGTCTTCTTACTTTACACCACATCACAACCACTTCAAGAAATAGGCAATAATAAAGAAAAATACGTAGCACCTGACTCTAAGTAAACTAATTCCTCTCACTGAACTGTGTTAAGGCTGTAGTGACTTTTATCAAACTCTACTTAAGGATTCTAAAATCCCAAAGCATCTGGGTTGGTACCAATAAACCTTACCACATTAGTAAGGCAAAATTATACAAGTCAACATTGGAAAAAGAGAGTAAGAACATGAGAAGACCAAGAAAAAAAAAAAAAAAAGGAAAAGCAATACCAGAAAGTAATTTCATTTAAAATAATTAAGCACAAATAAGCCAAAAGAAATCACTCCAAGGGACCCCCCCAATAAGCCTTCACCCCCAACACTGTGAGAACAGAGCCACTGTAAAATAAGGTTGACCTGGGTAGCAGAAAATCACATACTCAACAGCTACGTTTGAGTAATTACCTTTAATTTTCCCCCAATAATAACCAAAATCAATTTTTACTTACCCAATAACTTGATGTTCATAATACTGCAGTGTCCTCTTGAGAGTTTGCTGTATCGTCTGAGGCTACAGAATAACAATAATAATAAAAACATATTATCAGCAAATCAGTACCATTCCCATTGTGAGCATCGTAGGCAGATAGGTGAAGCTTCTGATTTACCTCTTGAGAGTTTTCCTTCCACAATATTAACCCATTTTGCATCATGCCTTGTATTTTCCTCACAGAAACTAATGAGGCACTCAGCAATTACACAGAACTTCCCAATTTCAATTATGATAGTATTTCCTAGGAACGTTTTCTTCAAATCTTTTGTGCCAGCTATTAAGTTCAATAAAATACTCATTGGCTGCCTACAATAAACCCAGGCCTTGGGGGTAGTGGAGAGGGTGCCCTGCAGAAACATGAGTCACAGTTTTTCCTTTCCAGCATATGTAATCTGCATGAGGTAATGACCAACTGAAATGAAATGGCACGTCTTCATATTTTCTTCTACATTTTAACAAAGTTTTCAAGGATGGTCTAGCAAGCAGTGATAAATTGAGTTAAAATAGTCAACTTTATAATAAGAGGTATTTTTAAACTTAAATGATCTTTTTTTTCCCTGTTCTTTGAGGAGACTAATAAAAAGGCAGAGTAGGATGGGAAGCCAATGATCCAGGACCCACAGCCATGACTGTCACAGCAGTCAGCCTGACTTCCTCCATGTCCCAAGAGAATTCAAGCAAAGGTTCTTTCTGGAGCATACTGGATGGGCCACAAGTGTTTCAGGCAAAAAATGGGGTCTGCAACAAATATCTAAGCAGCTCATGACATTTCATAATCTCTTCTCCACAATGACTCAAGACAGAGGTTCTTAATCCCAAATCAAGAAATTAAGCAACAGAGACTGAACTTGGAGTCTCAGACTTAGAGAGTCACGAATGGGACACCAAGATCCTAGAACCTAGATTTTATTAGGAAGTTATGATAAGAACCAAGTTCTCAGTAGCAAGAGAGAGAATGTTTTAAACAACAAAAACCTGTCGTCAATTAAGCAGAAAGAAAGCACTCAAGGCCTCATCAAAACATTGATCAATTACAGCCAAGGATGAATTCTAGGGGAACACGAATGTAACACAAAGCCTTCAAGATGCGAGGCAGCATGGTAGCTTGGGAATCTCATGGGCTGCTGCTAATTAACTACACAAGCCTTCTACCTCTAAAAAGGTAATCTGCAGAAAAGGTCTAGCATAGTGCTGGTACCTAAGAAGCAGTTAATAAATATCAATTTCCAATTGCTAATCCTTCAAAGTGGCTGTCTTAAACACATATCATCTAAAGGAGACCCCAGGAGCTGGGCACTCTGACTCACACCTGTAATCCCAGCACTTTGGGAGGCCGAGCACGTGGATCACTTGAGGTCAGGAGTTCAAGACCATCCTGGCCAAATTGGTGAAACCCTGTCTCTACTAAAAATACTAAAAGTCAGTCCAGCGTGGTGGCACATGCCCATAGTCCCAGCTGCCTGGTAGGCTGAGGCATGAGAATTGCTTGAACCCAGCAGGCAGAGGTTGCAGGGAGCCAAGATCACCCCACTGCACTCCGTTCTAGGTGACTGAGACTCTGTCTCAAAAAAAAAAAAAAAAAAAAAGAGACCCAGAGGTCTATGTCAAATCTCACTTGCTCCCACTCCATGTCCACCTCTTTATAAAAACATCCAAGACAGATGTAACACTCTCCCTATCTAACACTCTTCAAATCTTTAACATCCTCCTTGGTAGGCAGTGGTTAAAGTTAGAGGAAAGTGAGCTTAAACTGAATCAAGGGCATCCACTGAGATCTACTCTACATTACCATGTAGGAGAACCCTTTCACCACACAAATCTAAGGCCTCAGATACCTACTGCACGTTAGCCAAGCCAATTCACAAATTAACTTTAGGAGGAATCAGCTTGCAAGCGTTCAAAAGAGAGGTACAGAGCAACTTCTTTCAGCAGCTGCTTTTCATTTACACCAGGCCTCAGACTGGCACAGATGTTTCTACTCATCCAAGCAGACTCAGAGCAGAGTAAATGATATGCACCTAGGAAAGAAAAATCATTCCTGAACCAAGAAGCAGTGGAATGGTTGAGAAATCTAAGGCGAATGAATCAGACATAGGGATCCTAGCACACACAGAAAGCATGCTTTAACAACCCAATCCATGACCAATCTAAACCCAATCACTATCAGTCACTAGCTCAGTACCCCTTAGATCTGGACCTCTGGCACTGACTTGGCAGTTCCTAAGCTAACTTTCCCCTTGGCAACAAGTTCAAAAAGCAGTGAATATCCACAGAGGGATGATGCTTCCAATAACCTCTGGTCACAAAACATGGAACAGAAAGCAGGAACTAGAGTGCACAGGGCCACTTAAGACCAGAATGACCTCATTTGTACAAAAGGACATTTTTTTCTGTACCAGGAAATTCCCAGTCATTAAAAAGCACATATTTGTGAAAGGAGTTAAGCCTTTTAAAGACCTAGCTTTTTTCTTGTGTGAAGCAATTACTTCCACTCCCAGCAGGAGTTAAATTTATAGTTTCCAAATACATTAAAAGGAAATGTTCTCTGAGCACATCCAACAAAGCTTCAGGTTGATAAAGCATTTATGCACTTCCTATTTCTTGCCAAACTGGGCAGGCACATTCTAATGCCCTAAACCACAAGCATAGAGGCTAACTGCACAGCATCTTCTAACTTTAGCAAGCCAAGACTGACTTCAACACACTCCCGGCCCCTCCGAATATCTTATCACCATGGATTCATTCCAGTTCTGAGTTTGTCTGATGGCCTCAACCCATGGCCTTATCAGTGAGAGACAAATTCACATAATCTCAGCCTCTCTGTCCTAAGTAAAATGCACGAAGTGAAGACCGACAAATGGGCCAAAGCCTTCCATCAGATGACTTCTGCCTCTGGGGTGGTAGGGTCCAGCTCTCAACAAACTTATATAAGTGCCCATGTATGCCAGTGATGCAAGTCAATGTAGTTCAGTGGGAATAACAAGGGCTTTGAAGACATGCAAACTTTCTATCTTCTTCTTTAAGAATGCAGCTCCATAACTGTCTCCTACTTAAGAGAACCATCCAACATTTTATAGGCCAAGATCCCAGTCCTCTTATGTGCATCTGTCCTTTTCTGCAAGGAGGAGGTTGGAAAGGTGATTTAGAAAAGAGGCTCTAAAGTCAAACTGAATTCAAAAGCAAGTTCTGTGACTCACTAGCTAGATGACCTTGGGCAATTTACTTAAGCTCTTCTGAAATAAGATTCCTTATGTGTACCTTTTTTTTTTAGTTTAATGACCTTTTTTAATTTTTTTATTATTATACTTTTAAGTTCTGGGATACAAGTGCAGAATGTGCAGGTTTGTTATATATGTGTGCCTTATTTTTGTGGAAATACACTGAAATAATAGAGCAACATCTCTGACACACAGTAGGTGTGTAATAAATGAGAGATATGGCTATGCTAAGCTGAAAAACATGGTTCCTACCCTCAAGAGTCTCATAATCTAGTGGAGGAGCACAGACTTCAATTAGAAAAACTCATCCCACAGGTGTAATGTTTCAAGATCATCACCTAAAAAAATCAATAAAGCTACCGATACTTCTCATTACGAGAAGCTGACACCAATTCCAGTGAACAGAGGAAAATTCAGAAAAATGGCGGCTGGTTTAATAAATATTTCCAATGAAACATTAAGATCAGTTGAGAGAGACAGTGATGCAAGCAGAATTCTCAAAATTAAGGCTGAGGATAGTACTAAAGCCAGGCCTGCCAGTGAGTAGGAAGAATGCTGAAACACCATAGCTAAAGTCAAGACCTCAGGCATTTACTTTACAGCTGCTAAGAAACAACCCATGAACTTTCTTCCTTGTACACAAAGAATGTGCAACAGGATTGTTGAGTGGCCTAATAATTTTATAGCCCTATGCTGGAGGATCAAAGAGACAAGGGTGGGAAAGGAGAAAATCCACTGTTCCTACTATCATAAAAAGAAACTCAAGGGGTCTGTAATTTTTCTCTCCTTCCCCCAAACTAAGATATAGATAGTGACCTCCTAGTGTCCCAACTCAACACAAAGTAGCAATGGAGAGGAAGCCAGCTGGAAAGAGGAAGCAGCCATCAGTGTCCTGCACACATATTTTCTGGGGTTCAAACAGAGGGTACCAACAGAGGGTACCCAAAAGCCTCCATCATATGGCAGTAAAAAGCCATCTTCATCTCTAGTCTCATTAATAGCTTCACTATACTTGACCAACAGTGACTGACCCCCACAGACTAAATGTTATGCTCATGAAAGGTCATGAGATCTGAACAGCCAACCACGAAATAGTCCCAACAGAGCCAGAGAAACAATCCCTGAAGAGTGGGAGGAAGCAGTCCCCAGCAGCTGGCCCTGCAGGCTCAGACAGTCCCGCTGAGGCTCCCACACAGTCCCTGCTCTGGATATCCGCGCCAGATGGTGCGGGGATCAGGCAGGAGGCAGAGAGTAAAGATGTGTGTGTTTGTGTGTGTGTGTGTGTGTGTGTGTGTGTAGCGTGAAACACAGTTGTCATCGCAGAAAATACATGTACGTCTCAATTTTACAGAGATGAAGAAGCTGCAGCTCAGGGAGGTTAAGTGTCACAAGATTACACACCCAGTAAGTAAATAAGTCACTCCAAATCAGGACTGACTTCAAAGTGTGTCCTCTTGCACTGGATGCCTTTGAGGCTCCCTCTTACCTTTCACATTCTGCAAGTCTATATTCTTATTTGATACACACAGCACTTCATCATGCCAAAAAAAACCACACACATAATTTAAAAACAATCAAACTTCTCATTTCTGCTTAGTGACATATACTCACAAGATACAAAATAGAAACAATAGGTCTGTCTTTAAAGAAACATCCATAAAGAGCCATATTATTTTGTTCTATTTTTTTGAGATGGACTCTTGCTCTGTCGCCCAAGCTGGAGTGCAGTGGTGCAATCTCAGCTCACTGCAAGCTCCACCTCCCAGGATCAAGCAGTTCTAATGCCTCAGCCTACTGACGAGCTGGGATTACAGGTGTGTGCCACCAAGTCCGGCATTTCTTTTTTTTTTTTTTTTTTTTTTTTTTTGTATTTTTAGTAGAGATGGGGGTTTCACCATGTTACCCAGGTCTCAAACTCCTGACCTTAAGTGATCCACCCACCTCAGCCTCCCAAAGCACTGGGATTACAGGCGTGAACCACTTTGCCTGGCCATTGTTTTGTTTATTTAAATATGACAAAATTATCTATCAAGGTCAGAAACTAAATGATATAGGTATATATTTAATCACTACTGCTCTCAGCCAATGCTTTTAAATTCTGCCTCACATTAAAATCACTTGGGGATCTTTATTAAAAACACCAAGGTCTGAGTGCCACCCCCAGATTTTCCAGTTGAACTTGTCTGGGGGGACCCAGTTGCTTCCAATGTGTAGTTAGGGTTGAAACCTTTCATTTAAGGTATAAACATGATGAACAAGACAAAAACACTGTGAACTTTATCTGAATAAGTCGGCATTAAATGAGAATAGTCTCTTAATTCAAATATCAAGAGAAGTAAGCTTCTGAGATGGATACTCATAACTGCTTAATTCAAACATAGTCCCTTTCATTAACTGTCACTAATGGCTTATAATCAAATATGAATTTGTTAGATAAGCAAAGAGCTATGCTGCTTGAAGCATAAATACGAGATTTTTTTCTTTAATTTCACAGTAACCTACTCCCATGTAAATAATGCAGCATTTAGTTTTGTGCTAACATGCACATAAAAACACAACAGCTAGAATGATTACGGTGTTTTATGCCAGGCACTGCTTTAAGCCCACTATGTATATGAACTTCTTTGATTTTCACATCACCACATGAGGTAGGCGTCATTATTTTTCACATTTTATGAATGAGAATACTGAGACAAACTTTAAGTTGCCCTGTGTCACACAGATAAAAAGAGACAAAGCCAGGTAATATGGCTCCCAAATCTAAGCATGTAACCTTCAATCTTTACTGCATACAATATTTAACGTTTTTTATCTGGTTGAGCGCTTTACAGCTCATATTTTTAATACATATTATCCTAATTGATCCTTGCACCAATCAAGTGAAATAATCAGACTGGTGTTATTATCACTAAAAAGGAACCAAATTTAGAGATTAGATAATCTGTTCACCATCACATGACTAAAAAGTAAAGAAACCCTCTTGTACAAAAAGAATATATATACACACACACATATATATATACATATATGTGTATATATACGTGTGTGTGTGTCTATATATATATATATATTTTAGACCAAGTCTGTTTTTTTTTAGACCAGCCTGTCGCTCAGGCTGGAGTGCAGTAGCGAGATGTAGGCTCACTACAACCTCCACCTCTCGGGTTCAAGCGATTCTCCTGCCTCAGTCTCCCAAGTAGCTGGGACTACAGGCGCCCGCCTCCACGCCCGGCTAATTTTTTTGTATTTTTAGTACAGACGGGTTTTCATCGTGTTGGCAAGGATGGTCTCAATCTCTTGACCTCATGATCTGCCCACCTCGGCCTCTCAAAGTGCTGGGATTACAGGTGTGAGCCACTGTGCCCGGCCAGAACATGTCTTCTCTTAGGAAACTGTCTTCAATAAGAAAGTAGTTTTTTAATGTTACATAAAATTACAAAATCACGTGTATCCAAAGTAATCAACTTTTTTCTTGAGAACACACAATATTCTTTAAACCAAAGCTGTATCAACAAGAAAAGCCTTAAGCAAAATCAGAAATTAAATTTTATTTTAAATAATTCCACTTCCACTTTCTCAGCTTCCTGTCATCCTCTAGCTCACCTTTCCCCACCCTCTGGGCACCCAGCGTCTTTGTGTTCCTTTCTGCTAGGCCAGATCCTCACCACCATAATCTAAACTCTCAAAATAAGTATCCAAAAGCTGTTCTTCGCATATTCTCTTTCTTTCCCTCATCAAAATTTCAAACCCCCTTACTACCTTGTTCTAAGATGATGCTCAAGAGGAATTCTCACTCCATTCCCTCAAAACCTCAAGTCTGAATCCTTGCTAAGGTAGGTGATGGTGTGAATGAGCTTCTCTACAATATAGAGGATGGTCTGAATCTTTAAGAGTTTAATTTTAGTAAATAGGCTTATCAGGGAAAGATAAATTGTAAGGACAAGGAACCCTTCTTGTCATCCTCCTGGTCACAAAGTGGAGAACACCACCTTGTCCACAACATGAGAACACACTGTTTCTTAGGATAGCCTATGTCAAATTCCACAACTTAATCAGAATTATAATCTTACATACCCTTTCTTTGTAGGTAGGCCTGTAGACACCAAATTATATGGATTAAATTATATGACTGACTTTATTACTAAAACTAATCCAAATACTGTCATTTCAAACAACCAGTTTAATTCTGAAGGAGAGGTAATTGCGTAGCCATCAATCTTGCTAAATATCCAGACATAATGTTTCTTTCCCAGCCTCTGACTAAACTTACTACATATAAACCAAAAAATAAAAAATAAAAAAAGACTGCAAATTAAATATAGAACTTTGAGTCAGGACCTCTATATTACAAATCCAGCTGTGCTACTGACCTTTTAAAAAATAAAATAAAATTAGCCAAAATCTCTTCACCTGACAGTCCTGGGGGAAAAAAAAAATGCCTCAATTTTCCTATCTGAAAAACACATGTAAGAAGTATTTAGTTCTCAGGGTCATCTTCAAGTACAGCACTGTAAAGTTTAAGCACTCATAAATACTGAGTTGGAACATACTGGTGATTAAACAACCTTCTATGGGTAATCATAACTATACTTTTTAGAAGGACAGCAGCTTTTTAGGAAGGTAGGAATACCATTTCAAGTGACCTACACCACTAATTTGCTAAGCAAAACTAGAAGTTCAGACGATTAGTTACAAGATGCGAAAATGCTAGGTGTGCTAAAGGAAAAAATAAAAAGCTACAGATGCACTAAAATTAGGGTTTTTCTATCCACACTGGCCTAACATCTGTGCAATGTTTTCCAGTCTTCATTTTATTGTCCTTGTGAACACAGGTATATATTTTTGCATGACCTCATTAGAGGTTGGGGTGAAAGCTGACATTATGCTAATTGGCCCATTTGGGGATTCAAACTAACAACGTTTGCCTTATTAGAGGTATGCTCTAATAGCAAACCACAGTGGTTATCATTATTATTATTGGTTATAATTGATTATACTTAACATATAATCAATACAGTAATTAAGTCTTCCTATACAAAATGGATGTTTGCTTTCCCAGTATTTTCCCCTTTGTTACTTCACTTTAATGCCTTTCCAAAAATAGCCATTGAATTTCAATTTGATACAAAACCTAATATCATCAATACTAATTTAAGCTGAAAACATACACTCCCTGAAGTATGAGTTATTTAGTCTTTCTTCTGCCTTCAGGCAAGAACACACTTAAGTCATCCAAGGATGTCTGATGTTTTCAAAGAACTCCAGAGAGTAACACCACCACCTTCGGTTTGCATAACACATTATGGTTTTTACAAATCACTTTTTTTCCACCCTATTAGATACTCACAACAATCTCACCAGTCTCAGATTTAATTATCCACATTTCACAGATGAAAAAACTGAGCATCAGAGAGGTTCCAGTGTTTTGCCTCAGCTACAGAACTGGAAAGGAACACCATCAAGACCAGGTCGTGGGTCTCCTGTGCTCTTTCTATCACAACTGCTTCCTCCACTGGTAATTTACTTCACTTTGGTGACCATTAGGAAATACTTCCCATGTATCTAACTGAAATTCCTTATTTCCTTTTGTTTTTAATGGAATGAAAATGAGATTGTTTTCCCAAATTGTAAACAGTGTCACTATTAAATAGTTCCAGTATGCTCATTAACTTCTTAATAGTGAGATTTTAGGAGATATTAATACATGCTTAACTGGTCACCATCATGGCCAATTTGGCTCAGTCTGAATGAAAATACTGATGATAAGACAAGATGGCACTGCTTCTAGACATTTTCTCAGGAAAATGGATCATGGTATAGCAAAAGCCTTTTGGTAGACATGGCTTCCATCTTAAAGCCCTAAACCAAATTAAACTTTATAGCTGGCATAGGGCTGATTCAGTCTTCAAAGTGTAAAATGGGGAAGCTTTCTGGATTAAACACTGTAACAGCAACTGGAAATGTGCTGAGTGCAACACTGGACCCTACGTGTCACATGCATCAAGTCATTTGATCTTCAAAATAATCCTACAAGAGAGTTAGAAGTATTACCCCCATTTTATGAATGTGAAAAACTGAAATCCAGAGAAGTTTTAAAAACTTGCCCAAAGTCACTTAGGCAGTAAGTGTCTGAGTCAGAATCCAATCTAGGTCTGACTCCCTCCAAAACTTCCAACCCTTTAACCTGCCCTTCTAAGCCGAAATGCATTGTTCTATCTTCACCAACAGCAGAAAAGATTACAGTTGAAAGGGATAAACTCCTGGCTAGCCTGTGTGATTTGGGATACAGGATTTATTTTTCTGAACCTCAATTTAATTTTTATAAAATGGGAAAATTTCTGAATAACCATTTCTCAGGGCTGTTGAAAGATCAAAATGAAATAAAACTATAAAGTATTACACAAATATGTGTTATGTGATGATTAAACTCGATATATAAATCTCTTGATTATGAAGTAGTCAAAAAATTGCTAAATTGAACTAAACTGACCATGTCTAACATCTAGGACTGTTGCCAGCCATGTCTCACAGCCCAAAGATGCCAATTAGTAAATGCTGCAAAGCTAATTAGTGACGTTTCAGCTCATAGGTACCCTACTGGTTAGCAATGGATCTCATGTGAGGAAATCATTTCTAGTCTTTTAGACATCTTTGTGGCTTCAATTTGAGTATTTCCAAAGAATTCTCTATTGTGTCCAGTACTTGGGAGTTTCAGTGAGGTATTTCCCAAGAAGAATCTGAGAATTAAGGGAAGTAATATTTCTGCCTGACAGTTAAATTATAAAATTAACACATAAAGAGATATGTTGTCAACCTTAAATGCACTCACTCGAAGAGTAATTTGTAAACCAGTGGCAGAGAATTTGCTCCAGTCACATGCCTGGGGTTCGCTCCAGGCAAAGCAGGCCATTGAGCAATAGAAGCGACATATCTGAAGGTGACCAACAAACAGAGGATATGGAGGAAGTGGTAAAATTAGAGATGGCAACCCATAGGAAAAGAAGGGGAGGGAAACTGTTTATGAAACATTTTATCTAATACCATTTAGAAGCATATGCACCCTCTGTCACA
This sequence comes from Piliocolobus tephrosceles, assembly GCF_002776525.5. Taxonomy (NCBI): domain Eukaryota; kingdom Metazoa; phylum Chordata; class Mammalia; order Primates; family Cercopithecidae; genus Piliocolobus; species Piliocolobus tephrosceles. Next base: position 96,755,706 of record NC_045446.1, read on the forward strand.
TTGAGAAAGATTATTCCTAAAGTAAGAAAAATTCTTCAACCATCTTAACTAAAAATGAGTCTTATGAATGGCCTTGAACACCAGTTCTCACTGGCAAGGCCTTCCCTACAGCTGGAAAGCTCCATAAACTGGATTAAAGAACTTGGCATGAAATTAATTTTGCTTTGACTCTAAATGGATTAAAGCAAACTTCTAATTATGACTTGGTTCCTCACATAGTCTGATCAGGTAAGAAATGTACTGAGCATTAACATTTCGAGTAATAAGACACATTTCAGTTACTGCTCCTTGTAAATAAGTAAATTATCATTCATATGCCAACTGAAGTGCCAGGGGCATTTTGTTTAGCCAGTCAGTGGCTAAGAGTCTGATTATTTCAGGACACTGACAAGAACACATCCTTAGACTTTAAAAATCTCAGATGTTGAAACATGTAGAAATCATCAAAATACTACGCAGAGTGGGTCCTGCCTAGCTCCACTGCTTCCACCTCTCTTGAAAGAAAAAACTCAGTAAGGGTCTGAATATAATTGGATCTAGTGTTGACTATAATCTGATGATCCAAACGGATATAAAACGTGCTTACTAGGCAGATGTTTGGCAGATAATGACTGCCACATCATCAGTGTCTATGATGCACTAGATTCCTAAGTTAGAGATACAGAATAATCACACTTTTTCTGGAAAAAAAACCATGCAGGCAGAAGATTAATACTGCATAACATAAAAAGTCTTTTTTAGTTTAACTCTAAACTATCTGAGCACATTTTTTAAACTAGGTATCACTCTATTATATAACTATTATATTGATTCCTCATTCCTTCTAATAAATTATTTAATTATGCCAAGATACATGGATGTATGGGTATGCATAGTTTATAGACAATATATGTAGAAAAATATATACCCTCATGCATGTAATTATTTATCTGATAATCAAGACTTCCTTCATATTTAGAAATCAAACGTCAAGTAATGTCATTATTCTTCCCGCACTCTGCAGCATAAACTAAGCTACTGGCAGTATCGGTGGCTTTTGTTACTTTGCTCACAGTTGCCTCACCCACAGAAGCCCGGAGCATACAAACATGACAGTGGACAGGCAAACTAGGTCAGCCTAGAGGCAGTGTCCTGGGGAAGAAAGAGCCCTTTATCATTTCTAACACACGCCTATGTTGTGTAAACTCATCGCACAGTCTGGAACTAAACAACCAGTAAGAGGTGTAAGGCCCACGAAAATCGCTACCACCACTCCTTAACAAGTCAACAAAGTAGGAGCCATAGGAGAGGCAAGATAGGGAACCCATCCTCAACAAGACTGTATATTAAGGGTAGAACTCTTTGTGGCTATGCTGAGAAATAATAGCATGGTAGAAACAGCTTAGGGTTTGAAATAGGAGAACTGGGCAGTAAAATGTCAGTGGTTACCAACTTTGGGCCCTGGTTTCACCTTACGTTGGGCCTATCAAGAATCCATGTCCTGCCTACCTCATATACTTCCTGGGTGAATCAAAGTGGGATAATGTATGTGAAAAACATGTTTTGGAAATGCTGAAGAGATGTCACTTATTGCTACTGTCTTTTCTGTATGGAAAATATGGATCAGCACATCAATCTCTCATAGTCCTGAGGTGGGGAAAACTGAAAAGAATAAAAACAGTGATGTCACTAATGCCTTGTATCTTTAGGTGTTTAAAAAAAAAAAAACAGTATAGTTGGGGAAAGCCCTGGCTTTTCAAAATTCTCTTCAAATCTGCTTACTCTAAAAACTAACCAAAATAAGCTGTTGATCACAAAATGGGCATCGTGATGTGAACTGCTGTGGGGGCCATTTTCGAAGACCTCCAGCAAAAGACATCAAAACTTGCTCACTTTAGAACCAAACTGTAAACTATGTAGTATTTCTGGCCATCTGTTTGTCTCATTACCTAATGGAAAATTAGTAACTCACAAAAGGAGAGGGAGAGGGTGAAAGGATGTGAATAAGAAAGGGATATTGGGAACAGCTGCTTACAGAGGAGAGGAAATGTTTCTGACATGGCATCATGTTTTTTCAAACTCTTCCTAGATACTACCTCAGTTTAAATATCTTGCTCTACCATTCAGCTTTACAAATATCTGTCAAATGTTGTCCTGCACAAGTTATACAAGTAAGCACGTGCACATATTCACACCGGAATTTTAAGGTTATGATGCTTGAAAACAAGGTACTGATTGGATATCACTTACTATTTTCCAGCTTCTAAAAACATTTTAACTTCCTTGCATGCGTAACAACTCTTAACTGGAATTTCCAAGGCAAACCCAGTACGGGGCATGTATTATTACCACAATACATATTAATCCATAAATTATCCATATACATAGCAAAATCTCTGGAATCTCTAAGCATTATAAAACATAAGGACACCATCAGCCTCATTTGGTCCTGAACCTTACTTAAAATGAGTCCTAAAGTAGCAGTAATAGTTCTTTAAAAAAAAAAAAAAAACAGTTTATGATCCAAAATTTAAAAGTATAATGCCACATCACAAAAAATGCTATATATTATTGTTTTTACTTCCCAATGTATCCATGTTATCACTACAGACCAAGAACATTAAATAATCTACTGTCACAAAGGAGATCTCCAGATGGCTGACTGAGAGATCCCAGAAGCATCACTGCTATATAGTCATCACTACATGGCAGAGTCTTGTGGGGCCAGACACTAGATTTGATTTTAGGAGCACCAGGAGAGCTATCTCCATCCCAAGCACAACCCCCGTGTTCCTCCAAAAAGGTTACTTTCTACCCCCACGCAGGTCCTTAAAATCAAGGGAGGTTCTTTTGAATTAATAATTTTACATAAGGTATTTAAAATGTACATAGTGCAATTTATCTGGTGGGAGAGTCTTACAGCAGATTTTTGTGGCATGAGGTTCTGATATAGGAATAGAGAAAGAGAGAAAATACAAACTACTAAATGTCCCCACTTAACATTTTCTTAACCTTAATCCATAATATATCAGAAGTTGAACTAGTATAAAATACCAAGGCAGAAACTGATATACTTGACTTTAATATGCCCATGATTCATTTCTATTAGTCACTCTGGAAGAGCAAAACCATAATAAACTTTGTTATTTTAGCTTTTTAAGATGTTTTCTTGATGTTATGCAACATCTTTACATGGTTTATAAGATTTGTGGATTTATAATCACATAAAGTAGCTGAATACCTTATCTAATGGCCAAAATGTGTTGGTCTGATCTTACTTGTAGATCCTTATTAGCAGATTCATATTTTATAGTTATACAATTGGTAATATTTTGTTGACTCGTATTTGAAAGGGACTTACTAGTATATATTCTTTGAAAAAGTAGGTTTCTTGGGGTAACTTGTAGTACAATACTGTTTCCAATTACATGTCCAATGGAATTGTTAATTTCTATCATTATAGTTGCCATTAGCACCATTAAGGTGATATATTCCATCTGTATAATCAATGCAATTGGATATTTGTGTTGACTAGGTGTTTGAGACCTAGATTATCTGGATTTTTGTAAATAGTCAAGAAAGCTAGACTGATGGTAGAAAATTACATTTAGAACTTAATTTAATTTTATTCCTTCCATTTTTCCCTCACCCACAACCCAAGAATGCAGCTGAATAAGGAGATAAAGTGCCTAAGTGCTTAGAGAATCAGCAGGCAGCAGCCCTCCTCCACCACAATTCATCTAGTTAGCCACCTGCAATAAGCTACAGGAGAATCCCATCCATTCTCCTTCAGCAAGAAAGTTAGGTTTATACGTTGCAAGTATACTTCTGGAGAAAAAATTTAATTCGGAACAAAGGGGAAGATTGGTTTTCTTTGAAATGTGTTTATAATGGCGGTAAGTTAACACAGAGAAAAAGAGAGAAAGACTTTATAGCTTGCAAACACTGTCAGGTCCACAAAGCATTTACTGATCTTTATATCAGGTAGAAACAATAAATCTCTCTTCTCCAGCTTCCACACTAGAAACTCCCTCATATCTGTCTGAAGCTTCAAATGGAATTACAATAGTCTGTAGCTAAGATTTCCTCTTTCCCTCCGTCTCTGTTCCATAACAACACAATCATCTCCCTACAATAATGCCTTTGGAGGCACATTCTTTTGTTAAGGAAGTAAAAGATATTTTCATTAGATGTGGAAAATTTTAAAAAGATACAATAAGGGTAATGATGCCTACTCCAGATTTCTATTACATGGTACTTTTAAATTCAGAATCCAATGACAGGGTCATCTCTCTTCCTCTCTTCTGCCCTATGAAATCAATAGTAGATTGGTAGATAAATATATAGATACAAATAGATAAATATAGATCTTTCAAATATCCTATTAAAATAAATTTAGGTTTATACGTGTAAATACTGTGATAAAAACACAATTTGTAAGAATATCTGCATCCCTTCCTTTTCAGAAAATAACAAACTCCTTAAGCCAAAAAGCAAAAAATTGGTAAGACAACATTTAAAATCAAGACATGATTCATACACAAATTAAACCAATCACACAAGGGAAAAAATGAAATTGGAAGAAAGCAAACAGATTCAGAATGATCATGCACTGACTGAATTTGGTCAATAGTCATTATAAGATATTTATTTCCTTTTGTTAAGGTCTACATAAATGTACTGATTTAAGATAATAAGCTTCTTACTAGTACAATGACAGGTTTTTCTTAAATTTGCTGAAGGGGTTATATGAATTTTTCTTCCACAAGTTCTTGATTTCTCTTGGGAAGACTTTATACAAGAAAGAAGTTGGAAGAAATATAAAATCTTTCTGAAATTTCATTCCTGAAATGTTTGAAACAGAATCACAAGAAAATAGGTGGCAGAGCAGTGGATGGGGATATAGAATTGTAAGTATTTTCCCAAAATAACTGAAACATCTCAAGTCCCTGGCACAGAAACAACAAATATCTGCTTAATAAAATACTATTGAATTTCTTTAAAATATAGTTAGATCATGTAGACAGAACTTATTTTTTCCTCCTAGTATATAATGTAAGTTGACTGGTGTAGAAGATCAAGCATTCAAGGAAAATACTTTTTTTTAAATTTTTTAATTGGGCTAATGACTGGAACCATATTTTGCTCCACAGATTTGGGGTTCTGGCTCATGACACAGTAAAATTGAGCATGCATAGTGGGCGTATACAGTAAATAAATAATAAAAATTAAAATAACAGGACATAATAATTATTTACATTTGCATATTCTGTTTTTCTACTTTGTTTTTGCTGTTGTTGATTTTATTTTTCTAAAGTGCATTTGTCTTCCTTATCTTTTTTGGTTCTTACAACATTTGTGGGGTATACTTAAAATAAATTATCTTTACATTCACTCTAAATTTACTCATATTTATTGACCAGGCACAGTGACTCTCGCTTGTAATCCCCAGAACTTTGGGAGGCCAAGGCAGGCAGATCACCCGAGGTCAGGAATTCAAGACCAACCTGGCCAACATGGCAAAACCCCATCTCTACTAAAAATACAAAACCTAACTGGGCATGGTGGTGGGCACCTGTAATCCCAGCTACTCGGGAGGCTGAGGCAGGAGAATCGCTTGAATCCAGGAGGCAGAGGATGCAATGAGCTGAGATTGCAACACCCCACACCAGCCTGGGTGACAGAGTGAGACTATGTCTCAAAAAAAAAAAAAAAAAATTGTTACCCAACCACAATATGCCAGGCATATTGTAGTCATAAAATTTGGCAGTATATAAAATAGATAAAAATCCCTGCTTGATGAAATTGATCAAAATCCACCCAGAAAAGGAAAGAGAGCCAAGAAGCTACAGTTGATGATATACGTCCTATTTGGCCTTATTTCACCTTCCACACTACCTTTCAACAGTATAAAATATATTTAATATACTGACAAAATAGAGTCCTATTCACTTGGCTCCTAATATCTCAAGAGTTCCTTCCATTAGTGACCTTTCCACCAGTATCAAAAAAAAGTGTCAAAAAGAGCTCTAACACTGAACAAAGTTATATCAGACATGGAGAAAATAAGAACGGGTGTGTGTGTGAGTGTACATACACAACTCGCATAAATACATAAACTTATAACTACATATATATGTATATAAAACATGTCTATAAGTAAAACAAAACAAGCTAATACAAACACAAATAAAAAAACAGTTTCTTCCATATGGTGTTCAATTTATAAATGCTTATTTTTAGGAGGAGAGGAGAAAACCCGAAGTCTAAAGCTATTGATAAGACAATCCAAAAGTTATTTAAGCAGTTGATTATACAAATGAAACAATGTACTCTCCATGACTTGAGTATAAAATTACCAAAAGATGAATTACTGACATTTCATACCTGATTTGACATCCCACAGTCTGCACAGCTGCCATCATTAATGTATACCTAGAGAACTGCAAATTGCATGGCAATTTAAATGTGGTAATTGCTAGATATACAAAATTACTGGCCAATGACTAAGTTATAATGACAAAATCTAGACAAGAATGTAATAATAAATTAGGTATGAATAAAACGAAAATATGACAGTAGCCTTTGCACTGTACTCCTACTATGCCATATTCCTATATTCCCCTTGAGTATAAAGAAGGAAGTGTCCTCATTCTTAGGAAATAGGTTAGAGAATGCCTCTAGAGAGACCCTATCCTTGATCAAGTCTTATCTATCTCATCCGTCTCGTTTGTTTGTTTTTTACTTATCTTTTACCTTCAAACATGAATTTTCAACTCTAATAAACTTAGATTCAGCTTCACAGGTGCTGCTATCTTTCTCTATTTTTATCAAATGTCTTGAATCAGAGATGTATGCCCACAATATCCTTTGTTTTCTCACCATATATTCCCTCTTTAAACTTTGTTAAATAGGTCTTTATCTCAGTTGCAGGATTGGCATCGCTTTTCTAAGGCCACTAGCAACCTTACTTATACTGGATTTGAAAAGACCATCCTTAAATTTCATTATTTTGCAAATATCAACCACTGGGTCCTTGCTCCCAGCTGCTCCCAGTCACCTCCTATCCTACAAACACACAAAAAAAATCCTGTTACCTCTATTCTTTTTCTTATTTCTGTTTATTTCTCCCTAATTCTCTGTTGTTCTTACTTTTTTCTCTCTCACTCAGAGTGTTTGTCAATTTTCAAGATACTAGCTATCACCTCTAAAGTAACTATCTTCAACCACAAGCTCTTAGCCAGATTCCAATCCCATATCTTCAATCTTCCATTTATTAAATCAACTGGCAGGCACTGAACTGAGCTTGGGGATTCCGTAATACAAACCCTTAAAGATCTCACAGTCCAGAGCTAATCATTTTTACTAAATTCAAAATATCCAAATCCAAAGCTATCATTATATTTCTCCCAAATGCCACCTTCCCATTGCTGAATCTTGCACTTCTGTTAATGCCATGACAATTCTCAAACTCACCATCATGAGTTGGATTCTCCAGGAAGCAGACTCTAAGAGGGAGATTAGCATGCAGGAAACTTACTAGGGAGTGCTCTTGGGATCAACAACCATGAAAGGGTAGAGAAGAAAGCAGAACTGGGCACAAGGAGAAGTTGGACTATAATGAAGACTCAATGGAAGTCTCAGCTGACCCTACATAGAGCTCTGATCTCAGAATTGCCTAAATTAAAGCGAGAAGGCCTAGCTTTCTTATCCCATGCTGATTAGTCATGGGAACGGGGCACGACTTTGAGCAAGGCAGCTCTAGCTCTCCTCAGGCCAGGCAATACATAGAGAGGACTAATGATTGACGGGTGACTGTCAACAGAACTCCTAGCATCTAGAGGAATGAGTCCTTTATTACTAAAGGGACATCTAGGCAGTGAATCACGATGTCCACCACATTCACCAAAGCGTGAAATATATGAAATACTGAAAGGCATATGAGGTTTGGAGTCAAACAGAACAAGATTCCAACCTTATTTCCGTCAGTAATTAACTATCATCATAGGCAAGTTATTCAACTTCTCTGAATTGAAATATTTTTATGAGATTATTTTGAAAATTTAGTGATAAGTATTATAAAAACATTTGATAAATTCTGGCTCCATAGTGGTTGCTTAATACATGTTAATTCTCCTTCTCCCTTCCCCCATGAGTTATTTTTAACTATTCTCTTTCTTTTCCAAGCCCTAAGACTTCCTCCGAAATGACACTAATTGAAAGTATCAGGATACCTGGTAAGAAGGTGTTAGAGAAAAGCACCAAAATCCATTGATCATATGCTACAGTCCAAATACTGTGCTAGGCATTACTATATTTTTAATCTTCATAATCCTATGAATTTTTAACCTCATTTTATACACAAGAAACTGATCCTCAGAGAGGCTAATTTATCCAGTGACACCCAAGATAACAAAAAGAGTTTGCCAGACTGCAAATCTTCTCTTTTCCCAGAATGTAGAGAGTTAAAGAATCTGAAGGAATATTTTGTTTTACAAGAAAGAAGTGAAGCAGCGCAAGGAAGCCATGAGTAATAGTAAACACAATGTCTTCCATTCACTGTTCACATTGTATTACATATTCACTCTTTAGTGAGAGATTAATGAGATAGACGTGATTTCAGAGATGGGAAGTGGAGACAAAAGTTATTTCTCCAAAGTCAAATTAGAACAAAAATCAGAATGCAGCATTTATCGACTTGTAGGATCAACCTCCAACCATTCTGTGCATGCACATACACAGACGGTCTGATAGACATTTTTCAAGGAAAACAAGCACAGTCACCAAATTATACAGAAGTCTAAAAGACAGGAAAACAGTTTGTTAAAATCTACTCACAATATCTTTCCCTTGCTTAAGAGACTCCCTGGTGGAATGTGAGAAATGGTATGCACATTAACTTGGTCAGACCACCAGGACCATTTACTTCCTCAGTGCTTCTATGTAGAGCAAGTTTGCTGTTATCAAGCACTTGACTATCTAAAACACTGCCCACACCAGGATGTTCACACATCTATAGCAGAGTGATAGTTAATACTCATAAGGACAACACTGAGGCACTGAAACACACAGGTGAACTTTGAAACACACAGGTGAACTTTGGGACTAGGAAGGACTAACAAATTTAAAATCCTTTCACTCTAAAGTGTATTTCACTGAATTTCATCTGCTCTCTTAACAAATTGGTCCTGCATATGCGATAGCTCACTTAGAATGTTTGATTCACCAGAATTAATTTCTACCTTATTAAGTAAGAAAATATCCACTGCATTCTCCAATACAACCTCAAATGTTCTAGTGGTCACTGCTACTCTACAACCCACAGACTGTCTTATACTCAAGAAGTGATGTATCAAGTCTGAGCCAAGAAAACCTTACAATATACCAACTATTCACTGGAACCATAAAAAAATGCATGAATAATGTAGCTAAATATTCTTGGGCTTTTCAAGGATTAGTCCTAACTTTGAAAGCATTATATAAATACTAATCAAGCAGTTAATTAGAACTGAGTTTCTCGAAGACTAACTGGTTACCGGTTACCTGATTCTGGTTTAGAAGTGGGGTACACAAATCAGCTACTCCAACAGAGTGAACTGAATAGTGAAAGAATGCTCTAGATATATTCTAAATAGTCTTAATTTCAGATTGCTGTTCAAACAGAAAGGCTAGAAATGCCTTTGGATTATTGCAGTTTTCCCCATTTGGACAAATAGTCATTATTCCTTAAGACATAACCCTCCACTCCAACAGATTGCCCCCAAACACCTCAAGTTCAATCTGACATACAGGCCTTCTAATGTATAAACAATACTATCATTGCTTTATACCTCTGCATGTCATACTCATCTTCCCAATTTGATCTACATATTCATTATCTCCAACCTCAATAGGGCCCTCAAAAAACACCCAATAATATTTCTTCCTATTCCTAGGCAGTTCTCTTCCCCAATCTTTAAATAAGTAATTTCTAACTTTACACTTTTTTCAAGGATACTGTCCCTCCCTGTGCCACTATTGTGTCCACTAATGATTATTGTAAGATAGATGTATGGATATACTGGTTTGTAGAATTTTATTTAATAGAATGTTTGGTAATACAGGATTTCTTACATGCTAAAATAATAATGAGCAACATAGCATGATAGATTTACTGTCCCTCTATCTTACAGATACACATCTCTTCAGGAGATAATATAGACACCCTTGTAAGTGGCAGCACATCAGTGCCCCCAAGTAACTGTTGTGTCTACAGCCATTTTAAGATACTCATACTATCCGGCCTGGTGCAGTGGCTCATGCCTGTAATCTCAGTACTTTGGGAGGCCAAGGCAGGCAGATCACCTGAGGTCAGGAGTTCAAGACCAGCCTGGCCAACATGCAAAACTCCTACTAAACATACAAAAATTAGCCAGGCATGGTGGCACGCACCTGTAATCCCAGCTACTCAGGAGGCTAAGGCAGGAGAATCGCTGGAACCTGATGGGCAGAGGCTGCAGTGAGCTAAGATTGTGCCACTGTACTCCAGCTTGAGTGACAGAGCAAGACTCCATCTCAAAAAAAAAATAATAATAATAATCATACTACCCAAAGTGAGGCAATTTGCATAAAATCTACAGATTATTATGAAGTCTAAATAAAATGTCAGGTAGGAGAATGTTTAGAAAATCTTAACACATTCTAAAAAATAATGTTATAACTATACTCCCATTTATGTCTCAGAAAAAGCTACAAAGAGAACAGTCAGATAAAATAATCAATTAAAAATCACAAAATTATTATAGCCAAAAGGGCAGTACCAAATACACCACGAACTACACAAGGACTTATTCATTCTTTTACCAAACATTTATTGAGTGCCTTTATAATTCAGACACACTGCTAGGCATGGGCATACATAGATAAATAAGATAGGATTTCCATCTCAAAGAGGCAGAATAAACCAAAATCGAGGTACAATACAGTAAGTCCAATAACAGGGATGTGAGTGATAACTTAGGATTCTATAGGGGGAAAAATTCAACAACAGATATCAGAATATATGTGTACACGTGTGTGTGTACATAAAAACAGTCAGAAAAACCATCCTCTCCCTGTATTAAGTTGGAGGGTTCATGTATGAAGAAGCATAGACATAAAGCAACATGAAATGGAAGCATGTTTTAGAACATTCTGATTTTTGCCATTGGCCACAGCAGACTCACGCATAACAAATAGTATACAGTGAAAGGAAAATGAGCCAAGTGGACTTTATAGACTTACAATTAAGGTAACATCAGGACCTCCACACAGATAACTTCCTTTCACGATATATTATTAGAGGTGTCTGCAAATCCATATTCTTTAAATGTTAGATCACCATTTATTTACTTGGAGAATTCAATTAGAGACGCCCCCACCCAACTTCGCCATTGAATGAATGGCTAACGATGCAGAGATTAGCAAGCATTAATGTTAGTGTCATATTTTGGTAAGGTTTGAGAGGTGGCCCTCTCAAAGGGCTTTGCAGCCCTTTGAGATTTGCAGTCTGGCAAACTCTTTTTGTTATCTTGGGTGTCACTGGATAAATTAGCCTCTCTGAGGATCAGAGAGTTCAGATATATATCTGATATCTGAACTTCCTATTGTTTTCTTTCTAGCAAAAAAAATTCTAGCATTCAGATCTGTTTCTTCTCCTTTTACCTTCTTACTTTTTAATTTTTCATTGGCATGTAAACAAATCACTCCTCCAAAATGAACCAGTAGATGGAGCATTTGAGAAATGTAGTGTCAGTCTCACTCTGAAAAACACAAGTGCTGATGATAATGTCAAATTCACCCTCACAACCACCCTTCTTTTTTTCTATAATCCCCAACCTTTTCAAATATTTGTTTCTCTGTTTTGGAAAAAGGGGTCACAAGATACTTATAGCAATGACATGCGAACTACTGAACATAAACATAAGCAGTCAACAAAACATCCTCAGGAAAAATAGGCAGAGTCCACAGATAATTAAAGCTACAAATGGTGAAACATCAAATACCTTCTACCATACAACCAAAAAAATTATTTTGACCACAAAAGATACAGCCATAGGATGTGGGGATAAAAGCATCAATTCACCACCTTTATCCCCATCCCAGTTAAGGTAATAGTTGTCTAAGGATACATTAATCCCAAAGGAAGTGGCTTTCAGGATCATTCTTTCCAAAATTCAGCCCATAGAGCTCACTGCTCAGTAGTCCTCAAGGTGTGGAATTCAGTCACCTCTAGACATACCTTCATGCTGAGCAATTACCTGGAGTTTTGTTCAAAATGTAGTCTGGGCCCCTCCCTGGAACTATCCAACCAGATCCTCTGAGGATGAGGCCCAGGAATCTGCATTATAACCATTTTCCTCAGATATGTCTTGAGTTCAATGAAGCTCGAGAGCTACTAGATTAAATGAAGAACTGTTTAATAAGCCTCAAATAAAGCCTGCTCTGGAAGGGATTTCTCACTATTTATAAGAATGTTTACCCTTTCTCAATTCCCTACAACAGCCCCAGCTAATTTCCCATCTTCTGAGTTATTTCCTACTGCCCTACTTTCTAAATGACTCCAGCCCTCAATGTTACAAGGTACTCTGAGCTAACAGCATGTAATTCTAGATCTTCAGATCCTGTCCTGAAGTGATGTTTAAGGGCCATAATTATGTCATCTCCATCTCCTAGTAGTGCATTTTTGGCAACAGTAGCCTACTTGTTGACAAACATTTCTTCGCATTTCACAGAGAATTGTACAGAAAATATAAGCAATCCAGACTGTAAAAGAATCGTTACATTTACCTAACTTCTTAAAATATTATATAAATGGACGACTCAAAGAGACCAAGGAGAAGGATACTGTTCTATCTGCTCTTTTTGTAAAATGACTTCCTTCTGAAGTTTTGCTTTAAATAGCAGGTGTAAGCAAAATTCAAACAGGTTCGCACACTTGAATATGTCTATCACAGGCTGGATGAAAAATCTAAATATTTTGGTTGATGGAACCAAATATATCACCAAAAAAATCAAACACAAAAGAAACACTAACATAATTGAACAATTAAACAAAAACATGTATCCACTTCTCCTGAGCATTTTTTAATTTTTTTTGAGATGCAGTCTTGCTCCATTGCCCAAGCTGGAGTACAGTGGCGTGATCTCAGCTCAATGCAACCTCCCCCTCCCAGGTTCAAGCTATTCTCCTGCCTCAGCCTCCCAAGTAGTGGGATTACAGGCACCCACCACCACACCTGGCTAATTTTTGTATTTTTGGTAGAGACAGGTTTCACCATATTGGCCAGGCTCGTCTTGAACTCCTGACCTCAGGCAATCCATCTGCCTCAGCCTCCCAAAGTGCTGCAGGTATGAACCACTGGGCTCGGCCCTCCTGAGCATTTTATTGAACAACCATACTATGCTAAATACAAGTTAAACATAATATCAAGGACAGAGGCTTTAAATGTTAAACTAACTCACTGGCTCATGCATCGAACAAAGGGCCTGTGAAGAAAACCTGCTCAATAGATACCCCTTGCAAATATTCTCCTAGCCTATGTGTCTACAAGTGTGTGAAATCTCAAAAAAGAAAATTATACCTTCCTAATAACTCATGATCAACAATGTATATGTCAAATGATAGTACATTTATTTTCCTATCAGATTCAATAAAATATTTATATTATGTTTTATTTTACTTACAGCTCTGTATAATTAGCAGCAATAAGACAAAAAGGTGAACAAAAAGACTGATGATGACATACATGGGAAAAATATGTAATAGCACTCAAGTACTTCATCCACGCATCTCAGAGTCCTTATAGGTAAATAAACTATACACTAAAAAGGAATATATACTCACTTCTGACTTCTACTTACAAACTAATAATCACTGATGTCATTTCTCATTGTCAAAATTTATCTCTAAAGTGACAGTTTTACTCTTCAGAAGGTTGAGGCAGAAGCAAGACCCTATCTCAAAAAAAAAAAAAAAAAAGGACAAAGACAAAAGAAAGCCTAGCAATTGAACCAACAGCCAAAAAAGGGAGCACCGTAAACATAAACAGCATTAGCTATGTAATTATTGCATCTCACTATCAAGGCCTTTGAACACACATATAGATTAGTTTGAATGCAGTCGATGAAGAATGCTTGGAATTCTCAGGCAGATGAAATAAATTACTTCTCTTTCACCTAAAGTTTTTCTAATTTAAAATTAACTTGTCATAAAATGTCTACATTCTACCAAATATATATGTTCTTGTATTTTTATAGAATTTATAAAGTAGTCTTCATATTGCCACACAGCATTCAGTAATCTGATGGAAATGTTTGAAGCTGCAATTTTTACATATCTGTGTACACGCATGAGTCATACCCAGTGGCCATAAAGGGACTCCAGTTTTAATTTTTTTAATGGATTGTCAGGCTATGCCAACAAAGTAAAGTACTTCTTATAACTTTTGTTCTTTTGTTTTGTTTTGTTTTTGGTACTTGATATCGATTAACCTATTCTATAAACTTTTCCAATTAGGTGACGAGCAAGCGGATTATTGAGAAAAAAAGAAAAGAAAAAATTTAGATCACTTTGAGGCATTCAAATTCAGTTAAAATTAATAGATCTCACCCTGAAACTATCATCTACTGAGTTTGGGAAGCTTTACAAAGAATATTCCTCCTTGTTCACAACAAATCTACAAAGTAGTTATTATTCCTAATTCACGAAAGAGGAAACTAAGGCTCAGAGAAGATATGAGTTAGTTTTCCCAGGGACTCATACTTAGTAAGGGGTTCAGCAGAGGATTACGCAAACCTAAATTTGTCAGACTCCAAAACTTCGTGCTTTCAACTCTGCCATGTTGTTTCTAAATGATTAGGGATAAGGTAAAGAAAGGCAATAGACTGCCCTTAAATTCTAATTTTGGATTATAGTATCTATTTTCATCAAATGTGAAAACATTAAATAATTGAAATAGACTTTGTATAATTTTATAATGGTAATGAATCTGTTTCTATAACTTTGTTAGCCAAATTAAGCCCCAAATTTAAAAAGCTTTAAACTACCTAAATTTGTCAAATATCCTACCTTACGAGTATATTTTGTACGTTTTTTATTATCTACATGTTAGTTACACTCATACTTTCTAAGGTTTTTTTTTTTTCAGGATTTATACATGTCAGAGAGCTCATTTTATTTAATATCAAGAGAAGCTAAATATGTATTTTATGTCTTTTCATTCTTTCCTCGACATGTATTAAGATAATTTCCTTCCTCAAAACAATAATTTATACTTTCTTGTCACTTGAATCTAAGCTTCCCCCTCCATTTTTTCCTCTTCACTGGTTTCTGTTTCTTAAACAACTCCACAGGTCAGTAGCTCTCCTCTCCTTATTTGCCACTCCTCCAATTCTGTTACTTTTTTTTCCTGACATTCTGTTCTCTAAAGCTTCTGAGGTCTTCAAAGCCACTTGCAATGTTCTCTGTCAAGAAACCTAGAGAAGCCTTGCCCTTATATGACTCTAGTGGCATATCTTCACTGACAGGCTGACACCAGCAAACCCAAAATTGATGTCACAGCGATAGGGTAACTAAGCAACTCTCATTTAAGAATAAAATCCAAATAAATGAGTTGCCAAGTTCACCCTTGATGTGAAATCCCCAGCTGTTGCTTAATATGTATTTCCAAGTATTAAATTATTTTAAAATAAAGAATGTAATAAATGATTTATACATCTTTAATCAGGTCTTAAGGTCTTGAGGGTTTTTTGTTTGTTTTTTGTTTGTTTTGTTTTGGAGACAGAGTCTCGCTGTCACCCAGGGTCTGGAGTGCAGTGGTGTGATCTCAGCTCACTGCAACTTCCACCTCCTGGGTTCAAGCAATTCTCGAGCCTCAGCCTCCCAAGCAGCTGAGATTACAGGCATGCATCATCATGCCCTGCTAATTGGTGGGTTATTTTTTATTATTACGGCTACACCCTAGAGATTCACAATGAACAAAACTACCCAAAGTGGATGAAAAATAAAACTTCCCCTAGATTTCGCCAGTTGGCCAGTTGGAGTTCTTATGTTTCCCTTTATATAGTTTCATTAAAAAAAAGATGATGATTAAAGAAGTTCCATGAAGTCAAAGACTAGCTATGTTTTGTTCAGCATTTGTCTTTCTAAATGCTCTGCACAATATCTGCCACATAGATCCTAAAATATTTTTAAACAATTGGGTGGATTAAATAGTATTTTGGTGCCCCATCTTAAAAAGTAAACTACTTTCCTCAAAAGTTTTAAAACTTATATGCTATGTTTTCTTTTTTTTTTTTTTTTTTTCTTTTGAGATGGAGTCTCACTCTGTCGCCAAGCTGGAATGCAGTGGTGCGATCTTGGCTCACTGCAACCTCTGCCTCACGCGTTCAAGCAATTCCTCTGCCTCAGCCTCCTGAGTAGCTGGCACTATAGGTGCACGCCACCATGCCCAGCTAATTTTTGTATTTTTAGTAGAGACGTGGTTTCACCATGTTGGCCAGGATGGTCTCGATCTCTTGACCTAGTGGATCTGCCCGCCTCGACCTCCCAAAGTGCTGGGATTATAGGCATAAGCCACCGCACCTGGCCCATGTTTTCCTTTCATATGCCAACATGACAGTTTGTCCAAAGCCTGGGAAATCCCAGGCATTTAAAGTAATGTGTCCAGAGATACGTAAGTTTCTCATTGTCAAGGCAAAATCAGAATCAGGTCTCCTGAATTCTGGAATTTTTTTTCAATTTCACCAATGCAACTTACTTTTATTAAATAGTATTAGAAATTATTATAGCCTTTATACTCAACATCAAATGCATCTTAAAGTGACTAAGTGTCAAAAACCTGAGTTTGGATATCCCATGGGTCAAATAACTAGTTTAATAAATAAATTTTCATTTTTCTATTTGCAAATCATTCTCAATAAAGAAGAAATCCCAAGTGACTAAGATATTCCATGATGAGACAACTGACAAAATAGGCACTTCCATGGCAAGTACAGTTTCTCCTGAAGTATATCGTAATGACATGCAAGAAAGCTCACAACATTCAAAACAACTAGAAATTCCCATCTAAAAAATGCTCTGGTAATGGCTACTCTCAGCGGTTCACAAAAAAAAAAAAAAAAAAAAAATGCCCAGCTTTCATGAGAGAATAGAGAGGACACAATCCATCTCCTGAAGAGTATTCAAAGAAGTTTCAAATCCTGACAATGTCAAAAAATGAATCTAATGGAACTTTTTGAGCTAGTGTTCTAACTTGCCAAATAAAAGAAAAAAAGGTAAGGACCACACAGAAATAAGTCACTGCTTTGAAATATAATCTCTCTCTTTTATTTGTGTCACTAAGTCTATTGGTGATATGGTTAACCAAGGAGAATTTTTCTATACGTGTGTTATGATGTTGAAAATGTTTACACTATATTCACCTGTATGTTCTCAGCATCCACCTGACAGACCCTTTTCATAATAGAAAAGAACTGTGGCATGGAAAGTATATGTAGCTGTTGCATTTATTTGATCATCACAATTATTTTCAAATTGCTTATGCTGAAAACCATTCTCCGGATACATTCTTTTCATCCAGCAAAAAGCCAGTCATTCAAATTTAACTTATAAAAGTAACCATCAGAGATTATTTCCTTCCTCTTATTCTGGCAGAAAATACTGAAGTTCTCAGTTTCTTTTACGTACTCCTCATGTAAGTCGTTGAAAATGGTCTTACTTTAAATTAGCATTATCAGAGGCATTGACATTACTTTTTAGAAATTTGTAATTTCTCACTCTTAGGCCAAAAAATAAAATTAAAAAAAAAAACCCTCCAAGGTTATATCAACAATTCTCCCCAAATTAATTACTATCTTTAGCAAACTCATTTAATTAAATAAGAATCTGTTGTACTAAATAACTATTTTATTGCACAAATGTTGCTTTAAGTACTCACACAAGCCTACAGATGCTCGGGGTCATTGGACTCCCGTTGTAAATAAATATTTTCAACAATTTACAGCATCAAATAGTTCATAAAATTACGCTGCCTGGGAAATATTGGCAGGGAAGAATAGCAAACAATAGCCAATCTATTCTGAGGATTGTTTTCTAGGTTATCGATGAAAGAAAAAGTGGCAGAAAGATATATCAAATAGGAAAATACACAAGAATAGAAAGATGACTGTTTCTCAATATGTGTTCTTAAGAATTAAATTAGTTCAAAATAAGTAATAAGTGATTTATACATCTTCAATCAGGTCTCGTAAAAGAAAAAAATCATTCTCCATTAATGGAAGTGCCACAACAATATTTGTAGAACTGCCTAGTACCAGTACTCAGTCCCCTCAGAGTCCCACTCCTTCTTAGGTCCCTCCTACCATCATGTGCAGTAGTAATCTCAAAAGAGAGACTCAACAGTAATCAAACAAGATCAATGTTCAGATTCATTTTGGAAACTTCAAAAAAAGTAAAAATCCTAGGGGTGGGTAGGTAAAAGTGCTGTCAGGAGGAGTTAAAGCTCTTGTATCCAAGGTCAGGGTGAGGATAAAAGATGGGTGGAGGTTTGACGCTGAATCTTTTTCAAATTCTGTCGCAATAGAGTGGATTCCTTCAAAACAGAGCTCTCCCAGACAGGGTAAGACTGTACCAGAGGTCTGGCATTCCTGCAAGAGGTAAAAGCCAAGGGTAGTTGAAATGCCTGGGCAGGAATGAGACAGGAGTACTCTGGAAGGATGCCTACAACCAGGCGGAGTTTGGTGAACACCTCAAACTGCTGATACAGACATCCCAAGATGAGCACAAGTTTGGAGAGGCATTTATTCATTCCACAAATATTTAGGGAGGGCCTAATATAAAGAAGCCATCAAAAAATGAGAGAGAAAGCACTAGAGAATCCATTGAAGAGAGAGTAAAGGATGAGGTACAGGTGCAAGAAGTACAGAACGGTTTAAATAGCTAATGTAAGAAAAAAAGCACTAGAGAATCCATTGAAAAGAGAGTAAAGGATGAGGTACAGGTGCAAGAAGTACAGAGCGGTTTAAATAGCTAATGCATGCGGAGCTTAAATACCTAGATGATGAGTTGGTAGGTGCGGCAAACCACCATGGCACACGTTTGGTACCTATGTAACAAATCTGCACATCCTGCACATGTATCCCGGGACTTAAAATTAAATTAAATTAAATTTTTTAAAAAAGAAACCAGACACCAGGTTTACCCAGAGAAGAATAAATGCCTAGTGGATAAGGGGGGGGAAAAAAAGCTACGGGGTGAGGAGAACTCGAGATTACAGATTTCTTCAACAGAAGGCAACTCAGAAAAGTATCTGGCAAAAAGTATCTGAAGATCTGAGAAAAAGGATGCGACACAGACTGCAGATAGCCTGTGGAATTCAACGATGTCAGAGAAGGTCACGCTAAGACCGAGAGAGTGTGGGAAATAAGGAGAGGAAGGGTTTCCTGGAAGGGGCTGGGGCTCCTTTGGGATGCTAGAGAACAGGATGAAACATAGGGAAGCCGAACAGCAGAACACAGTGCCTGGGAAAGTTTAGGGGAAAGAAAACAGGTGGGTGTGAAGCAGCACTGGGGCTGTCCAGGGGGAACAGTGGTGAAATAGGGTTCAAGGCTAGAGGTGGGCCGAACGGCCCCCGAATCAGGAGACCCCAAAGGAGTGGAATCTTACTCCTTCCCAGTGCTCTAGTCCCCTCTTCCGCCCTAGCCTAGGGCATCCTCTGTCGGCCGGAGCCACTGGAACCCTAGGCCGGGCAGGGTGAGGCCGGGCCGCCCCCCAGCGGTCGGGCTCTGAGCTCGCGCCCCGGCTCGCCCAACGCCAACTTTACTGATGCGCGTCCTCTCCCCCGAAGGCGGTCCCCCCCTTCCGCTCCCTGCTCACCGAGGGCGCCGTCAGGCGGCTGATGCTCTCGCCCAGAGAGTCCAGGTTGACCCGCCTCCGGCGCTGCACCCTCCTGGCCCCGGCCGTGACGGCGGCGGCGGCGGCAGAAGCAGCCGGGGCTGGGGCGGCGGCGGCAGCGGCAGCGGCGGCCGCGCTGGGCTCCGGCGGCCCGGGCGGGCTCCGGCTGCCATTCCAGCAGAGCCTAGACAGGGGGCACTCCCCCTCCTCCTCCGGGCTGGTCTCCAGGTAGTCGGAGCCCAGGGAGCTGAAGGACTCGGACGAAATCTTCCTTCGAGACATGCTGCCGGCGGCGCTGCAGCGGCCGAGGCGGTGGCGGCGAGGACGCGAGCGGCGGCGGAGGCGGCGGTGGTGGGACCGGCGAGCCGCAGCGTTAAGCGCGTCGGGGCCGCGGGGCGCTGCGGTCGCGCTCGGCAGGGCGGGAGTCCCCGGGGCCGCGGAGCCCCCCGAGCCGGCTGCTCATGGCGGGAACTTGGGGCGCCGCCACACCTTAGGGCCCGGGCTCGGCGGCGGCGCCGGGCTGGGCTGGGGGCCGCCGCCGCCTCTGCTGCTGCTCGCTCGGCGCCGCCTCAGCGCCAGCCTCGGCGCATCGCCGTGCGCAGCGCTCCCGCTCACGGGGAGGCTCCGAGTGTGTGACCGCGGTCGGCGGGGCGGGGAGGGCTACGGCCCAAGCAGAAGGGGAAGCAGAGGCTTCTGCCGCCTGCGCGCCTATCTCGCCCCCTTTCCCTCTCTGCTCCCGCCCCTCTCCTCCCGCCTCTCTCCACTTGCTGCCCGCCTCCCTCCTTCTCCCTTTATCCCCCCGCCCATGCTCTCCCTCCGCGGGTATCACGTGTCGCTATCATACTCATTGGGAGTCTCTGCCTCGCCTGTCGCCACGTTTCAGGAGCAACGAGGACACTTCGTTGCTGTCCTCTGCGCGCCCTCCCTGCCCCGAGAAGGTGCGCACAAGAGCTCGGATCGGACTGAGGGGCCCCAACCCCAAACGCCTTATTCTTGGCCCTCGGGAGCAGATGGGCCCCGGAGGCGCTGGTGGGGAGAAGGACTCGGGACTCGGGGGCGAGAGGCCTCCCCATGGAGCCACCTTGGGGAAGCCTGACAGTGTGAAGTGGGGGTTAGGGTCCATGTTGTCCTTTCTCCGAGTTTATTTAGGAAGTTCCGAGGCAAAACGAAAATGCCAAGCGTCCAGCCAGCCCATTCCAGAAGAGACGCTTACAAGGGAAGGGAAGGACAGGGGCAACATGTTGGCGCCCATCCTGCTGGAGCAGCTCCTGGGGACTTGCGTTCCCCGCCTCGTGCGAGGCCGTGTGGGCGCGGAGCGAGCCCAGAACGGGGCGGCAGTGAGAACAGCGTCTGCTCTGGCAAGAGAGCCCTGTTGCTGAGTCTCAGCCCGGCGGGGTGCGCGGGGCTCCCGGCTCCGCCGGCACCTCACTAGTGCTGGACAGCTCCGCTTGCCACCTACAGCCGCGTTTGCAGGCCTTGAGAACTGGAGAACAGTTTCTCCTCAAACTACCTAGTACCTGGCCCGGGGGAAACCGGGGAATGATCCCACGTCCCTCATCCTCAGGGCTCTTTGCGCCAAATAGGCGATCTGTTTGCACCTGACTGCAAATGCTGCTCAGAAAGCTAAGAGGAGTAGGGATGAAGGCTTCTCAAACTGACTCGCCACAGCGCGATCATCTCTTGCCGCGAGTTTTCAGCTGTGCAGTTTCATTCCAAAGCTTATCTCTTTGCAAACCAGTCCTTCCAGCGCCTGACCCCACTGCCCCTTGCCTTAGCCCCAGAAAACTCTAATACTGGTTCTGAGGATAGAGTAAGGGATGGAAGAAGGGGCAAATGACAGTATCCCAAAAGAGGGGTCCCAGGCTGTACTTCCCCCTGCAATAGAGTGGATGAGCACCCTCCCTAGCTCCCCCGATCCGCAGAGAGAAAAGTTCAGGAGCTCTGGCTTCGGTTTCCCAGGGAAACCGAAGTCAAAGCGTTTTTTTGTTAAAGAACTGGTCCTTCCAGGTGAAGGCAGACGGGTTTGTGTGGACTCTGTTTATTTAAAAAGCAAAACAAAACAAAACCACAAAACCTGTGCTGAACCCCCACCACAATTACCACAATTTGCTTTTAACTCCAAATCTTCCCAAGTGTTTGTGAGGGCTTAAATGTAAATGCTATTTGAGGTTTCATTTGGAAAAATCCACTCAAACTGGTTCAGAGGCATACCTTTTTCCCAGATCTTAAATGGACTTTAAAGATAGAAAAGTTTGTACTATCACTCAGACACTCCCCCTTCAAATTATATATATATATAGGTGTGTATATATATATACTCACATATATATTCACATATATATGTATTCTTTCTCATCCTGCTGAGGAAGTTTCTTTTAAAATAACAATTGTTACAATTATTATTCAAACTGTATGGTGCATCTACTATTGATTTCCCCATTACTTCAATTAATTCTATATGCATTTGTGTCCATTGAAAATTAGACTCAAATTACACTTTTAATCATAAAAAATTATCAATTTTGCTAAAAAGTTTCACTAGCCCCTTTTTCTAAATTACAATGAAAATTACATTATTCTAACTTTGGGGTAATTGTTTAATATTTCTGCTGCGCAGTATCAATCAGCATAAAGGATTGGAGTTCCTAGTTCTCTTCT
Organism: Piliocolobus tephrosceles; assembly: GCF_002776525.5. Taxonomy (NCBI): domain Eukaryota; kingdom Metazoa; phylum Chordata; class Mammalia; order Primates; family Cercopithecidae; genus Piliocolobus; species Piliocolobus tephrosceles. Next base: position 96,778,255 of record NC_045446.1, read on the forward strand.
TTGGTACTGATTATATAACAGTCAAGTTCTTTAGAATTACAGAATTTTAGTTAGTATTAAATAGACTAAGTAGCATGTGTCCTTCACATTCTTTCAATAAACTGCTGTGCACACAAATAAATATTATGGTAATGGCAAATAAACTTCATATTGAACTTAGAATTGGAACTTTTTACTAACCATTCCAACTCTTGTCTCAAAGTCAAAATTATTGAGTGCAAGGCAATGAGTATCACTTGTTTCTAAAATTTGTAAGAGGCCCAAGACCCTTCCTGTTTACACTGGAAGTTTATTGCCAGAAAGAACTCTGAACCTATAGGACATTTTTTCTTTGTGTGAACTATTTGAATCAAAGACTCTTTACAGAATCCAGTCAGATGAAGTGGTCTTACAATTTTCTGTATGAATTACACCCTGCCTTTGATCATTATTTTCCCATGGATTTTTAAACTATAAACAAATCAAGGCCTAGATATAGCCAGTACAACATCTGCTTTGCTTTCAAGGGTTTCCTTTGTATTTCTGTTCAGGAGCAGGGTTCAAAAGCTCTCAATATGAAGAGTGCTGTGTTTATACTAGAATTGACATTTTTAAAATGAAGCATAGCTACTCTCCATTAAAAAAAAGAAGAAGCTTTACAGCTAGCAAAAGCAATCCAAATACTGTAGGTAGAGTAATCTGCTGAGAATGGTCTGTGCTCTGATTTTAGGGAAAGAAGGTTGCGCAAACTCATACCCACAAATCCAGCCCTGCTGGATATATTGTGTTTCAATAAACTATTTAAAGCCCACTTTCCAACTGGAAAAGAAAAATGCAGAAATATACTTGGTTTATTTGTGAAGTTGGCGTAGGCACCTGACAACTCAGATTGATCAAGCACTGGGAAAGACTTCCTAAAAAAACAGATTCTTCACTTTAGTCAAGATGGTGACTATTTTACATTTAAACATAAAGTAATTATTGTTTGTGTATGCCTTCCCTTCACATAAATCAATCCTATTTATAAACTCTTTCACTTATATAGCCTCATTTAACCTGATTTTCATCCTTTTCAGAGAAGTTGTTGAAGAAAAGTCACCTGTGTCAAATTCAAATAAAAACTACAATCAGTCCTCCTTCCCAAAATTCTTTGCATTTCCCAGGTCCAAACTCTTTACTAGTTTCTTTTCATCCATCTAATACTCCAGTAAGAAAATCTGCAAGATTTGCATAAGCATTCCCTGGAGCAGAGCTCTATCCTGATAGAAGACTGAAGAATTTCTCCCTATCAATCTTTACATAAATCTGGCAATTCACAGGAATTGTACATGTAATATTAAAGCAAGTTTTCTAAAGAAACATAGTAGCTGGTGAATCCTTAACTAGGACAAGTTTTTCCCGATCCCTAACCTAGAAAATCACACACACATACACACACATGCACACTGCACACTGCTCACCTGCTAGTTTCACCCTATGTTTGTGTCTGTGAATCTGTCTACTCTCTCACACTTAACATATCCCCTCTTCTACAAGAGGGCAAATGTGCTTTCTCCGAGAACGACTGGCAGCAAACAAGAGATACTGTACTTCATATTGTTGCACAATTTTGTAAGTAAAACTATTAAGGATAATATCAAAGTGAGAAGAACCATCTGCTGTGCTCACATATAAAGGGACACACAGAAGACAACGTAATCTATTGTCCTATAGTTATATTTTATCATAAAACCATCCCGAAGGGGTAGGGTACTTGCTGTTCAAAAAAGGATAGAGGAAGAGAGGGCTATGGGAAAGGGGGGAAAAAAAGAAAGAAAAACCACAAAGTCAATGCTACACTTAGTAGAATTTGACCCAGAAAGACACTTAAGGGTGTAATAACTGACTTTTTTTGATGCATCAAATCCATGACAGTGAGAAAGAGGCAAGTAATCAGCGTATGTCAGTGCCTCTTTCAGACACTACTCTCTCCTTCAGTGGCTTTACATTCAACCATGCACCACAGAAATCCATCCTCCTCTAAGAAGAGACCCTATTAGTCAACAGTTTGAATACTAATATCAGCACCACAGTCTCCTACAACTCTCAGCCTTTTTGTCTGCATACTCAACAATCCCAGGTCTCTATATGCTTTATTTAAATTAGGATTCTTAATCCCAACATAATAGGACATATTTTTCCAATTATAGAGTTATGGAAATTCTGGCACAGAGATTTAAAATATCTTCCAATGTCATGGAGCTGATAAATATTAAAGTCAGAATTCCAATTGTGACTACTAAGCCCATGCTATTTCCACTGAAACACCCTTCCTGCCTGTCTCTTGTCCTCGAATGTCCTAAAAACAGATTAAAAAAAAAAGCTGAATTAAAATCACAATGTGAGTGGGTTATTGCATTAAAATAAATATTAAATACACAATTAACTTGTATGAATTATGTCCTGGAACATAATGTGGAAAAGCACTGACATGTGCAGAAGTTCTACATTCTCGTAGTTTCTTTGTTGATAACTAGCTCTGTAACCAAAATCAAGTTGTTAACTGCTCTGGGACTCAAACCCTTCACCTCTAAATCAAAAGTGTTGGATAAAATCCTTAGGTGATCATCAATCCTCAAAATTCTATGATTTTTCTATTTGTTGAACTGTTCATTTCCTTTCCAGATATATCTTGTGCCTAAAAAATGTACCCACATACATCATCATAAGGTTAGATTCTCTTTTTCTTCCCTGTCATATCCTTTCTGAGAATTCAATTCTTCTACAGTTCCCTCCTTAAACCACTCAAGATCCTCTCCTGATACAAAACTGCCATGAACATGGTTCATGGAATTAAATGGATAAAAAAAGAAAAATTTCGACTGAATCCTATTTGGTTAGATGCTCACTATCTCTCTGTCTTTTCATAACCTAATTCTTCTGTCTGCTTTATTGTATTATATAAAGGAATTATATCTTCCTGTCTGCAGCTTATTAAGCTTGACAGCTAACAATAATAAGTATGAATTATCAATAAGAATGCCTCAATATAACTTTGTTAATGTTAATAGACACTTACTTAAATATGTCCAATTTATAGTAAATATGCAGTCTATTTAATCATTATTTTAAATAATAAATCTTTTAAAATCCAATTTTAATATGATGACTAGAATTCTTAGAAGTATTAACATTAAGTATGAAGCATTCTTTTGTCACTAGATAACGTTCAAAAAATGTTATTAATAATGATTAATTAGAAATGTAATGGATCCCTTAAGATAATCCATAGGTACAATTTTCTGTTTAAAAATGTAAGAAACAAGTGACAGTTAACACCCAATGTTATGATCATTTCTGGAAAACTTTTCAAGGCGGACATTGAAATGAGGGCCTCAGTTATTAATAGATTAGTTCATGCCTAAAAACCTATGTTAATGTTAAAATAATTCTAAAACATTTCTCCACCAAAAGTAGTGAAACTTTTAGAATAAAACTTATGTTTACTCACTTCCGGCAGTTCTCCTTATAGTAAGTAAAATGAGCATTAATTCTTTCTGTATACAAAAATGAACAGGCATCTGTACCACGACTGTGAACTAAATTCAAATGTTCCATTTCTCTATTTCACATGGGGCCTCATTAGCACCGCAGAAGCAGAGTAATCCTTGTTTCCAGATATGCAATATGTATACACAATCATCCCAAAGTAAGCCTGTTTCAGTCCTCTCCTCCAGGATCCCCCAAGTGACTCTGTGTTTCCCTCCACAGCATGCAGACATAAGCTGGAATCATCTCTGCTCAATCTCCAAAAAATTCTTTGGACTTCCATCTCAGGGAAGAAAATTTCCAGATTTTCTTGGTTTTCAGGTTTTCTCAGTAATTTTTCATAGCACCATAGGTCAAAAGAAATACCTAACAATTCAATTTAAAATGTAGGCCAGGCACAGTGTCTCACGTCTGTAATCCCAGCACTTTGGGAGGCCGAGACGGGCAGATCACCTGAGGTCAGGAGTTTGAGACCAGCCTGGTCAACATGGTGAAAATACTAAAAATACAAAAATTAGTGGGGCGTGGTGGTGGGCGCCTGTTAGCTACTTAGGGAACTGAGGCAGGAGAATCGATTGAACCCAGGAGGCAGAGGTTGCAGTGGGTTGAGACCACTGCATTCCAGCCAGGGTGACAGAGAGAGACTATGTCTCAAAAACAGAGAATAAAAGTAAAATGTAGCTTGGTCCGAACTATTGAATAATTATTTATATCGTAACAACTTAGCAGCATTTGAAAACATAATACATGTAAAGTGAAAGAAAAATAATATCTTTATTTCATTATTAACTATGATTATCTAATTATTTTAGCTAATAAAGTTGAACACTGCACAACTTTTCAAATCTTGGAATCGTATTGGACATTGTCATCCTCATATTTTATTCCACATTGATTTTCCCATGGTTGTTGCTTGTAATGATAGCAGCCTCCAAAACCCACCTTCACAAATGCATAAAGTGATTAAAATGGCCAGGCGCGGTGGCTCAAACCTGTAATCCCAGCACTTTGGGAGGCCGAGACGGGCGGATCACGAGGTCAGGAGATCAAGACCATCCTGGCTAACATGGTGAAACCCCGTCTCTACTAAAAAATACAAAAAACTAGCCGGGCAAGGTGGCGGGCGCCTGTAGTCCCAGCTACTTGGGAGGCTGAGGCAGGAGAATGGCGTAAACCCGGGAGGCGGAGCTTGCAGTGAGCTAAGCTCCGGCCACTGCACTCCAGCCCGGGCGACAGAGCGAGACTCCGTCTCAAAAAAAAAAAAAAAAAAAAAAGTGATTAAAATACGATAGCACAATCCAATGCTAAAACTATAAAATACCTCAAGCTAATAGTCTGTTAGCTAATAGTCTGTTCAGTACTCAACTGACGTTAAGCATCACTATGTTCCTCTCAAAATGTTAAAATATACCTCAGCAGCCACGTGCATCCACTGCACCACCCTAGGACCTGTTGGTACATCGTTTGGAAACCAGGACTCTGGTTTCTCAGCTTCCAAAGTTCTCAGAAAAGCTTGTCTTTTATCTTGATTACAGACTCTGAGTAAACAGACAGTAAGATCTTACAAATGTAAAACGAAAATGATGTATTTTAAGTTTTTTTTTGCTGCAATAATTTTGTATACATAGTGTTGCCTATGCATTTGCGGTTTATAAATAGTGCATTATTCTATATTTAAACATTTCATAAAGTTTTAACTGATTGTCTATAAACTGAGCTTTAAATACATAATAAGAAACAAAATTTGCAAAGACAAATTATTTGCTTTTGATATTTATTAAATATACTTTTTTTTTTTTTTACCAAGGGCTATACCTGTGATAGATGAGCAGAACAACATTATCTCATGAAATATTATTTTTAAAAAGACTTCATACATGTAATTATATACATAAATTTCTAAAATTATATATTTTTAAAATACAGACCCTGAAATCTTGGCAACCATTCTTTGTTTGGAAAGAACAGGAAAGTCAAAGATAGGGCTCATTATTGCCTATAACTTCTATTGTCAAGCAAGGGAAATAAGGCATTTTATTGTATGTTGCTGATAGAGAAACAAAGGCATGCAAAGATTGAGGAAACTATCCATGGTCCTATGGCATATAGTAAATCACAGGTAAGCTCTTAGCTCTGCAAAACCTTATTTTATAGTTCTAGTGTAGAATGCTATCTCTAAGAAAGACTATTGCTTGAGCAAAAAATTAAGTCTGGCTCATTATTTGCCGAGAATTTTATCTGAGTCCTTTTCTCAGGTTGTGATAATAGGTTTGCATTAGTCCAGTTACACATAGCCATCATGGCTAAGTTAACTCATCGTTCATCTCAACACATATTTGAGTAACTGAACATTTAATATTAAACCAAACACAATAAGCATTATAAAGATAATATATGGTTCCTACTTTTGAAAAGCTTACACTGTAATAAGCATAAGGAAAAGTTAAATAACATGAAAAGTTAAATGGCCATAGAAAATAGTACTAGATTAGATGTCATATGGAAAACAAGTAATATAATATTCTAGCAGAAAAAAATATAAACTCTAAATATTTGCTTATGAAGGAAATGGAGCTTGAACTAGTCTTTGAAGAATGGGTAAAATTTTAATAGATGGAAACAAATTAATTGGGCATGGAGAAGAGAAAGAGTATGTTGTGTTTGAAAATGCTATGTATCACATCCAACCTGGATAAGAGAGTGCGTACTGAGAAATAGCAAGAAATAGAATAAGAAGATAAAGACCAGATTGGGAAAGGTTGACTGAACTTTCTCTGACAGGCATTGAAAAAATTTTTTTAATTTTTTGACCTGGGAAATGACACAAATAGAGTCTCGTACAAGCCAGTAAATGCTGCTCAGTCATCTATAAAGTTCATAATTCCCATGAACATAAACCAGCAGGGCAGATTGCCTCGATGTCCAGAAAACCAGTTGCAAATCATTACTGAGGTATGTGCAGCCTAAGTGACAGAGTGAGACACTGTCTCTAAAAAGACAGAAACAAAAAACAAAGCTAAGATTCTTTACGCTTTCCCCCCCTTCACATATACACACACATTTTTATATTAGTCAAACTTGAAGCACACTTGCTATAAATTATTTGCTTAAAGTATTATCCAAGAATATAATTCCAGTCAATAAAGTATATCATCTCCTTATCTCAATTTACTATTTGTCTAAATTGGCTTATTTTCCAAGCATATCAGTAGGATGAAAAGTTAGCCTTTACAGAAACTATTTTTAAAAACTAAAAAAGGTTTTCTCCCATTCTGTAGGTTGCCTGTTCACTCTGATGGTAGTTTCTTTTGCTGTGCAGAGGCTCTTTAGTTTAATTAGATCCCATTTGTCAATTTTGGCTTTTGTTGCCATTGCTTTTGGTATTTTAGACATGAAGTCCTTGCCCATGCCTATGTCCTGAATGGTATTGCCTAGGTTTTCTTCCAGGGATTTTATGGTATTAGGTCTAACATTTAAGTCTCTAATCCATCTTGGATTAATTTTTGTATAAGGAGTAAGGAAGGGATCCAGTTTCAGCTTTCTACTTATGGCTAGCCTGTTTTCCCAGCACCATTTATTAAATAGGGAATCCTTTCCCCATTTCTCGTTTTTGTCAGGTTTGTCAAAGATCAGATGGCTGTAGATGTGTAGTATTATTTCTGAGAGCTCTATTCTGTTCCATTGGTCTATATCTCTGTTTTGGTACCAGTACCATGCTCTTTTGGTTACTGTAGCCTTGTAATATACTTTGAAGTCAGGTAGTGTGATGCCTCCTGCTTTGTTCTTTTGACTTAGGATTGTCCTGGCAATGCGGGCTCTTTTTTGGTTCCATATAAACTTTAGTTTTTTTCCAATTCTGTGAAGAAAGTTATTGGTAGCTTAATGGGGACGGCACTGAATCTATAAATTACCTTGGGCGGTATGGCCATTTTCACGATATTGATTCTTCCTATCCATGAGCACGGATGTTCTTCCATTTGTGTCCTCTTTTATTTCATTGAGCAGTGGTTTGTAGTTCTCCTTGAAGAGGTCCTTCACATCCCTTGTAAGTTAGATTCCTAGGTATTTTATTCTCTTTGAAGCAATTGTGAATGGGAGTTCACTCATGATTTGGCTCTGTGTTTGTCTGTTACTGGTGTATAGGAATGCTTGTGATTTCTGCACGTTGATTTTGTATCCTGAGACTTTGCTGAAGTTGCTTATCAGCAATCTACTTATCTGACAAAGGGCTAATTTCCAGAACCTACAAAGAACTCAAACAAATTTACAAGAAAAAAACAAGCAACCCCATCAAAAAGTGGGCAAAGGATATGAACAGACACTTCTCAAAAGAAGATATTTATGCAGCCAACAGACACATGAAGAAATACTCATCATCATTCGCCATCAGAGAAATGCAAATCAAAACCACAACAAGATACCATCTCACGCCAGTCAGAAAGACAATCATTAAAAAGTCAGGAAACAACAGGTGCTGGAGAGGATGTGGAGAAATAGGAACACTTTTACACTGTTGGTGGGACGGTAAACTAGTTCAACCATTGTGGAAAACAGTGTGACGATTCCTCAAGGATCTAGAACTAGAAATACCATTTGACCCAGCCATCCCATTACTGGGCATATATCCAAAGGATTATAAATCATGCTGCCATAAAGACACATGCACACACATGTTTATTGCGGCACTATTCACAACAGCAAAGACTTGGAATCAACCCAAATGTCCATCAATGACAGACTGGATTAAGAAAATGTGGCACATATACACCATGGAATACTATGCAGCCATAAAAAAGATGAGTTCATGTACTTTGTAGGGACATGGATGCAACTGGAAACCATCATTCTCAGCAAATTATTGCAAGAACAGAAAACCAAATACTGCATGTTCTCACTCATAGGTGGGAATTGAACAATGAGATCACTTGGACACAGGAAGGGGAACATCACACACCGGGGCCTATTGTGGGGGTAGGGAGGAGGGATAGCATTAGGAAATATGCCTAATGTAAACGACGAGTTAATGGGTGCAGCACACCAACATGGCACATGTATACATATGCAACAAACCTGCACGTTGTGCACATGTACCTAAAATATAAAGTATTTAAAAAAGACATTTTCAGAAATAAAGTAAAAAAAAAATTAACAACAAAAAATAATAAATAAATAAAAAGTAAAATAAAAAAGGTTTAAAATTCCCCCAAAAACCTAATAAGTGCCACTTCTGTGTTAGGGTCAGTGGTGTGTCTTTCACTTAATGAACAGACCCAAAATTTCTTCATTTGGTGTCCCAAGATAATAACTTAGTGGATTCAGTGGAGAGGATTTTAAACCAGATTGGTCAATAATAATAATGATTCCACCTTGACTCATACCAAATATAGTATGCTCTTATGTACAATCTAATACATTTACTTTTTCTATCAGAGAAAAAGGTTTTGGCCGGGCGCGGTGGCTCAAGCCTGTAATCCCAGCACTTTGGGAGGCCAAGACAGGTGGATCACGAGATCAGGAGATCGAGACCATCCTGGCTAACACGGTGAAACCCCGTCTCTACTAAAAAATACAAAAAAAACTAGCCGGGTGAGGTGGCGGGTGCCTGTAATCCCAGCTACTCGGGAGGCTGAGGCAGGAGAATGGCGTGAACCTGAGGCGGAGTTTGCAGTGAGCTGAGATCCGGCCACTGCGCTCCAGCCTGGGCAACAGAGCAAGACTCCGTCTCAAAAAAAAAAAAAAAGAGAGAGAGAAAGGTTTTGAGCTTGCTACCTTTTTTTCAACTACTGGAAAGAGAATGTTCATCCATACAAACTGAAAAGACTAGCTCTCAGGAATTTATTGTCAATTAGTGAATCAGGGTAAATATACACAATGAACGCTTGCAGCTAGGTTCAGAATGTAGTAGAGGCAGGGAAGAGAATGGAGAAAGAGATGTATGTGTGAATACTGATTTGTCAAGGCAACTGCAAAATATCTGAAGAAGGGAGATGGATATCTTGTGCTCAGCTGTAAATACAATTCTAGAACAAAGTTTGGCCAACAGGAGTTTGAAATCACTAGACTGGAATGAAACCAAAGCAATGACTAGATGTATTTGCTAGAGGCACACAATATAAAGAAGAGCAGCTTAGGGGACATTTGATTAATAAATGAATGAGCATTTTAACAAGCGGATTATTTGCGAAGAGACAGCACAACTGAAAGTGCTCACTATTGTATTTGAGAAAACAAATGAAAAATGAACAAGAGTCATTCCCAGCCATCCCATATACACCATTCATTTTTATAAGACAGTAGCCACTGTTTGCAACTTTGTTTAAAAGTGCCTCAAAAAGAGGTCCAAATGATGACTGGAATGTAAATCCAAATGTTCCATCTAAATATCATAATTAATTACTTCAAAACTGTCTTTTAATGAGATAACTAAACATTAAAACCACTGAAGGGAAATGCTTGTCTTGTTCTCTATCAGTAATTCTTCTCATTGCTTCTTCATTTTTCTTAGTTTACATGGTGCTTGTATTTTCAGGAGGTTATGTAATGAACCATAATAAAATTAATAGTCTCCAGGCTGATGAAGTCATAAATTTTCAGTGCCCTTGAGTCCCAATTATTTTAGCAGAATTTCTTCCTCAGTTGTTCCCTATTTGGTGTCCTATTTCAAAAATGAGCACTTTTCCTTTTTGCTGTTTGCTGTTTGCTTTTTGTTGGTAGTTTTCCATTAGCAAAAAAAAAAAAAAAAAAAAAAAAAAAAAAAACCTATGCCTTATTCCATAAAATGACATAATTTCTGTGCAATCTATCCAGATTTAAAAAGAAGTCACTGTAAATCACTAATAGTGTCAATTTATAAAATAGATTATGATATTCTTCATACATCTTAGAATTAAGTAAACACGAGCACTGGCAAAACTAGATTGTCACTCAAATTCATTGGAGTATAGCACTAATAACAGGAGCAGCTGATACTAGACTGGAGCAAGGTCCAGCATTCTCAAACAAAGCTATACATTTTTTAACAAAGAAGAACAATCTTTTCCCAAGGTATTGGTCCTCTGTTACTGCGACACAAAATAGATAAATTCCTGTCGGGTAAATTGACAATTTGGAACTTGTCATTGGTGCTTTCCTGCTTCAATGAATATGTATACAAACAGAAATAGATTTCCCTTCTATTACTAGTTATTTATAAGAAATGTAAATTGTATAAATAAAGGCATTTTACATTTTCTCTTCATTATACCTTCTGCTTACTTATATTGAACAAGGCGAAAATAGAAAAATGCTTTCATAGGGACAATAAAAACATTCTTCTATTAAACATTAATATCATGATTTCATATTTATTATTTTATGTAAGGCAATTTCTTATCAAGACAGGAATCTACATCACAGGTGAAATTCATTTTCTTTCTTCAGCATGGTAATTGCCTCCACTATGACTATCATCTAAAGACTTAGAGATAATATCTTCATGCAGAAAACACAAAGACTGTTTCTAATCTTGTTGAGAAAATGATAAAAATGAATATGCACACATTTCTTCATTCAAGAGCATTTATTGAGTAATATATTATGTCAGGAACTGTGCTAGACATTGTGAAGAGAGAATAGTATAAAACACAATCTTTCTCTTCAAGTATCCAGCAATAGAGTAAAACACACATACATATATGAACAGGAGAAACAGACACACAAAGTGATATTTTTTAGAATGGTAGGTTTAATAGTAGAGATACACACAGGATATAGAGGAGCACTTAACACAAACTTAGGGAAAAGGGAGTTTAAATACCTTCTTAGTGATTATGTCTGAGCTGAGTTTTAAAGAACAGGTAGGATTTTAAAGATGGGGAAGTTAAGGTAGGGAAAGTCTAGGCAAAAGTTAGCCAGAGTAAGCACAAGATTGAGAATAACAGGTATGCACCAAGAAATATAAGGATATCAGGGATGCTCAGAGTATTGAATTAAAGCAAGATATGGCTCAGTAAAATATGGTAGTAAGAAGTACATAGACTCTAGATCACAGAGAATCGCATTGAGGAATTATTATTGTATCTTAGAAAGATCATGTGACAATGAGAACTATAGACTTGAAGGGCCAAACTTATTATCAGGGAACATAGTTAGGAGGCTATTTGAATAATCCAGAAAAGATAAAAGGAACTTGGCTAAAGTAGAAAAAGCTGAACCCTACATTTAAATTCCAACTCTCTTTTTATGTAACCTTGCAAAAGGTTCTGACTTCTCTATGCTTTAATTTCTTTATCTGTACAGTTGATATCATAGTGCTTAAGAATTAGGCACTATCATTCCATTTTGCAAATGGGAAAACTGATCATTGAAATAAGGAAGCCTTAGAGGGGACATATTAGACAAAAATAGAAGTTAAATTGACAGGACGTAGCAAATAGTTTAGTATGGGAACAGAGAGAGTGATGAGATTTAAGAATGACCACGTATTTCAGTTTTGGTGACTATTAACTGACATAAAGAACATAGGAAGTGAAAATTGCCTGGGGGAGATGAAAAGGTCTATTTATCATAATTGAATTTCAGATAAATCCAGGTGAAAATGTCTGGCAGGCAGTTAGATATATGGATCTTGAGTGCAGAAGAGAAAGCTGGGTAGAATATACTGATATGAAAATCATCAACGTTTAGTTTAATCAAAACCATAAGAATGAATGTGATCAACAAGAGGGTGGTAGGCTAAATAATAACCTCCCTGAATATCTCAAAATCTTAATTCCTAGAATTTGTGAATATGTTAGTTTATATGGCAAGATGGAATTTATAGATGTAATTAAGAAATTTGAGATGGAGCAATTATTCTGGATTATCTGGGTGGGCCCAGTGTAATCACGGGGTTCTTATAAGAGGAATGCAGGAAGCATCAGAGTTAGAGGAGAAAGTTATGTGATGACAGAATTAGGGATTTGAGTGATATGACATTGAAGATGGAGAAAGGGGCCACAAGCCAAGGAACATAGGAGACTTCTAGCAGCTGCTAGAAACACATCCTCCTCTCACCGCCTAAAGAAGGAACAGCCCTCCCACCACCTGGACTTTTGTCCAGTGTAACTGATTTTGGACTTCTGACCTCCAGAACTGTAAGAACACAAGCTTGCATTACTTTAAACCACTAAGTTTGTGGTAAGTTGTTACAGAAGCAATAGGAAACCGATACACAGAGATGATGTAGTGAAAATACAAATAAAAATACTTGAGCAACACCAACATCTAAGATGGCTGTCAGAGGAAAGAGAGAAAGACAGGCCAGGCAAGGGCAATGAGGTAGCAGAAGAATGACATGTCAATAAATTTACGAATTGAAGACTCCATAGTTAAACACCGTAAATTAGTCCAATAACAGCTTTTTGAAAGGGAAAACATTCATTGGATTTGTCAAGAAGTCTTTGGAAAACTTAAAGTAGTTTTAGTGAAGGCTGGAAGCCAGTTTGCAGTGAGTTGAGCAAGGTGAAAACTAGAAAGTAGAGATAGCAAGTATAGACTATTTTATGCTCTACCCTGATTTCTATATAGAGATAATGTATGTTTATAAAATTATATATATCTATGTATATAAATCACCCAACTGTACTGACAACTGATAATCAACAGGTATATTTTGTTGGTGTTCTTCAGAGAAACAGAACCAATAGGACATACACACACACAAATACACACACATATATAAATACATATATATATAATGTGTCATATCTTATTACACATCCTATTATTTATATATCATATATGTCATAAATATATATAATAAAATTTATTATAAAGAATTGGCTGATGCAATTATGAGGGCTGATAAATCCCATGGTCTGCTGTCTGCAAGCTGGAGGCCCAGGAAAGCTGACAGTGTAGTTTGAGGGCCTGAGACCTGGAGGGCAACGGTATAGATTCCAGTCTAAGTCTGAAGGCCTGAGAACCAGGAGTACCAAGAGCAGGTGAAGATTTATGTCCCATCTAGAGCAGTCAGGCAGACAGCAAATTCAGACTTGCTCTACCTTTTTGTCTTATTCAGGCCCTCAGTGGACTAGATGATGTCCACCCACACTGGGGAAAGCCATCTACTTTACTCAGTTCCCCAACTCAAATGCTAATCTTCTGGAAACACCCTTACAGACATACCCAACAATAATGTTTAACCAGATATCAGGGCATCCTATGGCCCAGTCAAATTGACACATAAAATTAACCATCACAACAAGTAAAGGTCCTAGGTATCCAGTCAGATACTATATGATAGCAGAGGGGTTTGAGGATGTGCAGCATAAGAATATGTAAAAGAAGATGTTAATGAGGCCTCAGAGAAAAGGGAACACTTACATACTGTTGGTGGGAATATCAATTAATTCAGCCACTGTGAAAAATAGTTTGGAGATTTCTCAAAGAACATAAAACAAAAATACCATTCAATCCAGCAATCCCATTACTGGATATATACCCAAAGGAAAATAAATCATTCTACCAAAAAGATACATGTACTTGTATATTCATCACAGCACTATTCACAATAGCAAAGACATCATATCAGCCTAGATGCCTATCAGTGATGGAATGGATAAAAAAAAAATGGTACACATGTACCATGGAACACTATGCAGACATATAAAGAATGAAATCATGTCCTTTGCAGCAACATGGGATGCAGCAGGAGGCCATTATCATAAGCAAATTAATGCAGGAACAAAAAACCAAATACCACTTGCTCTAACTAATAAGTGGGAACTAACCATTGAGTACACACAGACATAAAGATGGGAACGATAAACATTGGGGACTACCAGAGGGGGAAGAAGGGACAAGATCAAGGTTGAGAAACTGCCTGTTATGTACTAGGCTCACTTCCTGGGTGATGAGATCATTCATACCCCAAACTTCAGCATCACACAATATACCCAGGTAACAAACTTGCACATGTACCCCCTGAATCTAACATAAAAGTTTAAATTGTTTTTTTAAAAAAGAACCTGTGAAAGAAAGAAAAAACTGGATCAAATCCCTACAGCGTAGAGAGATGCTTAAAGGACACTGAAGCAGCAGCAACAACGAAAAATTGAAAAAAAAAAAAAAAAAGGAAAGCCCCCCTGCAACCCTGCTTCCAGGCCCTCAAAATTAACTATGAAAGGAGAAGAAAGATACGGGCATCTTGAAGACATTAATGTAGTTGTCCTTTGCTATCCATGGAGGATTGGTCCTAGGACCCCCACAGATACCAAAATCCATGGGGGCTCAAATCCCTTATACATATGGTGTAGGGTTTGCATATAACCTAAGCACATCCTCCCGAGTACTTTAAATCACCTTTAGATTACTTATGATACCTAATGCCATGTAAGTACTGTGGAAATAGTGTTATGCTGTATTGCTTAGGAAGTAATGACAAGGAAAAATGTCTATACATGTTCAATACAGACATAACCATCCTTTTTTGTTTGCTTTTAGTATTTCCTTTTTTTTTTTTTTTTTTTTTTTTTTGAGAGGGAGTCTCGCTCTGCTGTCCAGGCTGGAGTGCAGTGGGCGGATCTCAGCTCACTGCAGGCTCCGCCTCCCGGGTTTACGCCATTCTCCTGCCTCAGCCTCCCGAGTAGCTGGGACTACAGGCGCCCACCACCTCACCCGGCTAGTTTTTTGTAGTTTTTAGTAGAGACCGGGTTTCACCGTGTTAGCCAGGATGGTCTTGATCTCCTGACCTCGTGATCCGCCCGTTTCGGCCTCCCAAAGTTCTGGGATTACAGGCTTGAGCCACCGCGCCCGGCCTGCTTTTAGTATTTCCAATTCACAGTTGATAGAATCCATGAATGAGAAACCCACAGATATGGAGGGCCAATTGTATTAGTAAACATCACTGGAGTAAAGCGGGCAGTACTAAAGCAAGATCAGAGTGTTATATCTGGCTTAACCAGCTAGATTGCTAGCGAAAGAAAAGTAGATAAAAGCTTTAGTTACATAAGTAAAGTTTTATATATAGCTTTATTCTATGGGTTTTTTAAGCAGTGAAAATATCAGGACTTTATTAGTTAAAGAAAAAAAGTCAAATATGGACGCCAAAAAAAGAGAAAAGATGACAAATAATCATCATAGGAATATCCAAAAGAGTTAGTAAAAGAAGTACTTATAGCAGACAAAGTTTTCAGATTAAAAATTTGCAGAAGGAGAGATTAAGATTAATAAATTCTGTTTTGAAAAAATAAACCTCAAAATATAATTCAGCCATTTAATAAATTAGTCCAATGTTTTGTCGGTGATACGCCAAGTCCCTAGCACCTCTATCCACCAAAAGTAGCACTACATGAGTAATATCTGGCACAGGGTCAGACATTTTCCACCGAATCCTTTAACTTTTAAAATATTGGTATTTGCTTCTGCATTTCATGGAAAGGCATTTCCCAAGCCCTTGTAAAACACTCTGCAAATATTATGTGTACACATGAATATGATGTATGTATACATAGTATTCATACACTTGTTTTCTAGCTCTGTCCACAGAAAGGATCTAAAGGCAATGAAACCCAGTTTTAACAAACACATCCAGTATCAAAATCTTGGCCCTCTAAATGCAATTTCCAGTAAATGAAACTAGGCGTCCTTGAAAAAAATAGCTGATTCTAGGGCCAGCACAGGAAAAATATAAGATGAGTCTAGAGCAGCCAGGCACAGTGGCTCACGCTTGCAATCCCAGCACTTTGGGAGGCCGAGGTGGGCAGATTACAAGGTCAGGAGATCAAGACCATCCTGGCTAACACGATGAAACCCTGTCTCTACTAAAAATACAAAAAATTAGCTGGGCCTGGTGGCAGGCACCTGTGGTCCCAGCTACTCGGGAGGCTGAGGCAGGAGAATGGTGTGAACCCGGGAGACAGAGCTTGCAGTGAACCAAGATCACTCCACTGCACTCCAGCCTGGGTGACAGAGCAAGACTCCATCTCAAAAAAAAAAAAAAAAAAAAAAAGAATCTAGAGCATCTTGTAATGTTAAAAAGTAAATAAGCACCAAAAAGGAAAATAAAGAAAGAAATAGGGGTTATTTATGTGAAAAAGTCACTGGAGCCAACCTAAAAGTGCTCACAAAGTCCAAACAAAGCTAGACCTTTGAATAAAATAATGGATTATTAGACTCTAAGACAAAGTATGAAATAAATACCCATGAGTCCATACTGATAAAAATAAATTATTGAAAAAATAAATAAATACATAGAAGATATAAATCTTCTGTACAGAAAATTTCCCTTTAATATATGTAAATACTTTCCACTCCAAGAGAAGGAGCTTAATTCCCATCATGCCCCTTGCCCCCACCACAGACACTTACATGGTGAGTGTGAACTAGATTTAGGGACTCACTTCTAAAGAATAGAATGTGGAAAGGGAAAAATAGTAATCTCACCATGGAAAACCTAGCAGACCTTATCTCATCCAAGTGATTGAGGTTAACGTCACCAGTGATAAGTTATATTGATACTATGTCCCTCTAATATGTTGTGATGGGAAGGACACTCCACTTCTATAGTATTTCTCTCCAAAAAAAACTATAACCCAGGTTAATAATGTGAAAAGCAACAGAGAATCCAAATTGAGGGACATTCTACAGAATTTTTGACGAGGACTCTTCAAAACTATCAAGATCATGAAAAACAACAAAAGACTAAGAAACTATCTCAGGTCAGAGAAGACTAAGGATACATGACAACTAAATGCAATAGTCTATCTTTTGGGTTGAATCCTGAAATGAACAAAAAGGCCATTAGCAGAAAAACTGGTGAAATCCAAATGAAGTCTGAAGTTTAGTTCATAGTAATGTACCAGTGTTCATTTCTTAGTTTTAACAAATGCACCATGGTTGTGAGAGTTGTTTAACAGTAGGGAAATCTGGGTCAAGGGTATATGGAATCTTTGTATTACCTTCACAACTTTTCTGTAAATGTAAAATTATTCCAAAGTAAATGTGGTATTTTTTTTTTTAAAGTTGGTTGGCAAGTTTTAAAATGCAGAATTTAACATTTGAGATAGTGAAATGTAACCACAGTGGTGAATGATTTCTTTAATGCCAAGATCTAAATATATTAGCTCCATCATATTGATGACCAATAAAAGTACTACAAAATGTTTTGATGACCTATGGTAGTGATAAATTCTATATTCTCCTTTCAGAAGACATTGTGTTCATCCTACTACAAGATGATTTGGACAAACTCCCCTTTTTCACTTTGAGAAAGATGGTTTTAAGCCAGAATAGTCTATCTGTAGGTGAGTCCGGGTCAAGGGCAAAGTGTTGATAGGGATATTTAATTTTAGGGCAGTCTTCAGGGTGAAATTTTCTGTAATTAGTTTTAATTACTCGAACAGAGTATGACCAGCATTTTAAGACATCATGAGAATGAGAGCAAGAAGAGGTCTAGGGCAATGATAGCTCAAACATTCTACTATCATATAGTCAATACTTGTTTAAAGTTTAAGATGAGTATCAACTGGGCTACAGCTAAATGCACCACATAACTGAGGTCTCTCCCTGCTTTGGTCAGCACTTTTTTCTTTTCTTTACTTTTTTTTTTTTTTTTTTTTTTTTTTTTTTTTTTTTTTTTTTTGAGACGGAGTGGAGTATCGCGCTGTTGTCCAGGCTGGAGTGCAGGGGCGCGATCTTGGCTCACTGCAAGCTCCACCTCCCAGGTTCACGCTATTCTCCTGCCTCAGTCTCCTGAGTAGCTGGGACTACATATGCCCGCCACCATGCCAGCTAATTTTTTTGTATTTTTAGTAGAGACGGGGTTTCACTGTGTTAGCCAGGATGGTCTCGCTCTCCTGGTCAGCACTTTTAATGACTCTTATACCTATTATCACAGACAACTGCTTAACATAGAAAACTCTGAATATTCATTCATTCCTTCTTACTACATAGTTTAATCCCCATACTACTTTGTCTTTCCTCTCTAAGATACTTCTTTTCATTCTTGACTGCCATTCTCGATTTTTTTCATCATATCCTCCAGAGTTCTGGTAGTATTGTTAGTAAATACCCTTATTAGGTTAGGTATACTTCCAAACAGTGAAATACTACTTTATATCCACTGGAATGGCTAAAATGAAAGCTGACTATAGGAAATGCTGCTGAGTATGTGGACAAACTGGAAACCTCTTATATTATTATTTAGAGTAAAAATTGTATAACTACTTTGAAAAACTATTTGGCAATTTCTTATAAAGTTAAAAATAAACCTATACAAGAACTCAACAATTCCATTTTTGGTTTTATATATAAAATAAGCGAAAGCGTATGCTTCAAAAAGATGTGTATGAGAATGTTAGTAGCACTTTTATTCAGAATAGTCAAAAATCACAAGTGACTTTAGCGTCCATCAATAGAATGAGTAAACAAACTGTGGTATATTATACAAGAAAACAATACACTATAAATAGCCACACTATTGATATATTCAACAAGATGGATAAATTTCAAAAACGCCCTGCTGGGTGATAGAAGTCATACACAAAACAGCAAATTCCATTTATATCAAGTTTAAGAAGAGGACAAATTAACATATTGTGACAGAAATTTAAAAAGTAGTTGCTAGGAATAGGAGTATGGGCAGGAAGAATTGACTAGAAATGGGATTAAGGGGAATAGGGAACTTTCTGGGGTGATGAAATTGTTTTATATCTCAACTTGGTATTGGGTACACAAGCAAATATATTTGTCAAAACGTATCAACTGAAAACTTAATATCTGTGCATTTACAAAAATCTAATTACTAAAGAAGTCATTTCTGTCCTAACTAATCTATACTTAATATCTAGTATAGTACTGAGCCCAGAGTCTGTGCTCAGTGAATAGTCAATTAATGAATAAATAAATATTATCAATACAATTTTATATTTATGAATATTTAGCACATAAGACCAGATCTCAAATTCTTTGGATGCACATTCCTCCTAACCCAGTGAATTTCTTCAGTTCTATCTGAGCATGCTAGCTTAGCGTTCCCCAGTTATAGAGGTAGGAGAAGGTATAGAAAATGGAAAAACACCCTCAGCATTTAAGTTACATGATAAAAATGAGAGACAGATGAAAAGGAGGAAGACAGAAAGAGATAATGTCTATGACATGGGGAAAGAAACAAAGGCTAGGAAGAGGTATTTCATCACATGGAATGCTAGACAAATCTTTTCAAAACTAGTATTTTATGTTATATATGCAGATACATAATCAATCAGTACAATAATTTAAAATGCAAAAAGGCAAACTTACTATCTGGACAAGAAAAAAATGATATATACATCCACTAAAGTAGATCATTTGGGAAGAAGAAATACTTCTTCCTGAGTTGCTTTAAAAAACATTTCACTTACTAAAG
This sequence comes from Piliocolobus tephrosceles, assembly GCF_002776525.5. Lineage (NCBI taxonomy): Eukaryota > Metazoa > Chordata > Mammalia > Primates > Cercopithecidae > Piliocolobus > Piliocolobus tephrosceles. The sequence continues at coordinate 96,798,128 of NC_045446.1, forward strand.
TTTGTAAGTTTTAGATGATTACATACTCATTTTCCCATCACAACAGCAGCAGCAACAATCACAAAATTAAAATCAGGTGAATGCCTGCTCTGATAGACCACATATATTGTTGTCTACTTATAATTTAGCCCCATCTTGTGGTAGTCTAGGAAACTGGACTAAAGGCTCTCACTGTCCGATTGTGTTTTTGAAACTATAGGCATAAATGATACTATTCCACTTAGGTTTAAGCCAAAAGAAACAAGACTAAGAGGACTACATTGCCTACATTAGTCAAGAGTTTCCCACTCTTTAGCTACACAATAAAGACATTGAAAGAAGTCTGTGAAATACTTTTGTTTCCTTGGCCAAGCCACTTCTCTCAGAATAGTTATTTTCACAGAAGACCAGTGCTAAGTAACACAAATCTTCATGGAACGTTTCTCCTCTGCCTCAGCAAACCAAAAGCAAGAAAGCTCAAAATCTGTCTTTGGGAACTAGTTAGGGAAAGTCAAACCACTTGAAAAGAGCAGAATAATGTTGTTCTATCATCTCTATAACCATTAAAATTTTGAAGCAAATGACAGTTTACAACACTATTAACAAAGACATTTTAACAAAGATTCATGGTGATCAGTGACATTCAGCTAAAAGACTAAATTGGAATTTATTTCTTTGATTTTTCTTTTTTTTTTTTTTTTTACATTCCAAATTATGTGGGGAAATGCAATTTCTCCTGCCCTTTGGCAGTAAAAGTGCTGCAGTTTTTGTAAGTGCCATTTAGAAACGTCTTAAGCCTGACCTTTCAGCACTAAATGAAAGTCGTTCTATGTAACCCAAAGTAGATATTTCTTTTAATCTAATTTAGAGAGTTGACCATTATATGACTCTGAATATCATGATTACTCATATAAAATTATCAAAATGAGAATTATTCAGACATGGCCATATAACTCAATTTCACTGGATTAGATACATCAGTAATTTACAAAAATACTTTTATTTGGATCTGTGTCAAGGTAGCCTGCAAATTTAAGTATGAAGAGTAGTGTGAATTATAAGCATACTTCAAGTACTATTGCCCAGTACTGATTTATCACACTAATGACATGACATAATACCACAAAGTTCAAGAAACCCTTTCACATACCATTGCTTAACTGTAAAAGGAAGAATATGTAGCTAAAGTAAACAACAAAACTTGGGATAACAGACATACTCTTGCTTAATGCAATAACATAGATTCCTGAAATTTAATATACAAGTCTCATAAATTTGTTAATATTTTCATATTGAATTGTTTTATTTTTACTTTCAATTCATCATAAGTTAACATATAAATGTACTGAGGTTTTCATACTTTAAAAGGTGCCCACCTAATGAGCCTATGCTAGAACAAATAATAATTTTGGAATAAAAAGATTCTTCTTAATGCAAAATTAGATGTGTCAAGCTAACAAAATGCATCTAATTTTGTAGAATTCCATAAAGAAAGGCAAATCTTTGCTACAAACATGAAGTTGCATTGCCTCTAACACTCCCTTTCCACTGCATGACATAATTCCCATACATTTCTCACTGGATTTTATCCCCATTAACACTGTTGGAAAACCATTTTCATAGATAAATGAATGAATTAACTAAAGGTTTTCTTTAAAAAAGAAATAAAATTTTAATCTCTATATTTTAGGCACTCTTGAAATGTGTGTGTGCATGTTTGCATGTGGATGTGTTTATTCCCTCTGACTTCCATTTTACAGGCAGGTGTAATTATTAAACCTCTCTTCTTCCCCAAATAGGTAACACAACCTCATTTTCTCCCCACTTACCCTAGGTTCTGCTCTCCTCTCCATTTATCCTCTGATTCTCTTGCTTTCTCTTTCCTCATCTCTCTTCTCTGTTTTTTTTTCTTTTTTTACTGCCATATCATAAAAATTCAATTAATAATTCTTTTATCTTCCTTATTTAATCTCTTATACTCCTTGATTTTATCTTTGTTGATTGCCTGCATGATAAAGCTAATTCAATAAATCATGTGTGCACATAATTATATATTAATAAAAACTTCATACTCAAAGAATATAAATCATTCTATTATAAAGATACATCCATGTGTATATTCACTGCAGCACTATTCACAATAACAAAGATATAGACTCAACCTAAATGTCCATCAATGATAGACAGGATAAAGAAAATATGATACATATACACCATGGAATACTATAGAGCCATAAAAAAACGAGATGGACCTGGAGGCTATTATCCTTAGCAAACTAATGCAGGAACAGAAAACCAAGTACTGCATGTTCTTACCTATCAGTGGGAGCTAAACGATGAGAATACATAGACACTTAGAGGGGAGCAACCCACGCTGGAGCCTATTAGAGGGTGAGAGTGGGAGGAGGGAGAGGATGAGGAGAAATAACTAATAGATACTAGGCTTAATAACTGGGTGATAAAATCACCTGTACAGCAAACTCCCATGACACAAGTTTACCTATGTGACAAACCTACACATGTACCCCTGAACTTAAAAGTTAAAAAAAAAACTTTAATGATAGCTCAGTACAGAAGAAATGTATTAATACTTAGAGCTTATGATTATAAAGTACTTTTAAATACTTTAAAATTACATACCTACAGTCAATTCTCATTATTTGTGAAAGCTATGTTCTATAAAGTTGCTGTGAACATTGAATTAGCAAACACTGAAACATTGCTCCTAGAGAAAATACAAAGTTAGGTTCCTGCAAGCTTCTGGTCACAATATTTTTATCAACCAATCAATATATAGTCTTGTTTAATGATGTTTCTACTTTAAAACCTCATTTAATGCATGCCATTGATTCAAAAACATTTAATTAGCAGCCAATAAAACTGCAACCCCTGCCTGAAGAAAGTTCACGTAACCCACATAAGTTCTCCCTAAGGCACATCATAGTGTTATTAAGAAGCAGGAAAAAAACAAGCCTTGTACACTCTGAGACCCAGCAATAGGCAGAGCTGTGGCATGGCTTTGATAACGCTATCTGCAGAGCCAGGGCCCTCAAGGGATGAGCCCCAGAGCCTCTCCCTCCCATCCCAGAGCAGGGATGAGAAAAACAAGTTCTTCTCCCCTTTCAGCTTCCCCTTTCCCCCTTACCATTCTCATGATTATTTTTGCAAGTTGGTAAGAGTTTTGCAAGTTTCTGTTTTCCCATCTGTGCAGTATGGCAAAGGTCACAGGACACGCTAGAGTTGCAGTATCTGTCACTGATAAATTGCCTTTGTTCTGCTTCTGTAAGCTTGCTTGCCCACTCTGCAGGTTTCACACCACTAAACTGGCCAATCCCCTTCAGTTGCATGTATAAAAGTCAGGCCTTGTCTTTGTTCGGGGCTCAGCCTTCAGATATTAATCCACTGGACCAGTGGCTAACTAAATAAAATCCTCCTGTTCTACCTATTGGTCTCTCCCATCCCTTGATTCCCACAACATTTCCACTTAGGAGCACTAGATAGCATGTTAGCACTATACTTACCATAAACAAGGAAAATGACCAACAAAAAACACAGATGTGCTAAATAAACCTCAAAAAAGATACTCGTTTATAGTATGATATTCAGGAAAACAGAACATAGCCTTGTTTGACCGCAGCTGGGAACACATGCATTGGGTGACTCATTTTTCTCACTGCTCTTTGCATGTCTGTGAATGACCACAAAAGTGATACAAGTACTGATTGTGGGGTTGCAAATAAATTTTAATGAGTAGGCAAATTTGCAAATACAAAAATGGCAAATAATGAGGATCAACTGCACTTTGGTTGCAAAGATATATAATGTTATAATTTATAAAACATATTTGAGTATAAAATTTTAAGACAGCATTCTGTAGGGAAAATGGAACAAAAACACAAGACACGGAGAAAAAATGATGTATAATTTCTGACTATTAAAGAAAAAATTGTTCCATGTATTTTATAACTGGGTGACAATCACTGTATCCTACAGGATACATTCAAAAGACTAATATAACTGGTACATTGGATACATCAGAGATGTTACATTTGAAATTATTTAAATTTGTAATGAAAAACGTTACATGTCAACTTAAAAATGCATGAATAGGTGCAGATTTGTTGAAAACTTTCATAAAGTTCATGACCAAAGAGGAAAAGAGAACTCTGTGCCTGATTTTGAAACTGAAGTCTCAGAAGAGCTATGTGATATCGGAAAAGTCTGTTGTATTCTCTGTCTCTTAGGGTCTTCATATAATAGGAACTAAATATCTATCTGAAGGGATTATTCTTAGGATGCAAATGAAATAATACAGGAAAAATTTGTATAAAATTTAAAATTGCAACAATTAATAATCATAATAATATAACAGCTACATGTTGCTACGACATTGGTAATTCAAAGGTGCCTGAGCTTCCTATTGGTCTGTGAAAGCATTAATAAAACTGTAGAGCTGTTTTTCATCATTTTTAAAGAATGACTAATGGAAATAACACTTATATCTCAAAAAAGTGAAGAAACGTCTAAAACCATTTTTTTTCTTTCCTAGCTATAATGATTCAGTTGATCAGAACTTCTGAATTATAGCTGCTGTTATTAAATTGGGAGTACATTTTATTTAATACAGGTGGTTTGATAGAGGACAGTTTTTCAAAACATGGTATGCTTGATGGAGACAGAAAATAAAAGACGTTCTTAATGATTAAAAGAACGGAAATATTTTATAATCAAGAGTCACTCTGAAATATCAGAGTTCTGCTGGGGCTTTGCCACATCTCCCATAGAAAGATAGCACCTGCATTTCCCTCCAGCATACATTCCTATGAAAACTGCTGTTTTCTTGGGAAGAGAGTAAGCCTTCTAAAACGTAAATGAAGATAAATCTGTGCCTATTTATAGCAAACAATAAGCTGATGGCGTGTAAATAATTGTACACAGCAACGAGGAGATGCTTTTTGCAGCTCAAGAACATTCTAAGCCAGTCGCTCCCACAGTCAGGGGAGACCATATCTCACAATCCCATCTGGCACATACAAAATCATCCTCAGCTCCTTGTCCACATTATGCATCTGTACATCCTAGCAAACGTGACAGATCAATGTGACTGACAACAGACAGATCTAGCTACTTGCCTGCAGCAATGAAACTCCCTTGGCCGAGAACACGGGAGCAGTGCAGTGCATTACAATGAAGCTTCCTAGTCACAGGCCTGATGTTGGTAATGCTTCTCCTTTGTCTTTGTGCTTGCCTTTTTTTCTGGAAGCTCCTTAAACTAGCACCTGTTCCTATCACAGGAATGCAACAACTAAATACCAACTTACTAGTTATACAAAGTCAGTAATGCAATCAAGGGAGATATACAACAACTATTAAGAAACGAAGTACTCTTCTGTCAGTTCACACAGATCACTTCATTAACGTCACATTCGGGTCAGCTTTACTAAAGGCACAGACTAAATAAGAGCTCTGCCACAGAGCATCTTTAAGCACTACCAGGCCCGTGTTTGCATATGAAGAATAAGATTCAGTGGTCGTAGTTAATCACAAGTGATAACACTACTTTGAAGGCTATATTACATACACCGGCAATCTTGGTATCACAATACTCATCCTATGAACTCAGGCCTTGTTCTTTTACTGCCACAAACTCAAGCATGGAGTCAAACTGACCTAGCTGAAAACAGCTCTTTTATATGAGGTTCCAACACTGTATTTATTCATTTCTTTGTAATAGAAATATTAAAGGAGAACAAAAACTAAGATCATCTCAGCCACTATTCAGTTTTTTCTTCCCACGAGATAGCCAGCTTCTTCCCACATCAGCACTACATAAAAGGCCCAAATTAGAGGCTTTTTTAAAGCCACTAAAACAACGAAGAAGCCAAATCATACTCATCTTGTGACTATTCTAATTTCTAAGGCACTGACCTCAGAGTCTTATTATTGCTGTCTCCAGATCAAAGCTTAAAACCAGCAAGAACAATGAGAACCGGCATGTGTGGTCAGAAGAAGCAACAGTTACTGAGTCTGACTCAACAGAGTGTGGTCTGAGGAAGAATGTGGAAAGTTTAGCATGTTAAAATTGCCTGGTTGCTAACGCACAAGAAGGACTATCTTTTAAATATCAAAATTTCCACACACAAAAAAATCTATTCCCTAATTTACATACATGACAGCCTTTCACATTCGCAGCTAATAACTCTGTCTTTTCCCTTTTCCACCCCCACTTCCTGCTTTGTGCACAGCAAATTATTCTCACTTTTTAAAATTATTTGTATGATTTGGTTGATAATCTTTCACTAGTCTGGATACCCTTTTCCAGATTGCCAATGTTCCTTTTAAACAGTGATTTGGTATTTAGTAAAACTTTACATTTCTACTGCACAAAAAATAAAATAACAATAACTACCATTTTTGAGCCCTTACAGTTTGCCAGTCAGTATGCTAAGTGCTTTACAAGAATGATTTTTATGATGATTATTTAATCATTATTGTCTCAGTTTACTAAAGAGGAAACTGAGATGCAGGAAGTGTAAATAAATTAAGTAACTTATAGCTATTGAAGAGCCAGAACACAAACTCCATTCTCTTTGACTCCAAAGTTATTGCTGGAAAGTGATGCAATTGAGTTGATATCAGTAAAATATGCCACAAAACCGATATTATATACCATATTTTCTTGGTTCTGAGAAGCATATTTTCCTCCATTTTTTAAAGTTTCTGTAATCAGAAGCTATCTTAAAATGGGTGTAGACATCATGTGTATTGCTTTGCTCCTCCCTACCCTCCACAGAAGAGCTGTTATTAAATAAGTGACTCATCTTAAAGCTGACAGGAAAGTAGAATCAAGGAAACAATTGACTCATTCCTGATTGTTCTCAAGCCTCATCCACCTGTCTGCCTCTAGATGAAAGCACATCAATAATAATAATAATGCAAATTCTAGTGGCTGTTGCCCCAACCAACTCTGGCAATACCACAGCCCTCAGGAAAGTGCCCAAAATGTGTTTGTTCATTCTTCTATTCACCAGTTATCTAGAGCTAGGCACCAGTGCTGCCCATCTAGGCTGAACCATGACTTAAATCCCAATGTTTCACAAATACCTTTTTACGAGAGCTCCTGTAGCACCAGTCTGAAGCTTTCTCCCCAGAGAGTCTGATCATGAGGCCAGGCATGGCAGGCAAAAGAATAGATTCCACTGTGACCTCCCTACCATGCCATCCCCAAGTGCTCCTGTAGAAAATTCTACCTGATAGGCCCCTTATGCCCATATAAATAAACCCAATCAAAGAGTCAACTCTGAGTTATGTGCTCCACTAATTCATGCGATACTCCAAATACATCTGAATCCCACCAGGCTCAATTGATCTACCCTCAAGACCCCATAGCTACCCACTCTACATATAGTTGTCTCAGATGAGGAACCCCATATATTATTCCATCATGGGAACAATGTCATTCTCAAATATACGATTACAATTATTTCCAGAAGTAGAGGGAACTGGGCCAGGTGCCATGGCTCACACCTGTAATTTCAGCACTTTGGGAGGCCAGTGTGGGAGGATCACTTGAGGCCAGTTAGAGACCAGCCTGGCCATCATGATGAAACTCTGTCTCTACTAGAAATACAAAAATTAACCGAGTGTGGTGGCACAGGCCAGTAATCCCAGCTATTTACATGGCTGAGGCAGGAGAATCACTTGAACCCAGGAGTCAAAGGTCACTGAGCTGAGATAGCAACACTGCACTCCAACCTGGGTGACAGAGTGAGACTCTGTCTCAAAAAAAAAAAAGTAAAGAGAATCATGATCCTTCTAGTCAGAAATGTTTATGAAGTTGGGGAGACACAAGGAAGGGTCTGAGAGCTAAACTTTTTCGAATAGGAAAACATGAGATTACCAAATTGTGTAGGAGGATTGCTTGGGATGAGGCCACTTGTCTCAAATTGTTTTGTACAGAAATACCTTAAAGTTAACATTTAATACATGCATGCTTTTTCAATGTTCATGATGACTACTGACAATGAAAACCAGGCTCCTCCATTAGGAGTACAGAACGATCATCGAGCAGAAATGCCTAGAAGTGATGATGGTGGAAGTGAGGTGAGCCTAGAGAGGCTGTGAGTCGTACCAAGCAGCAGATTTACATCAGGGACAAGTTGCAGGGTCTGTACTTTTCTATAAGAAATATTTAAGAAAAAATGGGACTAAGATGATGTGTGAAGTTCATTGTGCTAGTGCCGGCAATCACAAATAAGTACAGACCATTGTTTAACAGCTTTAAACCTATCCAAAATAATAACCATAACAGCTACCATTTATTGAATGCCTACTGTGTGCCAAATCCTGTCCTAAGCCTTTTATGTCAGACCATTGTTTATTACATAAGCAAAATGAGCTTTATAAACCAAGCTTTACTAACGCTAAACCAATAATTTTTAAATGTCAAAAGTTAAAAGGTAGACTGAAGGTTGCCAGGGGCTGGTGGGGAGGAGAGAATGGGGAATTACTGTTTAATGAATATAGCATTTCAGTTTTACAAGACAAAAAGAGTTCTGTAGATGGATGGTGGTGATGATTACACAACACTATGAATGTATTTAGTATCACTGAGCTGTACATTTAAAAATGGTTAAGCTGCTACATTTTATGTGTAGGTTATATGCATACCACAATTTTAAAAACTGGAGGAAAAGATCTAATGAGAACCAAAGGGAATTGTGTTTTTCAAATGTAATCCTTTTAAATAAAATACAGAATCAAATATTGAATGCTATTAGCACATATATTCTTCTAGATAGCACGTGCACTTTAGATTTTGGTTTACATGTGAAAATAGAAGCAACATCACTAAGCAGCTCCCAAAAGGATTGCAAATATACCTATCACCACCAGAGAAGTCAGAAAGTATGCTGTTAACTCTGGTAATAAATGTGATTTTGAGGATCAAATTGTTGATTAGCATCCAGAAGATAAAATCATTTTGAACCAGCCCACAGAGATGAAAACATTCCTAAGACTTCCAACGAGAGACTTTTAGTCCTTTCTGGAGCACTCAATTTCTATGTGAGTAGAGTCTCCTGTCAGAACTCATTCCAGTATTTGAAACTGTAAGAAAATTATTTCTAATGTGAAAATGTGTACTTTGTCTTGGGAAAAAAAAAACACTTGCCTTCCAGTAGGCTTAAGATAAATTTCAGAACTTAGCATGATGATCAAGACCCTTTTTGACCCGGATCCTGCTAACTTCACCAACCTCACGATGCAGGTCTCTCTTGCTGTGACTCTCAGCCTTCTGTAATGAGAAGGCCTTGGAGCTACACGGAGGCTTTGCTCACCACACAGCTCTCTGTCCACCATTTCCTCCGTCTGGGCTGCTCTTCCCTTGTTAGGTGAGCCAATGCCTGTTTATCCTCCAGAGCTCAGTTTAATGTCATTTATTCTGGGAAGTCTTCCTTGACTCCCTCAGTATTGAAATAAGCTCCCCTGCTTTGGGGAATCTCCTACAGAACCCATACTTCTCTGCCCCATCACACTGTGAGGTTCTTAAGAACAGGGATTATTTTGCTAGTACCATCAATACACAGCATGGAACTATATACAAAGTTGGCATGAATAGCTATTTGTGAATGAATTAAATATGGAGACAGGATGCTGACTCTGGGCATGGCATGACCAAAGACCTAGGTGTAGGACATAATCCTTACTATCAAGCCATGTTTAATCTGTGCAGTATTGAAATAGGTGGAAATAAAAACAAGCTGCCCACTGTCCTCTGTACAGTAGCCTTTTAAGTATTTAGAGAGTATTATATAATTCTTATATAGGAAATAAAACTCTAATGTCTTTAAACGTTCTTTTCAAGCCTTATTGTTCAATTTTTTAGACTTATTTCCTTCTTCTGAACCCTCAAAAATCTTTCAAGATTTAACGTCTACAAATTATTTTAGGAAGTAGTTTGTGAAAAGGTTCAGTACATTCACAATTATTTAGCAAGGTCAGGGCTGGTCAGGGTTTCCTGCTGAATAATTCCTTTCCTAGAGGATCCCTTTGTAAAACACAAATAAGCTGACATAATGCCTCTGCTTAAAACCCCATTTTGGTTTCCCATTACACTTAGATTAAAACTAAAGGTCCTCATAAACAGGTCATACAAGTTCTGTCTTGCCCTCCTTGTTGATTTATCCCCTCCCCTCCAATCTTCTCCCCAGCCTCATGTACTCCACTGTGGCTGGTACTTAAACATGACCTTGTAGCTGGTCCTTAAACATGGAAAGTTCATTCATGCCTCAGAGTCTCATCCCCTTACCTCGTGTACTTTTCCCTCGGGTATTTTCATAACCTGATCATGTACTTCATCCAGGTCTCTGTCCAAATGTATCCTTGTTAGAGAGTCTTCTGTCCCCACCCTATGTAGAAGCATGCCCCTCCCCATGGCAGTGAATATTACTCTACCTTGCTCAATTTTACAGCCTTCAGCACTACCTGAAATTATATCACATAGTATATCATATGTGTCATACCAAAACACGTCTATGTTTGTTTATCATTTGCGGTTTGCATCTCCCCCACTATGCACACGCAATATGGTCTTGTCTGTCATGACTACTACTGTGTCTCTGGCTCCAGAACAGTGCCTGAATCATAACAGAAGCATATTGAATACTGGTTGAATGGATGTATAAGCCTGTTGATATTTGTTTACTGTATGGGCTGCTTTTAGAGGAGCCATCTACACAAATATTCACCACCTCAATCACTGGAAACTCTTGAGCAGGCCAGATGCAGGAAGGGGAGAGTTCTAACCCCTGATCTGAATAGACTGGGGGTTGCATCCTGGCTCTTCCAGTTATACAGCCTTGTTACTCAATCCCTCATAGCCATGGCTTCACCTTTATAAAATGTAGATAGTAATAACCACCTCCTAGGTCTATTATGAAGATTCAATAAAAGTACCCACAAATCCATGAAAACACATATGCTTCACAAAGGGGGATTTTTATCTCATCCCCCTCAGGTCTAGATTAGTACCTGGCAAGTAGTAGGCAGATCTCTGCTGAATGCTCTGAATGATTAATTCAGTAAATGTGTCAAGGACTCAACATGGTGCTTCAGATGTCTGGGAGGCATAATCACAGGGAGTTCCATTCTCTATTCCTTCAATGTCAGAAAGAAAAAAACTCTGGACTATCTGAAAGAGTACATGCGTGAGGAGGAAATTTTGCCCAAGAAATAATTAGGTTAAAAACTTATGAAAATGACAAAAGTTATACGAATTGTAACATCCTCAGTGGTGAAGCCGAAAATTCTGATACTTTTCTTTCAGGGACTTTTCAGCCTTCCTGTTAGGCATACAGAATACTTTTTGTTACAGAAACTGTATGTTAAAGACTATAAAATTCATGTATCTTGGCACATTCACTATCTGGACTCACATTACCTTTCTAATCAGGTCCTTTATAACTCTCCAACTCAAGCTCCATAGCTAGTCAGACAAGCACATATTCCTAAATTTTATATCAAAGATTCCTGTGGTAGTGATGGCCTGAAACCAATGCCAAGCACCAAGTGACCTCTCAATTGGGAGAATCATAAGGAAGGGTGGTTTTTAATACACTCTTATAAGGACGCATGGGGCGGGGTTGAAATAGCCATAAAAGACATTTGATGCCCTTTTAAATATTCTAGTCTATCTAATACATATCGAACCATTTAGAAGCCCTTAAAACAATCTGTGCATGCCAGTACTAATAAGTAATAATCTAATGTGAGAGCTGACTGTTGAAACCATCCTCATAAACTGTATAAAATTAGTCAGGGAAGAAGGGAGGAGAAGAATTGAAAATAAACCAAGCTTGCAGCACAGCGTTAACCATTAGCTCAGCTTGCCCTCTGACCTGCTTCCTCATAGTCATTTGGTGCCTATTGCCTCAGAATCACATAGATCTTGTTGCAAGAATAGAGTCCTCCTTAACCACTCTATAGATAACAACTTTAACATTATAAACATTAAGTTTTCCATTTGAGATATCCTTTCAAGGCCTGCATTTTTGTGAAACTACTGATTTCAGATGGTTTGAAGGACCCCACATAAGCTGACTCACCAAGGAATGTGCTTTCCACATCCTGATGATTTTCAATGCCCCAGATCTCGACCAATCAATGACCCCAGTTATCCAGCCCCTCCATTTCCATGATCTTGTTGAAAACCCCAGCTCAGAACTCCTTGGTATTGGATTTGAGAGTCTCCTTCCATCACCTTACTTGGCATTCTGCAATGATTAAACTCTTTCTCTGATGTAATCCCTGCTATCTCAGTGAATTGGTCTGTTACTATGCAGCAGGCATATGAACCTGTTAGTCCTTGATATGGTTTGGCTGTGTCCCCACCCAAATCTCATCTTGAATTCCCAATGTTGTAGGGAGGGACCTGGTGGGAGGTAATTGAATCACGGGGGCAGGTCTTTCCCATGCTGTACTCATGACAGTGAATAAGTCTCACAGACCTGATGGTTATAAAAATGGGAGTTTCCCTGCACAAACTCTCTTTGTCTGCTGCCATCCATGTAAGATGTGACTTGCTCCTCCTTGCCTTCTACCATGATAGTGAGGCCTCCCCCAGCCATGTGGAACTGTAAGTCCATTAAACCTCTTTTTCTTCCCAATCTTGGGTATGTCTTTATAAGCAGCATGAAAACAAACTAATATAGTATATTGGTACCAGTAGAGTGGGGTGTTGTTGAAGACATACCCGAAAATGTGGAAGCAACTTTGGAATCAGGTAACCAGGAAGAGGTTGTAACAATTTGGAGGGCTCAGAAGAAGACAGAAAAATGCAGGAAAGTTTGGAACTTCTTAGAAACTTGTTGAATAGCTTTGACAAAAATGCTGATAGTGATATAAACAGTAAGGTCCAGGTTGAGGCAGTCACAGATGGAATTGAGGAACTTAGTGGGAACTGGAGCAAAAGTGACTATTGTAATGTTTTAGCAAAGAGACTGGTGGTATTTTGCCCCTGCCCTAGAGATTTCTGGAATTTTAAACTTGAGAGCGATGATTTAGGGTATCCGGTAGAAGAAATTTCTAAGCAGCAAAGCATTCAAGAGGTGACTTGGGTGTTGCTAAAGGCATTCAGTTTTAAAAGGGAAACAGAGCATAAAGGTTTGGAATATCTGCAGCCTCACAATGTGATAGAAAAGAAAATCCCATTTTCTGAGGAGAAATTCAAGCTAGCTGCAGAAATTTGTATAAGTAACAATGAGCTGAATGTTAATCACTAACACAATGAGGAAAATGTTTCCAGGGCATGTCAGAGACCTTTCTGGCAGCCCTTCCCATAACAGACCTGGAGGATTAGGAGGAAAAAATGGTTTTGTGGGCTGGGCCCTGGGTCCCTCTGCTGTTTGCAGTCTACAGACTTGGTGCCCTGCATCCAAGCCACTCCAGCCATGACTAAAAGGGGCCAGCTACAGCTTGGGCAGTTGCTTCAGAGTGTAGAAGCTCCAAGCCTTGGCAGATTCCACATGGTGGTCAAGAATTGAGGTTTGGAAACTTCCACCTAGATTTCAGAGGATGTATAGAAACACCTGGATGCCCAGGCAGATGTTTGCTGCAGGGGCAGGGCCCTTATGGAAAACCTCTATTAGGGCAGGGAGGAAGGGAAATGTGGGGTTGGAGTCCCCACACAGAGTCCCTACTGGGGCACCACCTAGTGGATCTGTGAGAAGAGGGCCACTGTCCTCCAGACCCCAGAATGGTAGATCCACTCACAGCTTGCACTGTGCACCTGGAAAAAGGAGATCAGTTTGGAGTTTTAAGATTTGACTGCCCTGCTGGATTTTGGACTTGCATGGCGCCTGTAGTCCCTTTGTTTTGGCTAATTTTTCCCACTTGGAATGACTGTTTACTGAATGCCTGTACCTCCATTGTATCTAAGAAGTAACTAACTTGATTTTGATTTTACAGCCTCATAGGCAGAAGGGACTTGCCTTGTCTCATATGAGACTTTGGACTGTGGACTTTTGAATTAATGCTGAAATGAGTAAAGACTTTGTGGGGGCTGTTGCAATGGAAGGCATGATTGGTTTTAAGATATAAAGACATGAGATTTGTGAGGGGCCAAGGGAAGAATGATATGGTTTAGCTATGTCCCCATCCAAATCTCATCTTGAATTCCCATGTCTGTAGGAGGGACCTGTTGGGATGTGATTGAATCATGGGGGCAGATCTTTCCTGTGCTGTTCTCATGATAGTGAATAAGTCTCACAAGATCTCATGGTTTTAAAAATGGGAGTTTCCCTGCACAAGCTCTCTTTGCCTGCCACCATCAATGTAAGATATGATTTGCTCCTCCTTGCCTTCTGCCATGATTGTGAGGCTTCCCCGGTCATGTGGAACTGTAAGTCCGTTAAACCTCTTTTTCTTCCCAGTCTTGGGTATGTCTTTATCAGCGGCATGAAAATGGACTAATACAGTCCTACAACACTATTGTCCCTTTAACAATAAAGTTTACAATTCCAAATATAGTTTTCGTTTTCCAAAATGTTATCTTTTCTGGATGCTTTAACCATTTTAATCCTCATTTCTTTTCCTTCTTTATAACATGCACTTATGCAGAGGAAGAAAGAAAAGCTGTGTTCTTTACAAAGTATTTAATGACAATAATTTACAGGAAATAGACAAATATTTAACCAAACATACATTTAGTGTGATTCAAGTGGATGCCAAACCCAGTTATCTCTGCTGTGTGCATGCCATCTGCTCATCAAGGCATAGGAATCTATAACCCTTCTTAGAATAATAGAAGACAGGCTGCACAGCATGAAAGATACTGGCAATTTTGAGGCAATTTTGTAACTAAATAAATATCAATTCTTTTAAAAGTTATTGTAAAGCAATGCTAATATAAAATTACTGTACAGCAATGGGTACAATGTAGACCCATTAGGTGATGCCGACTCTAAAAGCTCAGACTTCACGACTACACAATATATCCATGTAACAAAATGACACTTGTTCCCTTCTAAATCTATTTTTTTAATTACTCTAAGGCAAGTAAGAGATGTTGTCTTGTTCATATGCATGGATGATTTCATCTAAGATCACAGGAGAACACATTTTACAATTTTCATATAAAATAAATGACATTTTTCCAAGTGTCATTCATAACTATCATATTTGGTTATCACATAAGATTCTATGAAGTAGATAAACCATAATTTATGTAACACCCCTCTCCTGGTGGTCAATTAAGGTTTCCATTGTACCTTTATTTTGAGTAATGTAAAAAATATAAATGTGTGTCTGCAAATACAACATGTAAAACTTCTGTGTGAATTATTTTCTTTATAAGTGTTCATATTCATTTTGAATCATTTATTTCTTTATTCAAGAAATGTTTATAACTTGCTACTTTGTTCGATGCTTTGTGCAAATAGAAACATTTGCTCAAAAGGACCTCCCTATTCCTCATTGCCATTCTTTAATAACCATTATCATTTAATAATGTGTCACAAAACCTGCAATGAATGTGCTCTTAATTAAAATAAATTAATATAAAGAGGCCTGAAAATTAGATTTACTTTCTGTCCAATGTCTTCCTTTGTCTTAGTCTGTTCAGGCTGCCATTTAAAAACAAACAAACAAACAAAAAAACAGAAACAAAACACATATTCTGGGTGGCTTAAATAAGAGAAATTTATTTCTCACAGTTCTGGAGGTTGGGAAGACAGATCCAGTTTCTGATCAAGACTCTCTTCCTGACTTATAGATGGTCACCTTCTCACTACGTCCTCACATGTTCTTTCCTCTGTCCTTGGGGAATGAGAATGAGAGGGGTACTGGAGCATTCTCCAGTGTGTTTTATTAGTGAGGCCAATCTGCTTTATTTAGTCTGTCAATTTAAATGTTAAATTATCCAAAACCACTCTCTCAGAAACACCCAAAATAATGTTTGACCAAATATCCAGTCATCTTTTTTTTTCAAAATGGAGGATTAGAGGCAGTGTTAGCATGCCTGTCCCACTTGGAAGGACAGAATAGTGGGTAGAGGTTCACACCGATTTTTTTTTTCCAAGAACCAATGCAGGAACTTAACAGAAAAATTGAAAGAATCCACAGACCCTTTGAAAGAAGCGGCAGGCTGTAGCCTACTCCTTGAGACAAGTGAAAAATTGTAAGTTCTCAGAGTGTGAGAGGAGGATAACCTGCCCTTGAACACACATACCCCCCCACCCCCGACCCACACCCCCGCCCTAGGGAATATGAAGAGCCAGGCAATGGGAGAAGGCCTTAACTCTATCCAGAGCTAGGACAAACTTAGGGAGCAGCATGAAATACATAAGTAGAAGCAGCAGCAGCAAGTGCCTTGCAGGCATTCCCAGTCTCCAGTATGAACCAAGCTAAGCCATTCCTGACTATATCTCACAGGAGCCCTTGGGGAAGTCAGCCAAAGAGCTCAGGGAGGGGTCACAGGGTGAAAGAAGCTCCCAACTAAACTTTGTGATATAATCTCATCTGGGAATGAATTCCTGCTGCTACTTCCACTTGTTAGACAAAAGCATCTGGTAACCTATAAAGGAAAACCTATCAAACGTACAGCAGATTTCTCAGCAGAAATCTTACAAGCCAGAAAGGACTGGGATCCTATCTTTAGCCTCCTTAAGCAAAATAATTGTCAGCCAAAATCTTGTATCCACAATAACAACAAAAAAGAAAACTTCAAGACCTCCTTGATGAACATCAACACAAAAATCCTCAACAAATACTGGCAAACTGAATCCAGCAGCACATCAAAAAACTTATCTACCATGATCAAATAGGATTTATTCCTGAGATGCAAGGTTGATTCAACATATGCAAATCAAAAAATGTGATTATCACATAAACAGAACTAAAGACAAAAACCACATGATTATCTCCATAGATGCAGAGAGGACTTTCAATAAAATTGAACATCTGGCAGGGCATGGTGGCTCATGCCTGTACTTTCAACACTTTGGGAGGCCAAGGCGAGCAGATCGCGAGGTCAAGAGATCAAAACCATCCTGGCCAAAATGGTGAAACCCCATCTCTACTAAAAATACAAAAATTAGCTGGGCGTGGTGGCACTTACCTGCAGTCCCAGCTACTTGGGAGGCTGAGGCAGGAGAATTGCTTGAACCTGGGAGGTGGAAGTTGCAGTGAGCCAAGATTGTGCCATTGCACTCCAGCCTGGGTGACAGAGCCAGACTCTGTCTCAAAAAAAAGAAAAAAAAAAAAAAAAAAAGAAAAAAGAAAAAAATTGAACATCTATTCATGTTACAATGCTCAATAAACTAGGTATTTAAGGAATATACCCCAAGATAATAAGAAGCATATGAATGGGCAAAAGTTGGAAGCATTCCCCTCAAAAACTGACACAAGATAAAGAAGACCTCTCTCACCACTCCTATTCAACATAATATTAGAAGTCCTGGCCAGCGCAATCAGGCAAGAGAAGGAAATAAAAGGCATCCAAATAGGAAGAGAGGAAGTCAAACTATCCCTGTTTGCAGATGACATGATTCTATATTTAAAAATTCCCCAAAACTTTGTTTTTTTTGAAACTGAGTCTTGCTCTGTTGCCCAGGCTGGAGTGCAGTGGCATTATCTCGGTTCACTGCAACCTCCACATCCAGGGTTCAAGTGATTCTCATGCCTCAGCCTCCCAAGTAGCTGGGATTACAGGTGTGTGCCACCATACCCAGCTAATTTTTGTATTATTATTATTATTATTATTTTTTCCGAGATGTCTGGTGTCTCACTCTATCGCCAGGCTGGAGTGCAGTGGCTCGATCTTGGCTCAATGCAACCTCCACCTCCCAGGTTCAAGTGATTCTCCTGCCTCAGCCTAATTTTTGTATTTTTTGTAGAGACGGAGTTTCACCATGTTGGCCAGGCTGGTCTCTAACTCCTGATCTCAAGTGATCCACCCACCTTGGCCTCCCAAAGTGCTGGGATTACAAGCTTGAGCCACCATGTCTGGGGGAAAAAAGAAAAAAAAACCTCACCTGAGAAAGCTTCTTCAAGTGATAAACAACTTCAGCAACGTCTCAGCATACAAAATCAATGTGCAAAAATCACTAGCATTCCTATACATCAACAACAGTTAAGCTGAGGGCCAAATCAGGAACATACTCTCATTCCCAATTGCTACAAAAAGAATAAAATGCCTAGGAATATAGCTAACTAAGGAGGCGAAAGACCTCTACAAGGAGACTAAAAGCCACTGCTCAGAGAAATCTTAGATGACATAAGCAAATGGAAAAACATTTATGTTCATGAACAGGAAGATCAATAACATTAAAATGGCCATACTGCCCAAAGCAAGTTATAGATTGAATGCTATTCTTATTAAACTACCATGGAGACTCTTCACAGAACTAGAAAAAACTATTTTAAAATTCATATGAAACCAAAACAGAGCCTGAATATCCAAGGCAATCTTAAGTCATATAAAACCAAGCTGGAGGCATCACACTACCCAATGTCAAACTATACTACAGGGCTACAGTAACCAAAACAGCATGGCAATGGTACAAAAACAGACACATAGACCAATGGAACAGAATAGAGACAACCCAGAAATAAGACCATAGACCTACAACTATCTGATCTTTGACAAAACTGACAAAAACAAGCAATGGGGAAAGGATTTCCTGTTCAATAAATGGTGCTGGGATAACTGGCTAGCCATATGCAGAAGATTAAAACTGGACCCCTTCCTTACACCATATACAACAGTTAAGATGAATTAAAGACTTAAATATAAAACACAAAACTATGAAAATCCTGGAAGACAACCTAGGCAATACCATTCAGGACATAGGTATGGGCAAAGATTTCATGAAGAAGATACCAAAAGCAACTGCAACAAAAGCAAAAATTGACAAATGGACTCTAATTAAACTAAAGAGCTTCTGAACAGCAAAAGAAACTGTCAACAGAGTAAACAGATAAACTACAGAATGGGGGAAAAAGACATATGCACATGCATGTTTATAGCAGCACAATTCACAATTGCAAAGATATAGAACAAACCTAAGTGCCAATCAACCCACAAATGGATAAAGAAAATGTGGGATATGTACACCATGGAATACTACCCAGCTACAAAAAGAAAAGAAATAATGTGTTTTGTAGCAACTTGGCTGGATCTGGAGGCCATTACTCTAAGTGAATTAACTTGAGAATGAAAAACCAAATGTTTTATGCTCTTACTTATAAGTGGAAGCTAAGCTATGAGGACACAAATGCATAAGCAGAATATAATGGACTTTGGGAACTCTGTGGGGATGGGGACAAAGATTGGGAGGGGAGTGAGGGATCAAAGACTACATAGTGGGTACAGTGTACACTGCCTAGGGGATGTATACACTAAAATCTCAGAAATCACCGCTACTTGTGCATGTAACCAAAACCCACCTGTCCCCCAAAAAACTATTGAAACAAAATAAAATTTTTAAAAAATTTGTAAAGGCCATCAAACATGAGAAACTATCATAGCCAACAAGGCCTCAAGAGACATGACAACTAAATAAATCTGGTGTCCTAGATGAGATCCTAGAACAGAAAAGGGACATTAGTAAAAACTATTGTATCAATATTGATATATTATCATTAACTAAAGTTCATACTTTATTCTGATTTTTAAACTAAAGTTCATACTTTATTCTTCAGTTAATGATAATGTATCAATATTGGCTCACTGATTGTAACAAATGTGCCATACTAATGTGGGATATTAGTAATAGGGGAGGCTCCATGTTGAGTATATGAGAACTCTGTATTATTGTAAATCAAAGGCATTTCTAAAGAATAAAGTCAATTAAAAAATAAAAGTAAATAAAAATAAAATTAAAAATACATATCCAGGCATCCATTCTACAGGATCAGTGTCCTACCCTTATGACCTCATTTGACCTTAATTATTTCCTTAAGGTCCTCTCTCCATATCCAGTCACACCGGGGGTTGGGGCTTCAACATATGAATTGAGGGGGTGGGGAGCACACAAATATTTCATCCATAACATTCCACCCACATGCAGGATAGTTCTATCATGTTAGATGGAATTACGACCTTGCTGTTGTTTTCGTTTGGCGATTAAGTATGGCTTAAGGAGATGTATATGGGTTTCCAAGTTGACAAGGATGGGCTTGTGATAGATAATTTTAGTTGTCAACTTAATTAGGCCATTGAATGCCTTGATATTTGGTCAAACATTATTATGGGTGTTTATGGGAGGGTGGTTTTGGACGAGTTTAACATTTAAATTGACAGACTAAATAAAGCAGATTGCCCTCCCTAATGTGAGTAGGCTTAATTTAGTCAGTTGAAGACCTGAGTAGGTCAACTTTTTGTTGACCCTTCTCCATACAAAAGGGAATTCCTCCTCCCTAACTGCCTTCGAGCTGGGACATTATTTTCTTTCTGCCTTCAGACTCAAACTGAAACATCATCTCTGTCTGAGTCGTGAGCCTGAAGCCTTTGAATTGGAATTACATCATCAGCTCTCCTGAGTCTCCAGCTTGCTAACTGCAAATCTTGGATCTTGGGTCTTGTCAATCTCTATAATTACATGAACCCGTTCCTTATAATAAGTTAGTGTCTGTCTGTTTGCCTGTCTCTCTCTCTCGCTCTGTCTCTCCATATGCTTACACATCCTATTGGTTTGATTTCTGACTAATAACCCTGACTAATGCACTTTTTCTTCAAGATGCTTTTTAGAACAACTTAACCTCAAACTTAAACTAAAATGTGCCTTATATAAGAAGCAGTTGTATTAGTAACTCAGATCAAAATAAAATCCCACAGTTCTGGGATCAATAAAATTCTGGAGGCATAAATGTTCAGTTCTGAAGTAAAACCATAGCAGATTTTTCAGAATTTTTGAGAGCTCCATTCAATTTCAATTGATCCACTTTATTTTACCCATAGCAGGAGGCTCAAATTATTTTAAATAAAGTATCATAACCAGAAGCAACTTCCTTAATATTCTGATAAACCTCAGCTTTGGGAATATGCAGAGCAACAAATGGAATAAATCCTGGCACTTGCTTACTTCTGGTACAAATCCTAAGAATTTAACCTCTCTACTATACCAGTGTAATACCAATGGTTAAAAAAAATTATGGACCTATGTATATCTATATAAATAGTTGTGTGTTTGTGTGTGTAGACAGATATATAGAGAGAAACAACAGAAACATTACTTAGAAGCATCTCAGTTTTCAAGGATGCAGGAAAAAGAGAACACTTACACACTGCCTGTGGCAATGTCAGTTAGTACAACCATAAGAAGGCAGTACGGAGATTTCTCAAAGAACTAAAATAGAAGTGCCACTGAATTCAGCAATCCCACTATCAGGTATGTACCCACAGGAAAATAAAGCATTATATCAAAAATATACTTACAATCATTATGTTTTTCACAATAGTAATGATATGGAATCAACATAATTGTCCATCAATGGAGGGTTGGATAAAGAAAATGTGGTATATATACACCATGGAATACTATTCAGCCATAAAAATAAAATTATGTCTTTTGCAGCAACATGGATGGAACTGGAGGCCATTATTCTAAGTGAAATGATTCAGACACACAAAGTCAAATACCACACGTTCTCACTTACAAGTGGGAGCTAAATAATGTGTACATATGGAATTACAGGGTGGAATAACAGGCATTGGAGACTCTGAAAGGTGGAAGAGTGGACGAAAATTGAGAGTTGAAAATGTACCTATTGGGTGCAATGTTCATTGTTTGGATAATGGGTGCACTAAAAAACTAGACTTTGCCACTACCCAATATAGACGTGTAAGAAGTCTGCATTTGTACTCCCTAAAAATATATATATACATTTAAATTTTAGTTAAAAAAGCATTTCTTTTTTAAATTTCCATATCAAAGAGGAGATGAATGTTACATTTGTTCCATATCCAGCATGAAAGCACCAAAACACCTTTGATAAAGACAAAGATTAATTTTTTAAAGCCAATGGAGAAAGGGTGTTTTAAAGATTATCTTCCTTTCTGACTACTGCCTGCAAGGAAGGTCCCCTTCAAGTTACCAGGTCTAGGACATCTGATCTTTTTAACTCACAAGTCAAAAAGAACGAAAAAGTTTTAAAATGTTAACAAAAAATATTCTTTTAAAAGAATAGCTATCAGGAGAGGTCAAATGATTACTGTGGATGTGAGGGTAAAATATGGAGGCAAAGCTGCCTATTTTGAAAATGTTCCGCTTACTCCCAAAAGGAGACATTTAGATCATGAATGATCTCTGAAACCTGCACCCAAAGGCACCCTGTAGAATGTGTCAGATCATTATTAAGATCTTCTGCTATGGTTTGGGTATGGCTTGTTGTACCCACCAAATCTCACATTGAAATTTCATTCCCAATATGGCAGTGTCGGGAGATGGGCCTACTGGCAACTGTTTGGATCAAGGGGGCAGATCCCCCATCAATGGTTTGCTGCTGTTCCCTTGGTATTTCCAGAGTTCTCTCTCTGGAAAGATGGCATTTGTTCTCTTAGGAATAGGTTAGCTTCCATGAGAGTGGGTTGTTAAAAAGACAGGATGCTTCTTGGGTCTGGTCCCTCTTTGCACACACCCACTTCCCCTTTGACCTCTGCCATGTTTTGATGTAGGACCAAAGTCCTAAATATTCATCTCTTTTTAGATATGGAAATTTTAAAGAGATGCTTCTAGTTAATGTTTCTGTTATTATTATTGTTGTTGTTGTTGCTGTTTCTCTCTCTCTGGGATAGAGAGATAGAGTACAGTTATAGGGTTTGTGCCTGAAGTAAACAAGTTGCCAAATTTGTTTCTAAAATAACCAAAAGCTAAGGAGATACCAGCACCATGCTTTTTGTCCAGCCTGCATAACTATGAGCTAAATAAACATCTTTTCTTTATAAATTACTCAGTTTCAGGTATTCTTTTGTATTAACACAAAATGGACTAAGGTACCCTCTGGGCTCAGAGAATATCAATCATTCAATCTTTTATTGACAGACAAATCATATATCTGTTTTTTACCACATATTATTAAGTATCTCCTCCTTTTCTTTCTTTGTTTCTCACACACATTGCCAGCACACTCAACAACACAAGCTAATCTTGTGGTGATTTTCTAAGATCTCTCATATAGGCTCCAACCAGACTTTCTCCCTCTGAAGAACTCTGCATTCCAAACTTGTGCTTCAATATCTTTTGCCCAACACACACACACACACACACACACACACACACACACACACAGCGCCTTCCATCCCTTCAGCTAAGTGAATATCTCATTAAAGGGAAGAAAGCTGTGAATGATGACTAAAACTTTACCCACAGGAGTGCATGTAAATTCTTAAATACTAATTAGTGGATGATAGAGTATTTTGGAAAAGAGATGGTAGTAAGAATATTCTTTTCTCAACAAATACCACCCACTTATATGCCCACATCCCCTCTCATACACAAATATACACACCCACATTGTTAGAAGGATAGAAATTAGACCCTTAGGAATTAACTTGGAAAAGTTTTCGACTTCTAAAATGTAGCCAAACTTATTTCTAAAAAGAACAAAGCAGTGTCTTATCTCAAAGGACAGTGTAGATGAAAACACGGGCTCTCTTGGCAATATGAGGAAGATTTGAGTGTTTCACTTCATCTATACATCTAATTAAAATGCAGAACTGAGTTATTTCATCAACACTTTTAATGCAGTCATCATCATCATCACCCCTTTAAAGGGGAGCAGTATAGAGTATTGTCTAGCCTACACAACTTTCCAGAAATGTTTGGATTAATTCAATCAATCGTAGACTTACAATTTTGGAAACCATTCATTTTTCTCCCTTTCCTGTTAACAAAATATTTCAGGTAGAATTCACATTCACTGGTTGTACTTAACCAATCATAAAGATTAGAAAGGGACTGTGAGTCTTCTTTTGGCTTTGCTTGCATATGTCTTTGGCTCTGTATCAAAAGCACTCAATTTTGCCATCATAATTCTCTAATAATGTGGCTTGTGGTATTGATTTCAGTAAACAGACCCTAGAGAGCCTAATAGATTTTAAAGATTTACAAATGATAAGTAGGCCCATTTGGTCATGTCTTACAGAGTAATAAATGTCTGAGCCAATTTCCTTTGCCTTTGTACCCGCAGCATCTACTCTTTGCCTAATGCAGGCTTTGAATGGAAGTGGAATTGGCTGATGAAGAGCCCAGGCTTCAGTGCCTGATCACCAGGGTGGAAACCTGACTTTGCCAGTGACTGGTGACTTGGAACTATTCATTTATTCATTCAAAAATATTAATAAATAATTCAAAATATTTGAGTACTGACAATCTGCTAGACACTCTTTTAAATGCTCATGATACAACAAAGAACCAACCAACCTAAGCTCCCTGCCCTTCTGGAGTTTAACAGGAAAAGAGAAGGAGAGAATCAGCAATAGTTCTTAGAAAAGAAGTAAGTAACTATACATGGCACGTTAGACTGTGCTACGTATAACATTGGGGAAATACAGAGGGAGGGACAGGGACAGTAAGGTGAGAAGTTGTCATTTTAACTAAGGTAGTTTGGGGAGAACTTACTGACATTTAACAAACATTTAAACAAAAAGTTGAAGTGGGTGAGGGATTTGTCTGTGTCTGTAGAGTTCAAGGAACATTATGGAAGCCACTTTGGCTAGAACACTCCAGATTCACACACTCAGTTACTTACCTAACAGTGAACAGCTATAATTGAATGTCACTCAATCATCTCAAACTTTATATGTCTAAATTGTAACTCCAGATTTTCTCTCACAACACGTCTCTACCACCAACTCCAGTCTTCTTCATTTCAGTGAGTAACCCTGATGTCTACCCACTTGCAGAAGTCAAAAACCAAGGAAACGAGCTTGATTCCATCTTACCCAGCCATACTCACATTCAGTGCATAATTAACTTCCATCATAACAATCTCCAAATGATCTTGCAACTGTCCACTTCCCTGGGAGATTCTCTGCTGCCACACTATGCTAGGCCCCATCATCTTTTTGCCACCTAACTGCCCCCTAACCAGTCTCCCCATGTCCACTCCCATGTCCACTCTTGCTTTCCTCAAATCCATCTATCATGCAACACCTGAAAGGAACTCTTTAAATATAAATCAAACCATATCACTCCCTTGCTTGAAACTATTCAAAATAATAATTCCAGATGAAAAGACAGTTGCATTTATTTATAATTCATTTATGCTGTGGGAGTGGAACTGGTCTTTTAATCACAGCATAAAACCTAGGTGCCATAAAGAAAAACTTGATACATCTGACTACTTGAAATCAAAACCCTGGAAAACAAAATATCAAGCTGTGAAAATATATACTATATCAGGCATACTTTCCTTGATTACAAATTAATCATTTCACAAGGAACTCAGATAAATCAATGATGAAAAGAATGACCCAGTAGAAACGTGGTTAAAACGTAGGAATAGGATCACAAAAATACAAGCATAAAAAACTTATAAACATAAGAAAAGAAACTTGATTGCAAGAAATTCATCTCAAATGACATTGATATACCATTTTTCATTTCCCAAATATAAATTAAAACATTTTCTGATACCCAGTATTGTGAGTTGTGTAGGAAAATAGACACTCTTGTATAATGGGATGGAGCAGTTTTAAGTTGGTGAAGTTATTCTGGAAAGACACTTTAACATTCTGTCTCCATGATATTACTCAATAATAACACTTGCAGAAGTGTGTCATGATTTACATATGAAGATGTTTCTTGTAGTATTATTTGTCATAACAAAAGAAGAAAGCCATAAAAACACCAATAGGTGACTACTTAAAAAAATCATACATTCATAATATAGAATATTAATGCAGAATATTAAGCACTTTTAAATAAAGAATGAGATATTCTGTGAGTGCTGATATATTTTTAAGTGAAAGGGTAAGTACAGAATATGATACAAATATAACACCTATATATGTGTGTGTATAACATAAATATATTACATACATATTTGCATAAAATTTTAAAGAAAGAAAGAAACTTTAATAGTGACTACTCTTAGGAAAAGGGCATGAGCATCAAAGTGAGAAACAGAAATATGTGGTGTTCATATGTATAAAAATAAACCTTTTATTTTTAATCAAAATATGCTATTTGGGGAGGAAGATTATGGATCATTTAATTTTTTGCATTGCTCTGTATTAAAATACAAAAAAGTAAATGCCATGCAATTTAAAAAAGAGAAGATCTGATCTTAGAAATAATGATTAAAACTCTTTTAAAATACCTTCAATGGTTCCCCATTGCACCTAGAATATGATCCAGGATTCTTACCATGGCCTAGAACCCATAGCCTGCATGCACTAGGCTTTGTCTACCATCTTTAGCGCTCTTTCCTGCAACTAAACAACATCCTCACTGCATTCTTTCGATTTCTCAAATGTGCCATAGTATAAAAGCCTCAGGAGCTTTGCACCTGCCACTCATTGTGCCAAGGATATTCTTCCCCTGGCTCTATATGACTAACTCCTCATTTCTTAGGTCTTGGTCTAAATGCCACTTCCTCAGAAGATCTTTTCCCATCTGCTTTAACTAAAGATGTTCCACTACTCCTGACTATTATCTTAGGTCTTAGCTTATTCCTTCATATTGTCCTCTAATTCTTCTGTTTACTTTCTCTTTTACATTTTTGGAGAGTAAAGGCAGCTGGACCTTCCACTAAAACACACCTCCTCGAGGAAAGGGAATCACATCTCTTCTGTTCACCTTCGTGTTTACGTCCAATGCCTAGCACGTAGTAGGTTTGCAGTAACCGAGGTGACCCTATAACTGATCGTTCAGACAGTGACACTTTTCCGAAAAGAAAAGGAGGCGCTGAATAATTCCTCCAGGGAAAACAGGAGAGTTTTAGATTTCATGCTCAATGATTTCATTAGGAAAAAGAGACAGCTCAAAATAGACAAATATTAAAAATCTGTCTTTAAAAAGTCATTTTCTGAACTCCTCCCACCTCCCTTTATGCTGTTTCTTGTTCCTGCTGTCCACAAACAGAAATGGCAAGGTTTCCATTTATCTTTTGGGTTGACCTTCTAATTTAATTCAGCCAGCTAATCTATAAGACTTGCCTCAAACTATAATTCTTCTCCCTAATTCCAATTGCTGTTTCTTCACTACACTTGGCTGAAAAATGACACCATGCAAACAGTCCTCAAGAAAACATTTCTAACTCAGAATTGGGCTTTGTCCAGGCAGAATTCAGAACTGCAGTTAAATATGTTGTCAATTTCCCTCTAAACTGTGATAACTAAATTAATGAGAATCAATTTTATTTTCTACTGCTTGGCCAGAATAGATTAAAAATAAATAAAGATATAGCCACATATCTGCCATGATCACGCTTATTAAATAATTCAGTCCTCCACAATGCCCTGGAGGCTTATTCATTTATCAATGTTATTACACAAATATGCATGTTCATACACACATACACTGAATAAAAGGTAGCCTACAATAATGCAATTCTTGACATTCCAGGGTGTCCACACATCTCAAAGGGACAGGTATATTTCTTTGCAAATTTCTGGGACAACAGTACGAGTTGGATGAACCTAAGTTTGAATTAAGCTCAAACAATAACTATAGAATTACTTAGACTTTTTTCCTTAGTTTCTTATCTTTCTACATGAGGTCAGTGGTACCTGATTTGTGGGGTTTTGTGGGATTAAGTGGAAATCTAATAGCAGATCTTATTATCCAAATAGCAATTAGCCCAGTACTTGGCATATATATCAAATGTTCAATAAATGTTAACTTATTTGATACTTTTTCTCTCCCCCTACACCCACCACAGGAGAGCACATGCATTTCCACAGGATACATCAACCTAACATGTATGCTTTGCAGTGAGGAGGATGGTTATAAGGAAAGAGGAAAGGGGCAAGTGAATGAGTAAATAATGAAAGCAAAAATCGTAATGATTTGTCATTCTCCCTGTGAAACTATTTTGTGTTCTTGCTACTGTTGCTTGTGTTCCCTCCATTCTGACTCACAAGAGTCTTTTCTTAACAGCTTCCAGATACATGATGTTCTGACAAGCCAACTGAATACAGCACAGTTTTACATTTTCGACTTGACCCTTAGAAATAAGCCATTATACTTTTAGCTTTTTTTATTACCAAGTATTATACTACATATAAAAGAAATCCCTCCTTTAGCTTCAGTAGGTATGAGTGACGTAGGTATGAAAATCTGGGACAGGGCACGGGTCAAGGAATACTATTGACAATGGCAGAAGGGTCAAAGGTGGGTTGCGATCTAGATGGAGCACAGAGTTTAAGTGTCTGCAGCTGCTACTCGAAAACAACATAAGCCAGGCTGGGCACAGTGGCTCACACCTGTAATCCCAGCACTTTGGGAGGCTGAGGCGGGTAGATCACTTGAGGTCAGAAATTCAAGACCAGCCTGACCAACATGGTGAAAACCCGTCTCTACTAAAAACACAAACATTAGCTGGGCGTGGTGGCGGGTGCCTGTAATCCCAGCTACTCCAGAGGCTGAAGCAGGAGAATTGCTTGAACCCGGGAGGCGGAGGTTCCAGTGAGCTGAGATCACACCACTACACTCCAGTTGGGGCAACAGATCCAGACTCTGTCTCAAAAAAAAAAAAAAAAAAAAAAAAAAAAAAAAAAAAAAAAAAGCACCATAAGCCAGAATCAGAAGGTTGTTTTTAAGACCCTGAAGCATCCACCGTATCAAACCAGACATCTCAACTGGTCCTGGTTTACAGGACTCTCTGGAGTTCACAGGTTGGTGGCAGCATTGACTCTTCCCTTCCCCACACTTCATTTAAAAACCTCAGCCCCAGTGTTTTAAAGTTTCTCCATCAATCAAATGTATATATCCTCAGGCAAATAGGACAGCCAGTAAATCCTTCCATTTTTCCAGAACTCCTGAGGCAGGCACTCAGATTAGAACTCACCTGCTGGGATTCTTACTACCCAAAAAAACAATTAGAAAACTTTAAAACTCACAAGGGAGATAATGCCAAAATTTGAATCTTGGTGAATGTCTTTGCAACTCTTCCTCATTTTTTGGTGCAAAATATAAATGTAATTAGTAATTAGTGTTTGAAGTTTCTGTTTGCCTATGTAAAGCTTCAGCTCAAAATATTTTAGTATCTGCTCTTTCTTTCAGCAATGCTAAATGAAGCATTGCAAATTCGGCTTTATACACAATTATTTTTTGAAAAACAATTCCTAAAACTATATAATTATTTAAATTTAATTTCATAAAGAAACCAAATTTACCACATTTCCACTTTGTAATTATTTCCCTTTGTTTTCAAGCATTTATGGTCATGATTGGTTGGTTTTTTCATAGTCATATTTCTTTTCTGGCATTTGAAGAAAATATACTTAGATTTCAAATTAATAGTGTTCTTTTACACTATTCTTACCTATTTGGAAACCCTATGATGCACAGGCACTTACAAAATTTGGAAAAAGACCACATTTCCATTGGAAAAAAATTGGAAAATAATTACAAAAACTGTCACTGAGTTTTTGGCTAACAAAATACAGCGAAATAGAATAGGCTAATGTCAATAAGTGAGTGCACTTAATGTAAATGAATTTTTTGCTATAACCATTATTCAAATTTATTCTCATGGCCACTTCTTGCTCCAGAGTGACTCCTCAGTGATAAGAAGTTAGGACTAGTAATAGGCCAAATGAGGCGTGGGTAGTACTATACTTTATCTTAGAAGTGGCAGAGCTGACACTGACCTGAGCGAATAACATTAGATTTCTTTTAATCTTTGGGTGCATTGATGTATTTTCCAGCCCTTCTTTATGTCTCTCTCAAAGAGTACCTCTCCCTTCTCACAAGCCCCTTTTGGCCTCCTGAAAACATACAAATTCAAATATGTACAACCCTCCTATAATTAACCACACCTCTCTGAAGTCCTCTGCACTGGAATAATTACCTCATGTGCATCTCTGTCACATGAAATTTCAACCCAAAACCTGAAGGAGCCAGACAGCAGCTCATTCTACCTATAATTCCTTGATCAAAGTATTAATGTCTCTGAACTTGTTTTCATATCTTTAAATTAATGATGATAATACTTATTTCATACTGCTTCTGTGAAGACTAAGTAGGCTGATACATGGGTAAACCCTAGTATGGTGCTACTAACCTCTAAACTTTAAACTAGAGAAAGCTGCATTTCTACACATCCTTCAGAACCCTGGCCTTGAGTAAGATTCCAGTCCAGCTAAAGATGCTGTAAAATTAATGGTGACAATGGCTATATTGAAATGTGGGTTGCCAATCCTATTGACCACGGGCACTGCCTCTTTGTTGGAGGAATTATTCTCAAAGAACAAGGTTCCTGGAGTTTTACTAACAGAGCACCACTTAGCACTGATCTTTCTATGTCTTTATTCTGTTCAGAACATTATAGAAAAGACTTATATTTTATATAGAAAAGACATATTTTTTAAAGAGTCTCTTTTGTGCATATATTGCTGTGTAAAAAAAACCCACTAATTTCCAAATATAGCAGCTCAAAACAACAAAATTTCAAAAACAGAGCTTTTGTTTTTGAGTCAGAAAACCAAAAACAGCTTAGCTGGGGATCTGTGTCCCAAGTTCTCTCATAAGCTTATGAGGTTGTATTAGAGCCATAAGCTGGGGCTGTTGTTTCATCTGAAGGCTTGATGGGGGAAGTGTTGAAGGGGATTTATTTCTAATCTGCATAATAGTTGTTGAGAAGCCTTAGTCTCTCACCATGACAGCCTCTTCACGAAACATGGCAGCTAAATTTTTCCAGGGCAAGTGATTTAAGAGAGGGTGAGTGGTATTGTTTGAATATTTGTCCCCTCCATAATTCATAAGTTTAAGTTTAACCTCCAGTGTGGCAGTATTGAGAGGCTGGGCCTTGAAGAAGTTTATTGGGTCATAAGACTCCTGCCCTCATGAATGAATTAATTTACTTATGGATTCGTGGATTAATAGGCTAATGGATTCATGAGTTATGGGAGTAGAACTAGTGGCTTTATAAGAAAAGAGGCTTGAGTTAGCATGCTCAGCTCCCTTACCATGTGATGTCCTGTGCTGTCTCAGGACTCTTCAGAGAGTCCCCACCAGCAAGAAGACCCTTTGCTAGATGTGGCCCCTCAACCTTGGACTTCTCAGCCTCCATAACTGTAGAAAAGAAATTTATTTTCTTTATAAATTACTTAATTTTAGCTATTGCGCTTTAAGCAGCAGAAAATAGACTAAGACCATGAAAGAGTACACAAGATAGAAGCACGGTCTTTTTTATAACCTAATTTCAGAAGGAACATTCCATTACTACTACCATATTCTTTTCATTAGAAGTAAGACCCTCAATTCATCCCACACTCAAGGAGAGGTAATTACACAAGAGAATAAATACCAGGATATGGGGATGCACTTAGTCACAGACATAATCATTTATGTCTCAAAGAAAGGCTGGATGACTGCTCTCTGGCAGTGACCAATTTGTTGAGTTTCTGGACTGTCAGGGTGCTGCTGCTTTCTCTCTCACTTCTTTACCAAGTTTAGAGGAACTGGAAACCCATCACCCTTTAGGAAAGTTTATATCTGACAGGTATATCAGAATGCTTCAGACCATGTTTATAACCCATGCCTACTTAGTACAATTTCATGATGTGACTTTGTGAAAAAAGCAAATAAATAACATGCTCTCAAACATTCATTATCACTTTTATTTCTGTTCAAATTCTACTCTTGGCCAAGCTAATGCAATATAGTTAGAATGTTGTGCAATCTCTGATTGTCCTGGTATTTATAAGTCTTCCAACCTAAGCATGAATATTTCCATAAGCATTAGTTCAGTCCTCTAGAAAGCCATTTGGGCCACAAAGGAATACACCAGTGTATTAAATTTGGAGGTGTTACCCTTGAAGTTTGCTAAATGTTTCTCTTGTGACCTGAAGGAGTTAATATGACACACATGACTTAATTTGTAATGAGGATGGTAATTAAGCACTGAACATAATAAAGCACTTTATATTGGTGTCCTACTGAGATCTGGTTTATGTCTTTCGAAACAATGCATAAACATATAATGACTTTTTTCTTTTGTGCCTAGAAAACTAGAAATTATATTTAAACACCACTAGAACACAAAGATTATCAGCCAAAAGAACACACTATCAATTTGAAAGCTAAGTATCTTTTCTTCAAATGCCAGAAAAGACATATAACTATGAAAAAACAAACAATCATGTCCATAAAGACAGTTGAAGAAACAATGATATTCAAACTGCATTAAATGGAGCCTTGGGATTCCATATAAATGCTCCCAGGGACCTACAGACAAGGGAAAGGGGAAGCCAACTGGACAAGGCTCTGAGCTCTCCCGAGTTGGGCTCCCACTCCACTCAAAGTAGCTGTGCCTTGATCTGTTTCACAAACGGGATTAATTTACAGTGTTATGCAAAAATAGATATATCTGTCATTGGCAAACCTATGAGAAGTGAGATCTTATGCATGAATTGTAGATAAGCATGCTAAATATTGTAACAGCTTTGGAGGGTACTCTATCTACAGAGTCTATCACAATTTAACTCTGAATACTTTTTGCCCCAGAGAGTCTGCATCTAAAGTACTACAATGGGATAATAGCCAGATCCTGCGCAGCATAAACTCAAGCAGAATAATACATTTACTAGGGTAATTAACACCTTTTGGCTTTTGGATAATAATATAGCCCCAGACTGATTTAATGAATTAAACTATTCTTACCCTGTTTTGAAACCCTATGATATACAGGCATTTACAAAATTTGAAAAAAAAAAAAAAAAAAAAAAAAAAAAACCATAGGCAGGACAATGTTTATCTCTCATTGGACAATAATCTTTTTGTTTTTGTAAAAGTGTTCGTAGTTTGTATTTTCATATCCAGCCAGCATGACCACAAACTGATACAGAGAAAGTGTCCAAAAGATGTTTGCTGAATAGTTAAATGACTAAGTGTTGAATGATATGTAAATACAAAAAGAAAAAGTAATAATAACTATCACTGCTTGACAGTGTCACTGGAAATGGCTCCTTTCAGGAAAATCAAACAGCCACTTACTATATACTCTGTCTCTTATTTTCTACTCAGATCCACAAAAAAAAGAAACAAGAAATGTGTCAAGGAGAACGGTAAATTAAACAGATTGCTCCATGGCCATGGAAAAGATTGTAAGCTATATACCTATGACAGTAGCAACTCCAAAAGTATTATTATTATCATGAGGTCAAGTACTATTTATTTGACATCTCCAGGTAATGGGAAAAAAATGTACAGTTAGTTTTATATTGTCAGTTAGATATCAAGTCACTAAAATAATAATTCTACTAAACATTTTCAGTGATAGCCTAGAGGAAAAGTATGCCTGATCTGAAACATAATTTCCCTTGACACAGTCTATGTCACTCCATAGTCTCAGACCTTAGTGGACAAGATACAGAAATATAGCTTTTTTTTCACATGCTCAGAAAAGCAAAATCTATACTACAATGCCATCTACACTGCACTTCTACCAAGACGTAAAAAAATAGTTTTAATGCCCAAAGTATTATCTCAACAAGGGCAGGGAATATGTCTGTTTATATTTTATATTCAATAGTTGGTATGTTATTTGACACATAGTAGATATCAACAAATATTTGTTGTTGGGTGATAATACCAACAGTCACTATTCATACCCTACTCAGTATGAGTTTTCTTTTCTGCTCCACTCTCATCATTGGAAATGAGGACCAAAATATCTTTAACAGCTTTATCCAGGTATAATTCACATACAATAAAATTCACTTGGGTGGTATAATTTATATTCTCTGCTGGATGGACCAAATCTCTGAAATACACCTAACACTTGCAAAGTTCCTTCTAAGGGGCTTTGTCGAGTCCCTTTTTTTTTTTTTTTTTTTTTTTTTGAGACAGAGTCTTGCTCTGTCACCCAGGCTGGAATGGAGTGGCATGCATGATCTCAGGTCACTGTAATCTCCACCTCCCAGATACCAGTGATTCTCCTGCCTCAACCTCCCGAGTAGCTGGTATTACAGGTGTGCACCACCACGCCTAGCTAATTTTTGTATTTTTAGTAGAGACAGGGTTTCGCCATGTTGGCCAGGCTGGTCTCAAACTCCTGACCTCGTAATCCACCTGCCTTGGTCTCCCAAAGTGCTGGGATTACAGGCATGAGCCATCGCACCCAGCCTGTCAAGTCCCCTTCTTAACCACTTTCACACAAGTCCCAGTGCTACTGCCACATCACCTGTCAATCTAGCAATTAGCTGATTTAAGAAGGAATGGGTGCCTGACTCAAAGGCAGTCAGTCCACAGATATCCCTTGGGCCACGAGGTGAGTTATAAAGAAAGGTCTCTCCAGTAGGCAAGATGGTAAACACCTGTACTGATTACATTCATCTCTGAGAGAGTTTGACCTTGAGATATATAGAATTCAGGATCTAGAAGTTAAACTATAACCCCCACAATGTAGCAGAGACAAAGTGAGAAACTAGCACACCAGAGGAGGGAACACAGAACCCCACCTGTAAGGGATCAACAAGAGAGTCTGCTCCCTAGAGCTGAGAGACTAATCTAGCCCAACTGCATGGAGAAGTAAGTGAGCCCTACCTAGCAACGGAGGCACAAGGTTTACCAGTGTTCACTGTCAGGCCGAAGCTGCCACTGATCTCCCAAGACATCTTAACAGTACTTGGTTTTGACCTTGGTTACGCCCATTTCTCCAGCCTTGTATACTGTCCTTGTCCACAGAGCTTCTTTGATCAAGTCATGCAAGACCCAGAAGCTTGTCTTACTGCCTTGAGCTTCCAGTCAGAGTGCAGCTCCAGTGATTTATTTTCTTCTAAGTCATTACCAAAACAATTTTGCTTCTAATAAAAATGGTGGTAGCAATACCTGACATTTGCTGAGCATTTATTCTTTACCCAGCCCATCTTTATCAGACTAATTTTTCCAAGAGCCACAAGTATGATGGGTCATTATCCTTATCGTGCAAGTAGACTAAGTCTTAGAAAACCGTAAGTAACTGGACCACAAGGCAGGCCCAGTAAGTGAAGTCAAGATTTAAGCCAGGACTGTCCAATGCCTCGTCCTGAATATTTATCCACTAAGTACGTTGCCTTTAGTTTATTAGGTTCAAAGGATAAGAATATGATCCCTGGATGTCCCAGGGAGAGTTAGGTATAAGGAAGAACTTAGAAAAACATGTAGAAGAGCCAGTAGTGCTCTGCAGTAGTGTAAGAAAGGATTGTGACTTAACTGAAACCAAGGACCCTGCCACATTCTTAAGAATTAACTTATCGCCATTCAAGGAGAATCTAAAGGCCCAACCATCCTGAAAAGAATGAAAGGGACATAAAGCAAAGGCAATCAAGAGCAGCAGGATCCTGCAGCTCATGGGTCTATTAAGATGACTTCCAGTTCCCCTGAGACCTACCTGTGTTGTATTGTCAACTTTCTGTAAAGGCTATGGTAGAAGTTACTGTCCTCTTTATTCCTACTGATGTCCTCACAACAAATTCCTGTTACTTAATGTAACATGAGTGTGGCTTAGCTTCTTGAAATGTAAAAACAAAACAAACAAAAAACCCTAACTAAAACATATGTTATTGCAAAGAAAGACATTCATCCTTTGTTTCCTTCTACTAAAGAATGGATAATGGCGCTAAGAAGACAGAAAGATGGTGCACATAACAATTATATCAGTCAGGGTCCCAGCACAAAACAGCTGGCACACTCAACTTGGGGAATTTGAAAAGAGTTTAATAAAGGGACTCTTTGCAAAGGTTTGAGCAGGCATGGCGGAAATTATGGGGAATGATGGTTCCATTCACCCTCTGGCCTGAAATGGTGAGGCAAGGAGGTAACTGGAACATATGAACAATAAGAACTGTGTGGGGAGGGTCATGTGAGAGTCGCTGGTGCGTTTTTGATCATTGAACAGGGAAGCAGCAAGCCCAAAGTGACTGCAGAGAAACAATCTGGGAAATGAACACACTGATCTCACTATCTTCCTCCCTCCAACTTTGATTCTCCCTGTTATCCAGGGCAAACGTGAAACCAAAGAGCCAGGGAGCCTGTTGCTGTGGTTGGGCCTTCTGGGGCAAAGGCAGAGTCGAAAATAGCTATGGAAGAGAACATCGGAAGACAACTGCACAGAGTGGCGAAAAGAAAAAGTTGATGGGGATCAGGTTTAAGGAAAGAGATGAAGGGTGGACATGGTGGCTCACGCCTGTAATCCCAACACTTTGGGAGGCCGAGGCAGGTGGATCACCTGAGGTCAGGAGTTCAAGACCAGCCTGGCCAATGTAGTGAAACCCTGTCTCTACTAAAAGTACAAAAAACCCACAGAATTATCTGGGTGTGGTAGCACATGCCTGTAGTCCCAGCTACTCAGGAGGCTGAGGCAGGAAAATCGCTTGAACCTGGGAGGTGGAGGTTGCAGTGAGCCGAGATCATGCCACTACACTCCAGCCTGGGCAATAGAGTGAGACTCCACTTCCAAAAAATAAAAGTTAAAAAAAAAAAAAAAAAAAGAAAAGAGAATAGAAATTGTGACAATAGGGAGGAGGCAGTTACACAAATGTATCAGATTGGTGAATAGCCAAAAAGTACCAAAATTGAATCAAGAAGAAACAGAAACTATGAATACACCTATAATGAATAAAGAGATTGAATTAGCAATCTAAAAATTTCCCACAATAAAATGATCAGGTCCAGATGGCTTCACTGCTGAATTCTACTAAACATTTTTCAAAAATTAATACTAATCCTCCACAAAAATCTTCCAAAAAGTAGAAGTGGAAGTAGCACTTCCAAACTTATTCTATTTTATGAAGTCAGCATTACTTTAATAGCAAAGCCAGACAAAGATACCCCAAGAAAACTATGAATCAACGTATCTTGTCAATATAGATGCAAAATTCTTCAAAATACTAGCAATGCCAATCCAACTATGTATAAAAAGAATTATAAAACATGACCATGTAAAATTTATCCTAGAAATGAACAGTTGGTTTAGCATCTGAAAGTCAATCAATACAATAGAGTACTAATAGAATAAAGAACAGAAACCACACGATCACCACAATAGATGCAGCAATAGCATTTGACAAAATCCAATACCCTTTCATGATAAAATACTCAACAAACTTGGAATACAAGAGAATTTTCTAATCTCATAAAGTGCACCCATAAATCCAGCTAATATCATCATACTTCATGGTGAAAAGCAATGTTATCCTCTTAAGATCAGGAACAAAACAAGGGTGTCTGTTCTCCCTATTTCTCTTCAACATTGTCCTGAAAGTTCTAGCCAGGGTAATTAGATAAGAGAAAGAAATGAAAAGCATTCAGACTGGAAATGAAGAAGTAAAACAATCTCTATTTGCAAAGCCATTATTGCATACATGAAAACTTCTAAGGAATTTACTAAAAACAAGTTATTAGAACTAATAAACTAGTTCAGAAATATTGCGGTGTACAGGATCAATATACAAAAATCAATTATATTTATTTCTATATATCAGCAATGAATACTTAGAAATGAAATTAAGAATACAATTACATTTATAATAGCATTGAAAAGGATAAAATACCTAGGAATAAATTTAGGTAAAGAAGTGCAAGACTTAATGTGCTGTAAACTACAAAACATTGTTAAAATAAATTAAGGAAGATCTAAATAAATACAAAGAAATCCCATATTTATGAATGAGAAGACTTTATATTGTTAAAATTATAATTGACAGATTCAAATCGTGCCCCAAATCCTACCTAAGGGGTCTAGGAAGTCATGCCCTACAAACCACAAATTCTCATCAGATGGGTTTTATTTGACCTTATATATTGTGACTTACTTTTCAATCTGGCTCTGGCATAACATTATGACACAAGGAAAAAAAAATACTTAACCCCAAAATGTATTTCCTTGCCATACCTTGAACCTGCCCTGCAAAGTCTCTTATGGGAGAAATCCACATTCTATGGAGAATTCCCTTCTCCGTTTCCTTTCCTTTCTTTTCAAGATCCAGGAGATAATCAATTAAAAGCCAGACACCCTTTTAGGTCCCATAAGAAACATTTTACAACCTGCTCGCTCTCTCAAGCTTGCTATCTGAGAGGTTCCCCTGAACAATAAAACTTGGTCTCCACAACCATTTATTTTAACCTGAACATTCCTTTCCATTGATCCCAGGTCTTCAGATAAACTCAACCAACTATCAACCAGAAAATGCTTAAATTTACCTGTAGCCTGGAAGCCCTATCCCCGCCTGCTTTGAGTTGTCCTGCCTTTCTGAACCAAACCAATGTATTTCTTAAATGTATTTGATTGATGTCTCATGCCTCCCTAAAATATATAAAACCAAGCTGTACCCCGACCACATTGGACACATGTTCTCAGAACCTCCTAAAGATTGTGTCACAGGCCATTGTCACTCATATTTTACTCAGAATAAATATCTTCCAAATATTTTACAGAGCTTGACTACTTTTATCGACATAAGCGACCAATAAATGTGAGCTCCATTCTCCTCTTCCCAGAGATGTGTCTTAAATTTATACTAATCTATGACATTTTTTTATGTCGTTGGAAAACATTTTTTCTGTCTTTTTTTTTTTTTTTTTTGGCGATTTCACTCTCTTTATATAAAATAAGTGCCCCCTGTAAAATCTCCCCATGTTATCTGTGTTGTTCCTGCGCATTGATCCATCTATCTCTGTTCTTCCTTTTGTCTAGAACCGGTGTTTCCGTAAGTGCCTTTTACCGATGAAAAGGCCAAGAGGTGACCATGTGAATATGGGCCAAGAAATGTTAACTTCTGGTTCTGTGAGAAGACAGCATTTGACTCCTTTCCAAAACAACCCCATCTGTGGAGAGCATCAAATGTTAGTGGGCTGCGTTGTTGTGCTTAAAGTATTTCTGGCAATCCTGTTGGGAAAAAGAAAACATTTCTTCTCTGAAACTCAAATCACCATGAAATAGAGCCTTTATTTATTATTTACATTGCAATGGTTATCTCCATTTACACTCAGATTGTTAGGTTATCTTCAATCTGAGTTGACAAAGGGAAAAGACAGAAGTATGTGGTTTTTAATAATTACTTTTAACTTCCATGTCCTAATCAAAGATCAGTTTTGATAATTGTACCTTGTCCTATCTAAAACTTTCATATTCATGGGACATAATATATCCACTTATTGTTATAAATGGCAGTATTTTATCATCTCATGATTTTGTGTGTGTGTGTGTGGGTGTATGTGTGTCAGTGTGTGTGTTTATACTCATAGTACCTTTATTCACAATAGTCACAAACTGGAAATAACTGAAATGTCCACCAACATGTAAATGACAAAAAAAAGTGACTTATTCATGCAATATACTACTACTCAGAAACAAATTGTGTGATGTTTTAATGTTCTTATACACTAGAAAAATTTCTTTATGAAATCTTCACTTTTTTCAGAGTAGTTTATGATTTTTGTTATTGTAAGCTACTCTTCTAGGGGTATTTTTGCCTGAATAGTCACAAGGACTCTGGATTAGAGAAGTGTCTCTTCTAGAAAGTTCTATTTATCTTGCACAGGGGCTCTAAGGTTTCACCAGGTAATTTTAAAATATCTTTACTAAGGTACAATTGACAAAAATAAAATGTATATGATTAAAGTATATAATTTGATCAATGTTGACATATGGAGGTAAAATATGCCCAGAAGAAAAAGGGAAAAAAAGGGGACAGATATATGCACCCATGAAAATATCATTGCAATACAAAATTAACATATTTATTACCCAAAAGAGTATTTGCGCCACTTTGTCATTCCTCTCTCCTGACCCAAACACCACCCCCATATTCCGAGGCAACCAACGATCTGCTTTCTGCCACTATGAATTAGTTTGCATTTTATAGATTCTTGCACAAATAAAATCATGATTAAGTACTCTTGGTTGATTTGCTTTCATTGAACTACAATTGTTTTAAAATTCATCCATGCTGTTAATTCTTATGGACAGTTTATTTCTTTTTGGTGCTAAGTAGTATAACACTGCATGAATGTACTACCATTTATCAATTCACCTGCTTGGGGACGCTTGGAGTTGTTTCCAGTTTAGGGATATTACAATTAACGCTCCTATGATCATTCTTGTATAAGTCTTTGTGTGGACATAAGCTTCATTTTTCTTGGGAACTTGCCTAAGCATGGAATGCTGGGATAATATGGAAAACATAAACTGATTTTAGAGTAGTTGTACAATTTTACATTCTTACTAACAGTGTGTGAGAGTTCCAACTCATCCACTTACTCATCAGTAGTTGATAAAGATAGTCTTCTTAATTTTAGCCATTCTAATAAGTATATAGTGGTTTCTCACTGTGGTTTTAATTCGCATTTCACAATGACTAAATACAGGGTGTATCCTAAGACTATGGCCTCAGAAACACTCTAGTGCAAGTCAACACTCAGCCTCCAGCAATTCATCGAAATTACCATGGAATTGTTGCTACCAGAGTTTGTCTCTAGTGGTTTCTGCTCCAGTTAAGCAGATTCTGGGTTCTCTATCTTTGTGCCTTAGTCCATTTGCATTGCTGTAAAGGAATACCTGAGACTGGATCATTTTTTAAGGAAAAGCAGTTTCTGTGGCTCATGGTTCTGCAGGCTGGACAAGAAGCATGGGGCCTCACATTTGCTTCTGGTGA
Organism: Piliocolobus tephrosceles; assembly: GCF_002776525.5. Classification (NCBI taxonomy): domain Eukaryota; kingdom Metazoa; phylum Chordata; class Mammalia; order Primates; family Cercopithecidae; genus Piliocolobus; species Piliocolobus tephrosceles. The sequence goes on from NC_045446.1 coordinate 96,838,908, forward strand.
GGGCCTAAGGAAACTTCTACTCATGGTAGAAGGTGAAGGGATGTAGGCATCACATGGTGAGAGAGGGTGAAAGCTGGGAAGGGGGCAGTACCAGGCTTGTTTTAACAACCAGCATCCAGAGTCAGCAAACAAATAAAACAAGAACTAACTCATTACCACGAGGATGTCACCAAGCCTTTTATGAGGAATTTGCCCCCATAACCCAAACACTTCGCAATAGGCCCCACCTCCAACACTGGGGATCAAATTTCAATATTAGATTTAGATATTAGATAAATATCTAAACTATATTACTTTGGATGTGCCTATGTCTCCATATTTAGGGTGGCAGTTTATCCTAAGACTTCAGTTCTCTGATAGGTTCAAGAAAAGGCATTGATTTTCTGGTGCACCCAGCTTTTCCTTATTGTGAAGATTTCAAGTTTATTACATGTCAAAGCTGGAACTGTACATCTATGGAAAGGTTTTTAACTAAAGTTTTTAACCAAAATTTAACTTATTCAATAGATATAGGGCCATTTTGGTTATCTGATTATTCTTTTGTGAGCTTTCAAGGTTTGTGTTTTCAAGGAATTTTTCCATTTAAGTTGTCATACTTATTGGCATAAAGCTCTTTATAATAATTACTTATTATTTTTAATATCTGCAAAATCTATAATCATGTCTCTCATTTCTAATATTAATAATATGTGACTTCTTTTTTTCCCAATTACTCTTGTTAGAGGTTTATCAATTTTATCTTCTCAAATAATCAGCATTTACTTTTATTGATTTTCTCTATTGGGTTTGTTTTTTATATTATTGATTTCCATTTTAATCTTCATTATTTTGTTTTTCATAATTTAGGTTTCATTTGCTTCTCTTTTTCTATCTTCTTAATGAGGTGAAAACCAAGATCACTAATTTAAGAACTTTTTCTTTTCTAATGAAGTTTAGTGCTATAAATTTCCCTGTATATACTATTTTAGCTGTATCCTACATATCTTAATATGTTGTTTTCATTTAAAAATATTTTATTGTTTCTTTGAATCTTAAATTATTTAGAAATTTTTACTTTAGCTAGCATTTTTAGTTTAGTTAGCATATTTTTTCTGCTATCTTTTTTTTATTGGCTATTTATCTAATTCGGTTTTGCTCAGAGAACCTGCTTACTATGACTTGACTCACTTAAAATTTATTCAGACTTGTTTTATGGACAAAGATATTATCTATTTTAATAAATGTATACTTAAAAAGTATCTGTCATTTGATGGTGCAGTCTATACGTGACACAGGTCAAGGTGGTCTACAGTATTGTTCAAGTATTTATATTCTTATTGATATTCTGTATTCTCATTTTAGGTACTATTGAAAGAAGAGTTAAAATGATTGAACTACAATTGTGGATTTGTCCATTTCTTTCTTTGTTTTGGAGTTTTTGCTTTATTTATTTTGGAGCTCTGTTAACAAGTGCACAAACATTTAGAAAATTTTTTAACATTAAGTTCAGTGACTCAAGTCCTAGTTTGTTACACAGGTAAACTTGTGTCATGGGAGGTTGTTGTGCAGATTATTTATCACCCATGTGTTAAGCCTAGTACCTACTACAGTTATTTTTCCTAATCTTCTCCCTCCTCCCACCCTTCACCCTCTTATAGGCCCCAGTGTGTTGTGTTCCCCTCTATGTGTCCATGTGTTCTCATTATTTAGCTCATTCTATTACATTTAGGAATCTTATACCCTCTTGATAAACAGGTCCTTTGTAACATCACAAAATGACTGTCTTTATCTCTGCTTACATTCTTTGCTCTAAAACCTAATTTGTCTAAAATTAAAATAGCCATTCCAGCTTTCTTTGGATTAGGGTTATTGTGGCATATATATTGTGACCATTCACACTACATTTAACCTAGCTGTGTCTTCGTATTTCAAGTGCCTTGTAGGTTTCTTATAGGCACTATATAATTAGGACCCACTTATCTGATCTGGCAATCTCTACCTTTTGATTAGGGTGTTTAGAATATTTATATTTAATGTAATATTTATATTTTTGGTTTTAAACAGACCTTCCTCATAGTTGTGTTCTATATATTCCATATGTTCTTTTATCATTTTTTTCTCTCTTTCTCCCTTCTTTGGGATTAATTGAGCATTTTTAATTATTTCATTTTCACTTCTTTTTTGCTTAGCAGCTATAACTTTTAAGTTATTTTAGTTGTTGCATTAGGATGTATATTTTATATCTTTATTTTGTCACAGTTTATTTTTATGTGATATTTTTATCATTTCATTCATAAGGATTTTACCAAAATTCTTCACAAAAGTTCTTTAAAGAAGAAATTTCAATTCTCCTCTCCCAGCCATTTTGCTGTTGCTTTCATACATTTTACTTAATACATATGTTATAAATCCCAATTTATTACTACTTTTTATTTAAAGAGTTAATTATCTTTCAGGAAAAAATTGTAATAAGAGAGAAATGTTTCAATATTTACCCACTGTATTAGTCCATTCTCACACTGCTATGAAGAAATACCTGAGACTGGGTAACTTATAAGGGAAAAAAGGTTTAATTGACTCACAGTTCCACACTGATGCAGAGGCTTCAGGAAACTTACAATCATGGTAGTAGGCAAAGGAAAAGCAAGCGCCTTCCTCACAGGGTGGAAGGACAGAATGAGTGCAAGCAGGGGAAATGCCAGGTGCTTATAAAATGATCAGCTGTCATGAGAACTCACTCACTATCACTAGAACAGCATGGCAGAAACCACCCCCATGATCTGATTACCTCCACCTGGTCCCACTCTTAACATGTGGGGATTATGGAGATTGCAACTAGAGATGAGATTTGGGTGGGGAGATAGAGCCAAACCATATCATTCCACCTCAGCCCCTCCCAAATCTCATGTCTTTTCACATTCCAAACCAATCATCCCTTCCCAACAGTCCCCCAAAGTCTTAACTAATTTCAGCATTAATTCAGAAGTCCACAGTCCAAAGTCTTATCTGAGACAAGGCAAGTCCCTTCCATATATGAGCCTGTAAAATCAAAAGCAAGTTAGTTACTTCTTAGATACAATGGAGTACAGGCATTAGATAAATGCTCCCATTCCAAATTGGAGAAATTGGCCAAAGCAAAGGAGCTACAGGCCCCATGCAAGTCTGAAATCCAATAGGTCAGTGGCTTTTTCAGGTGCATGGTACAAGCTGTTAATGGATCTACCATTCTGGGGTCTGGAGGACAATAGCTCTCTTATCACAGCTCCACTAGGCAGTGCCCCAGTGGGGAGTCTGTGTGGGGGCTACAGCCCCACATTTCCCTTCCACACTGCCCTAGCAGAGAGTCTCCATGAGGGCTCCACTCCTGCAGCAAACTTCTGCTTGGACATCCAGGCATTTCCATACATCCTCTGAAATATAAGCAGAGGTTCCCAAACCTCAATTCTTGACTTCTACACACCTGCAGGCCCAACACCACATGTAGGCTGCCAAGGCTTGGGGATTGCATTCTATGAAGCAATGGCCTGAGCTCTATGTTGGACTCTTTTAATCATGCCTGGGATGCAGGGCACCAAGTCCTGAAACTGCCCAGAGCAGCAAGGCCCTGGCTCCAGCCCACAAAACCATTTTTTCCTCCTAGATCTCCAGGCCTGTGATGGGAGGGCTGCTGTGAAGGACTCTGACATGTCTCAGAGACATTTTCCCCATTGTTTTGGTGATTAGCACTTGACTCCTCATTACTTTTTGCAAATTTCTGCAGCCAGCTTAAATTCCTCCCCAGAAAAGATGGTTTTCTTTTCTACTGCATCCTCAAGCTACAAATTTTCCAAACTTTTATGCTTTGTCACCTCTTGAATGCTTTGCTGCTTAGAAATTTCTTTCACAAGATACCCTAAATCATCTATATCAAGTTCAGTTTCACAGATCTCTAGGGCAGGGACAAAATGCTGCCAGTGTCTTTGCTAAAGCATAGCAAAAAGCACCTTCATTCCAGTTCCAAACAAGTTCTTCATCTCCATCTGAGACCACCTCAGCCTGGACTTTATTGTGTGTATTACTATCAGCATTGTGGTAAAATCCATTCAACAAGTCTCTAGGAAGTTCCAAACTTTCCCACATCTTCCTGTCTTCTTCTGAGCCTTCCAAACTGTTCCAACCGCTGCCTGTTTCTCAGTTCCAAAGTTGCTTCTACATTTTTGGGTATATTTATAGCAGCACCCACTCTCAGTACCAATTTACTAGTCCATTCTCACACTACTGTGAAGAAGTACCCGAGACTGGGTAATTCATAAAGGAAACAGGTTTAATTGACTCACAGTTCCACATAGCTTGGAAAGCCTCAGGAAATTTACAAACATGGCAGAAGGCAAAGGAGAAGCAGGCATCTCCTTCACAGGGCAGCAGAACAGAGTGAGTACAAGCAGAAAAAATGCCAGATGCTTACAAAACCGTCAGATCTTTTGAGAGCTCACTATCACTAACACAGCATAAGGGAAAACCACTCCCATGATTCAATTACGTCCACCTGGTCCTACCCTTGACACTTGGGGATTACAATTTGAGGTAAAATTTGGGTGAGGACACAGAGCCAACCCATATCACCCATGTGATCCTTTCTGTTTTTCTTCATTTCTTTGTGTAAATCTAGGTTCCCAACTGATACAATTTACCTCTGCTTGCAGGACTTCTCTTAGCAAGTCTTGCATTGCAGATCTCCGTGTAAAGAATTATTGCAACTTTTACACGTTTGAAAAAAAGCCTTTTTTGAAGAGTATTTTCTTTGAAGTGTATTTTTGATGGACATATAATTCTAGGTTAGATTTTTTTTTCAGTATTTTTAAAGATGCTGTGCCTTTTTTGTGGTTTCTATTGTTTTCAACAAGAAATCTGCCATAATCCATATCATTGTTCTTCATTACATAATGCATATATTTTCTATGAGGATTTTGAATTGCTTTATTTCTTTTTAATCACAGGTTTTTTTTTTTTTTTTTAATCAATGGTTTTAAGCATTTGATCATAATGTGCCTTGGTATAGTTTTCTTGTTTCTTGTACTTTGGGTTCATTGAACTTTTGAATCTGCATGTTTATAATTTTCACCAAATTTGGAATGTTTTCAGCTTTTTCTTTAAATAGTTTTTTAATCTCCACCCACCTCCCCACCCCCATCCTCTGCTTAGGGGACTGTAATTATTTGTATATTTAGTTTCTTGAATTTTTTATATAGCTCACTGATGCTCTTTTAAGTATTTTTTTCTCTCTGTTTCATTATAGATAGTTTCTATTGCGATGTCTTCAAGCTCACTAATCTTTTGAGCTCTATTGTCTACTCTATTAATTCTACCCAGCATACGCTTGATCTCAGAAATTGTCATTTTTATCTTTTAAAGTTCTATTTGCTCAATCTTTCTTCTGGCATTTGAACATATGGAACACAGCCATATTACTTTTTAAATGTTTTCTTTTTTCTAAGTTTATCATCTATACCATGTTCAGTCCATTTCCATTTACTGATTTGCCTCAATGTAGGTTGCATTTTCCTGTTTCTTTGCATACTTGGCAATGTTACTCAGAGTCCAAGCATTATATTTAGACCTTGTTTGGTACTAGATACTTTTGTATTCCTATAGATATTTTTGAGCTTTCTTCTAGGACATAGTTGAGTTATCTGGAAACTGTTTGATCTAACTTTTAAGCTTGATTAAGAAGGAACAGAACAACATTGGATCTAGGGTTCATTTTTTTTCTACAACTGATGCCCCATACATTACTAGATTTTTTGCTCTAGCTGTTGACAATAAACACCCTTCCCAGTGATGTGTGAGCTCTATGTACTCTTCCTTCTACTAGTTTGGGATATTCTTTCTCCCACCTTAGGGTATTTCCCTCACATGCACATTCTACTCATTACTACTAAATATTTGAAGGAGAGTCTCTACTAATTTCCAGCACTTTATCTCTGCAAAGCTCTCTTCTTTCTGTTACTCTACCATACAAACCTCAGCTGCCTTAGCCTCTCCAAACTTCCAGATCAGTCTTCTCAACAGAGAGGATGCTCTCCATCCCTGAGCCTTGTCCTTGTCCTGGAAACTTTCCAGGCCATTCATAATATATGAATCAAAAATGTGATTTTACTAGAGGGGCATTGTGCTTTGTTTGAAAATGACAGGAAAACCCCTAAGAGTTCATGCCATATTTTTCAAATACTTAAAAGACAAATCTAGGGGTAAATATTTTCAGATAATTCACTATTGCACTCATTTTTTTATTGTTATGAAATTTGTTGTATTTTATAATCTCTCATCCAAGCTCATATACTTTCATATTCTATATTGGTAATGAAGGCTTTTTCACTAAGTTCATTAAGAATATTATTTGGAGTTGTACTTTTTACATTATTGTCATTTTGATATATAAATCCATCTTTTGTAGATTGCTTATATAATTTAATTCATATACAGGTGAGCCATTTTAAACCTCAGCTTAACTACTGAATATTAAAGAAGACTAAAGAATGCAGTCCTAAATCATTCACCATTTTTAAGAACACAGTGATTAAAATACAGAATTGTATATTTCTCTGACAAGATAATAAATCTTGTATTTAAAACATGGAATGTACTTGTAGAAAGTTATGTTATCACTTTTTCTAAAATTGCCAAAGCCTGCTGGTACTCTGTAGGCTTACAGGGATTCTGAGTGGTACACTTGTCACATTTTAAGAAATGCAACCTTAGAAAATCCAATAAAACTATATATAGACCCTTCCAAAGAAATACACAGAAACGTTTCTGAAATGCATTTGAGACTTCAGGCTTGGAATTACTCTTATAGTGGTTTACTTTGATTAGGGAATAGATACAATATATTATGAGCACAAAAACAGGGTCCCTTGTCTGAAAGCCTAACAATTTCTGAATAAGGAACATCTGGGGTTATTTTCTCAATATAGGATTATGATATGGCAGACAGTTATAATTACATGAGTAATCCAGTATGAAAACTAAAATGAAAAAATTTGGTGTAGTCTTTTTTTTTTTTTAATTATACTTTAAGTTCTAGGGTACATGTGCATAACGTGCAGGTATGTTACATATGTATACATGTGCCATGTTGGTGTGCTGCACCCATCAACTCGTCAGCACCCATCAATTCATCATTTATATCAGGTATAACTCCCCAATGCAATCCCTCCCCGCTCCCCCCTCCCCATGATAGGCCCCAGTGTGTGATGTTCCCCTTCCCGAGTCCAAGTGAGCTCATTGTTCAGTTCCCACCTATGAGTGAGAACATGCGGTGTTTGGTTTTCTCTTCTTGTGATAGCTTGCTAAGAATGATGGTTTCCAGCTGCATCCATGTCCCTACAAAGGACGCAAACTCATCCTTTTTTATGGCTGCATAGTATTTCATGGTGTATATGTGCCACATTTTCTTAATCCAGTCTGTCACAGATGGACATTTGGGTTGATTCCAAGTCTTTGCTATTGTGAATAGTGCCACAATAAACAGACGTGTGCATGTGTCTTTGTAGTAGCATAATTTATAATCCTTTGGGTATATACCCAGTAGTGGGATGGCTGGGTCA